>NC_135322.1:65190512-65245669 GCF_048772815.1 Callospermophilus lateralis
AACCCTTAGCTAAGCCTGGTGGCACCTACCTGTTATCCAGTGACCCAGGAGGCCGAGGCAGGAGGATCCCAAGTTCCAAGGCCAGCCTCAGCAATTTAGCAAAGCCCTAAGCAACTTGGTGAGACCCTGTTTCTAAATAAAAAATAAAAAGATCTGGGGATGGGGTTCAGTGTTAAATTGCCCCTGGGTTCACTCTCCAGTACCCCCCACCAAAAGAACAACAAAATGGCCTCCAGCACTGCCTATCTGGAGATGTCTTCTGGACTGCTTCTGCCTGAAGCAGCCAGTTCCCTCTGCTGCTCCTCTGCTCTAACCACACCCACACTTCCTTTCTCTCTGAGCCCCAGCACCTGCAGAGTCCCTGCCTGGAGCAGGATGTCGGAATGGGTCGTCAGGCCTTGTGTGGCTGGGGCAGGCAGTGAAACTGAGGCTCAGGACAGGGACAGAAGGATAGTGTGCTGAGAGAGTGCACGAGGACACTGGCCCTTCCTCTTCCACACACACAAATGCTGACCAGCAGAGAGCAGTTAATACATAGCTGAGCTCAGGGCCAAGGAAGGACATCTGCAGGGAACAAAAACAGGTTCCCAGCGGGCCAGCAGGAGCTGAAGTCCAGGGCACTCCGGACGCTCAGGCTTGCCCCTGCGGTCCTGGGGTCTCCGCGTGTGGAAGGAGCTAAACTGAGTCGCGTATGCGCAGCAGGGCCCAGTGGCGCTGCCTGAGCAGGAGTGGACTGTGATCTGCCCCTCCAGCTGGGAGGTGCAGAAAGCCTGACCCCTGGAAGTCCAGCTGCTGGCCAGGGAGGCTGGGACCTTCGGATCACAGGATGGCGGCAAGCTAGGTTCAGGATAGAGAGGTGCTCCTGCCCCAGCAGCAGCAGCCGTGAGCCCCCTGTGGCGGTTCCTCAGCCAGGGCTCTCTCGGGCCAGGGGGGAAACCCCCTGCAGGCCTGAGCTCACAGCTGCCGCTGGAGGAAGCAGACCCCAACAGAACCCGAGGCCCTGTGTCCTCAGAGGAAGAACCACATTTGAAAGGGGCCTGAGAATGTCTACAATATTCAAGGAGACCGAGGAGTGGGAGCTGATACGGACAGTGGAAAGTGAATTAACTAATTAGGCCGTCTAAAGAAGACAGCCCGGAGCGGGCTGCGCCTGTGGTCCCCGCGCCCCGGAGGCTGGGGGCAGGGGCAGGGTCCAGGCCAGCCTTGGCAACTGGTGTGCAGGGTGGCTGCTAACAGCCTGACTGCAAAGACTGCTGGAGGTTCCCTCCTGGGGGGACGTCGGAGCCAAGAGAAGAGCTGGTGCACAGAGACACTGGTACCAAGTACCAAATACATACAGATAACAAGCACTTCTGGAAGAGAATGAGGCTAGACATCCTGAAGTTTTATCTGTGGTTTGGGAAGAAGGGTTTCAAAATAAGTAACCTTGAATATTGGAAATTTATTTTCAAATTAAAAAAAAAATAGTGGGATGCCTTGATATCATGTGCCTCTCAACAGGAGAAATAGAAGTACCCCACTATGATCATTGAGAATTCTTGTCAAAAACGTCTGAGTCCAAGTAAGGTTAGTGCTGAATTACAAAATGGAAGGAAAAGAAAACAATACCTTGATAAAGAACCAGACAGATTCAGAATGTGGGACACTCTTTAAGAACTTTTAAAAGTCAGTGCCATTAGAATTATATAAAAGGTTCTAAATAAACAAAAGGTTCTGCTCTAGATTTGGAAAGATGAAAGAGAAGTACCCACCAAATGCAAGAAATTGGCTCAGTGCTGGTTAGTGAAAGCTTCAGGTGCTGATAGGTGTGCAGTAGGGGGGACGCACACCTGTGGTGAGGTGTCACTGTCACTGTGCTAAGCTCCGGCTTGTGCTGAGAACTGCACATGAGAAGCTGGGCAGGCTCGAGTCTGACCAGACAGGTAACCCCCACTGCTGTGCAGGGGAGGGTCAGGAGAAGCTGTAGGAAACAGTTGCAGTGGTCTGCATTCTGTGTCCTCGGGGCTGCAGCGCCTTGCGGTGGCTGGGACGGAACGGCCTACCATAGGTGCAAGCTGGAGCCATCAGAATGCTGGGTGCGTGGCTGGTGCGTGGCTGGTCCGTGCAGTGGAAAACGACTCAGTTCAAAAGCAATCACCAGAACAGGCTGCGGTCCACACAGCGTGGATGCTCCTCAGCGCGACCTTGAGCTGCAGAAGCCAGACACACAGCCCAGGAACAGGGGGCTGGTGGAGCACCGGGGCAGGCATGGGGTGGCCCCGCCCAGCACCTGTGCTCCCACTACCCCCAAGAACTCCTTAGTGTAGGGTTTGTGGATAGAACCCGGGGCCTCGCGCTTCGTCCACTATGAATGTCGCCTTAAGGTGGCTGCGGTGTTGAATCCTAAATCTATTTTACCACCAAAAAAAAGGTGGCAAGAAAACAATGTAAGTGACGGGAGAAAACCCAGGTCCACGCTGCTCAGAGGAGGACCCAGACAGCAGGAGCACACAGACCCCAAAGGAAAGGGCTGGGCGGCTGCGGAGCGCGGGCCAGGCGGGAAGGGAGGCTGGGCGGTGGGGGGGCAGGGCTGGGCACCCTGTCCCGAGAGGCAGTCCACCACAGTGTGGAAAGCCACAACCCATGCGAGAGGCCATTGCCGGGTGACAGGAGCTTGGCCAATGCCCAGGCGAGGTCCCAGAGCTGAGGCTGGCAGTCCAGCATGGCCTCCAGCCAGGCTGTCCCCTCTGCAGCTCCACCTGGTCCCCTCCCATCTGCCTGTGGACTCTCCCCAGACCCCTTCACTCCAGCAGCCCACATTGTCTGCTGGGGACCTAGTGGCCCCCGTGGGAGGAGGGGGGCAGGTGGCTGTGCCCGGGGACTGAGCCCTGCAGGGTCGGGGCGTGGCCGGCCGTGGCACGGCCACCTCACCCTCCTGCCCCGCCCGCAGTTCTCATCACCGGGGGCATCGTGGCCACCGCGGGACGCTTCACCCAGTGGTACTTTGGCGCCTACTCCATGTATCCTTCCGCTGGCATCTAGGGGATGGGAGGGGACCCGGAGGTGGGGGGCGGAGGTGCCGTGCCCAAAGGGCACCTGGGTATGGGAGCGCCAGCGGCCTCCTGCTTGACCTGGGGCCTCCAGCTGCGCTTCTGAAAGTCAAAGCAGCAGCCCCACCTCGGGGAGGCCAGGGCTGAGGAGAGGCCCTCGCGGAGGCCTGCTGGACGACCTGGGCTTGGGCCTCCGCACCCTCCCCGTCCTGCCGGCCGGGCAGACCCGGGTGGCCGGAGGGTGCGGGCGGGCCTGGGGCCCTGGGGCTGAGCAGGAGGCCTTAACTGGCACCCAGTGTGGCGGGGGTGTTCGTCTGCCTCCTGGAGTACCCCCGGGGCCGGAGGAGGAAGGGCGCCACCATGGAGCGCTGGTGAGTGGCCTCCCTCTGCAGGGGGGGGGCAGGGGTGGGGCTGGCGTCCCCGGGGACCAGCCAGTGTCTCCTGGCTTCTGGGTCCCTCAGCGCCTGGGAGGAAGAAGGGCTGAGGGCCCTGGGAGGGACGGGGGTTGTGTCCTGCCTTGGCATGGCCCCCTGCCCATGCTTGCCTTCCTCCTGGGTCCAGTGGGCAGAAGTGCATGACCACCGTGGTGAAGCTCTTCGGGCCCTTCACCAGGAATTACTACGTCCGCGCCGTCTTGCACCTCCTGTGAGTCCCCCGAGTCGGCAGGTTGAGAGGAGGCTGGCCTGGCTGCCTGCCCATCCCCTCCCCACTGGGTGGTCTTCCAAACTAAAACCAGGTCGCTGACTCTGGCAGGTGCCCTGGCCGTGCCCATCGCCTGTTGTCTGCGGGTGTGACAGCCCCCCCACCCCCGTAGCAGTTGTGGTCCCTGGCTGACGGGCTCAGCTCAGTGCTCCTCCTGGGGCCCGGCGTCCTGTAGTTGCCCGGGCCAGCTGGAAGGGCCAGCCGCGCCACAGCTGCAGGCTTCCTGATGTGGTGGCTGGGCTCCAGGGCCAAGGTGCACCCCAGAGAGAGGCTTGCCACCTGGCCCCGGCCTTGGGCAGAGCCGCTCTCCCCTGCCTGGGGTCCTGGGGCAGCCCGCAGTCGGCCTGCCAGCTGCCCTGGCCCTTTTCTGATGGCCGTTCTCTGCCCCCCCAGGCTGTCTGTGCCTGCAGGCTTCCTGCTGGCCACCATCCTTGGCACTGTCTGCCTGGCCATCGCCAGTGTCATCTACCTGCTGGTGAGTATGTCCTCTGCGGTCCCCATCCTTGACCCTTGTGGCTCTGCCAGTTGTCACACATCAGATGCAGGCTGGGCCCTCTCCCTGCACCTTCCCATCTAAGCCTGCCTCAGCCCCGCAGGGTGGTGGACGCAGGGTGGTGGACGAGTAGGCAGAAGCTCGGAGGGGATGTGGCAGGCCCGGGCATGCTCTCATGTGGGCCGTGTCTGCCTCTCCAAGGAGCTCGAGAGGCCCCGCGCCACCCGGGGTTTCCCCAGGCCCCGTCTCCCCCTGACCCTGTAAGCCCACCCACGCTGGACTCTGGAGCGTGCGGTCCCAGGGCGGGCTTCCTGCAGAGCTGGCCCCCCCGTGCTGCTTGTCTGGGTGCCCAGGAAGCCTGCCGTGCTGCCCTGTGCATGAAAGTGTCACCTCGTGCCGAGCCCCAGGCTCCCTCTGGAGTCCCCTCCTCCACCTAGCGCTGGCCCCAGGGCCTCAGCCTGCTGGGCCTGTCCTCCCACTGCTGCAGGCCGCCACGTCAGCTCCTTGGGTCAAAGCCACCGCAAGACCCTGGCCACAGGCCAGTGCTGTGGTTCCCCTCTGCTCTGCATCTCGCGGCTCTTGCCATGGACAGTGTTGGGTGGACTCTCTCTGACCCTGGCTCTGAGCCCGACAGTCTGCAGTTCGTCCTTGGCCCACTGTCCTGTGGGGCCTCGTCCTTGGCTCACAGGGCGGAGTCCCTGTGTTTCAGCACAGCCCTCGTCTGGGGCATTGTGTCTGCTTCCCTCTGTGGGCCAGGCTGTGCCTGGTGCGTTAGCCCCTCCCGACCGGAGGGCGGCCCCTCTGCCTCCTCTCACCTGAATGTCCTGGCACCGTGGGGGTGGGGACCACAGATGCTCAGCTCCTTGTGCTCCCTCAGGTTTGTGCTCGACAAACACTCATCAAAGTGACGGGAACTAAAGTAGCTTCACGTCCCCAGCTCGCCGGGCCTGCTGCCATGGCAGCCACCTGGGCCGGGCAGGGCCAGCAGTCTGCCTCCCGCAGAGGAACGGGAGCAGATCCCTGCTGTGCATCCCCAGAATCCCCGGGCCTCTGTGCAGAAATGCCTGGGTGCCCAAGGAGGCTGCTGGCCAGGGCAGGGCCAGGGCAAGTGGGTGTCACCACCAGGCAGAAGAGGGCTCTGCCCTCCCCAGCGCCTTTAGTCCCTGAAAGGAGGCCTGGGAACCCTGTGGGTCTTGGAATTTGCACCAGGAAGTGGTCTCCAGAAGATGGTTCAGAAACCCATGGAATCCACGCCCATCTCTCCTGTGGGGCCATGTGGGAGGATAGCTTGGGTCTGGAGTCAGGCAGGTGCAGGTCCTGGCTGTGTGGCCTCAGGCCAGTTGCTTAACCTCTCTGGGCCTACTCCCGTCACTCCTACAGAGTGGATCTTGTGGACTCCCCCAGGAGGAAGGGAGTGGGGCCTGAAGCATAGCACAGTTCTTCTCTTCTCCCCAGGCGGCCATCCGGGGAGAGCAGTGGATGCCCATTGAGCCCAAGCCCAAGGAGCGGCCGCAGGTTGGAGGCACCATCAAGCAGCCACCCAGCAATCCCCCGCCCCGACCCCCAGCGGAGGCCCGCAAGAAGCCCAGCGAGGAGGAGGCGGCAGCGGCTGCAGCGGTGGGGGGCGGTGCCCAGGTCAACCCCATCCCGGTGACCGACGAGGTCGTGTGATGTCGCCTGCACTCCCCAGTGTGGCCGCCAGGGGGCGGCCACGCCCCCAATAAACGCAGTGACTGCCTGGCGCTTGTGGATCTTCCTGGGCCCCGTGGGCTGGGATCAGTAACGGGGAGCGAACCGCACACTCCAGGCCCCCGGACCCTTCCCCAGCTCGGTGGCTGAGGCTGCAGGAGGCCTAGCTCTCCCCTGTTGGCCACCTGCTCAGCAGGGGGTCCTCTATGTCCAGGGCCCTGCCTGGGGACATCCAGAGGGCTGGATCTGCCCTGGCGCTGTGGTCAGCACCACCAGGGGAGCTCAGGGCCTCCTTCCAGGAGCTGATCCCACCCCTGCCCTCTTCGGCCCCCCTGGCCTGCACCACCTGCCCCCAAGGATCCCTCAGCCCTGGCCCCTGACGTGTCCCACACTGTGGCTGGAGAGCCAGCCGTGTGAACCCACGTGTCCTCAGGGGCAGGCACAGAACCCCAGAGCCAAGCAGGAAGCTTTGGGGTCCGACCTCACTGCCACCTCCTTCCTGCTGAGGCAGGGCTTGTCTTGTCCACTGCCCTGGTCAGTGCCCTGTGCTAGGAACTCCCAGTCCTGGGCAAAGGCCGCCTCCCCAGGAAGCCTCTGAGACTGCCTCCTCGGGGCTCCTGGGCTGGCCTCCTGTCACAGCCTCCCGCTAACACACTGGCACACAGTAGGCGCTCACAGTAGGGGAAGAAGACTGGTGAGGTGGGGTGGGCCTGTGGTCACAGGCAGGACCGAGGCCCGGGTGACCTTCCACACGGCCACGGTGCCCCTTAGCCAACAGTGAGAGTGCAGCACCCCCTGGCAGGAGCCTGAGGGGGCCCAGGCCTGAGCCCCGTCTCCCAAGCACAGGGTCCTCACCAGGTCTGGGCCTGGTGGCTCCCCCTGGGAGGCAAGGGGGTCTGTCCATCCTGAAGGGCAGCGACCCTGGGCTTCATCCTCAGGGGTGCTGTCCTCAGGACAGATGGCCCCAAGTGCTCCAGGTACTAACAGGTGGGGCTCGAGGCTGGGCTTTGGGGAGCAGCACCCATGCCCAGGGCAGGAGCTGCCCGTCTACCGTCAGGTAGGTGAACCTGCAGGGCTGGCAGGGCCCACCCGGCCCATGGCGCCCAGCCCGTCTCCACCCAGGGCTGCACACGGACTTCTTGCCCAATGGGACCTGCGGGTGGGGGGTCTGGAGTGAAGGAGTGCAGACGTCACTGCGTCGTACCATTTAATGGCAGTCACAGCCGGAATCAACAATCGTCTAGAAAATGGACCCCTCGTCCTGGGGTGGCTGAGAAGCAGGGCAGTGAGCAGCCTGAGGCCGGGGGCGGCCAGGCAGGTGCTCCGCACCAGCCCACCCAGACCCTGGGGAGGCCCAGCTCGGGCACTGCTCAGATGGCCGCTGGAGTGGTGCTGGCCCTGGAATCCAGGTGGCCCTGCTCCAGGCACATAAATAACAATAAATATGCATAAATAACAGGCCCTCGGCAGGAGCGCCTGGTCCGGGGCAGCAGGCTGGTGTCACGGTGCCGACCTGGGCAGGACGCAGGTGCAGCCCACAGGCACGCGGATGAACTCTGTGTGGAAGGCAAAGGCCCCTGGCGAGGTGGCCTCCGCCCCGTGGGGGGAGCAGGGCCTGCGGCGCAGAACCAGCAGGCTCTGGTGAAGCCGCACGGAGTTGAGCGCGGCCGTCTCCTGGCCCGTCCTGGTGCTGATGCAGCCGCGGCACAGGCACTCGGCGAAGGCCAGCTTCTGCGGATAGCGGCTCTCGTCCGTGTCGATGCTGTGGGGACAGGACGGTGAGGCTTCCCGCGTCAGCACTCCAGGCTCCGCCCGCTCCCTGCCAGGAGGCCCCTGTGCTCGGGAGCCGGTGCTCAGAGGCGATCGTCCCTGCCCCATGGCCTCCAAGAGCACAGGGTTGGGGTTTGGGGGTCGGAATCTTCCTGGGGGTCTGGGGGCCAATATCTGGGCTGAGGTCCTGTCAGAAGACAGAGCCTCACTTCCTTGGCTGGGGTGGACGGGGTGGACCGACAGGTCAGGATGAAGACCCTGAGGTCCAGGGCACAGGGACCGCCCGCCCGCAGCCCTCACCGGTATCTCCAGGGCGAGATGGAGCGCTGGTGAGTGTCAGCTGTCAGGACCTCCTCTGGCCGCAGCACGGGGCACTGAGGCCCAGCCAGGGCCCCCTGGGGCTGCCGCCTGTGGCCCTCCGCCTCCAGGCTGGACACCAGGGCCACAGGCAAGGCCTGCTCCCACCTGGCATTTCGAGCCAGCAGGTGAGGCGGGGGCTGGCCGTCGGGCAGTTCCTCAGCTGAGTAGCAGCGCGGGGTCCTGTGGGGGTGTGGGGCCCCCCAGGGTGGGTGGCTGTGGTGGGCTCGGCTGGTGGGCAGCCAGGTCAGAGGCAGGATGCCAAGGAGAAGCTGGAGGACAGGCATGTGGTCAGCCCGGGTCAGGGCAAGGACACCTCACTCCCACCAGCCTGCTGGCCTCCAGGTGGAAAGACCTGGCTCAGCCTGCCCCGCAGATGGGGAGAGTGAGGCCAGAGACCACCCCCGGCTCTAGGGCAGCCACACACAGGGCTCCGGCTCTCCCTCCCCAGGTGGGGTGTCCCGGACCCTTCCCAGCACCCATCTTGGGGCTCAGAGCCCCACCGGGCCAGGCTGCACCCCTGTGGCGGGGCGGCCTGGCTCACCAGCACAGTGGTGGTGGTGGCGGCGGTGACGGCAGGCATGGCTTGGCACAGCCTCACACCTGGCGGCGGCCCGGGGTGCACCTGGCGAGGCCCCAGCTGCCCGGTTCTTTATACTCGGGCCACACCTGGGGAAAATCCGGCCGTCGCTTCCTCCTGGGATGGGCCCAGCCCCTGGCACTTCCTCCTCCTGTCCCCTGGGTTCCCCGGAGCACAGGAATCACCGCACCCGCCCTGCCGCGCCCCCAGCAGGGATGGCGTCACAGATGCGCGGGGCAGTGAGGCCCCCTCCCCACCTACGGGGAGCAGTGGGCAGTCCTCCTCTGTCTGACTGACTGGCACCTTCGACAAGAGCAGCTTGCCACTTGGGCCAGCTGATCTGCGGCTAGGCTGGGCCTCTCTTGCTTTACAGCCGCAATCCATCCACAAGGTCCATCGACCTCTGAGTGGGCACTGAGGTGGTCTTTACCCAACATGATCAAGACCAGGTGACTGGGTACCGTGGCACACGTCTGTGATCTCAGAGGCTCAGGAGGCTGAGGCAGGAGGATGGCGATTTCAACCGGGCCAGCCTCAGCAACAGCGAGGCCCTGAGCAACTCAGTGAGACTCAGTCTCTAAATAAAATACAAAACAGGGCTGGGGTGTGGCTCAGTGGTGGAGGGCCCCTGGGTTCAATCACCGGTACCCCAAGGGGAAAAAAAGGAGGTACAAAGGGCCAGGGGTAGGCTTAGTGGTGAAGTGCTCCTGAGTTTGATCTCTGGTACCAAAGGAAAAAAGACCAGGTGAAGGTGAGGCTGGAGCAGGCGGGCAGGTGCTCTGGGGTTTTATCCAGAGTCCAAGTCAGCAGGTCAGCACCTAGGGAGCCCTGGGGACCCAGCTCAACACTGCTGGCTGCAGGGGTGGAAAGGGGGACAACTGGAGCCAGGGTTGGGGCACTGTGAATGCGGGGTTTGGATGCCGGCTGAGGGTGGTGGGAGGAGAGTGTCCCCTGCTGTCGTTCTTCTCCGCTGGCGGTGCTGAACGGCCCAGGAAAGCGTCCCTTGCCAACACCACAGCCTTTGGAGGGTGGTGGGCCAGAGAGGCCCCCGACACCGGGCTCTCCCAGCACCACCCACAGCGGCCTGTAGACTCGTGCTCCCGCTCTGCGGCCTCAGTGTGTGCATACGTAGTGGGTAAAGGACACCCTGCCTGGTGCCAGCAGTCTAGGGAGGAGAGTCAGAGCTGCAGGGAGCTGGGCATGGGGTGCACACCTCTAATCTCAGCAACTTCAGAGGCTGAGGCAAGAGGCCCGCAAGGTCAAGTTCAAGGCCAGTCTCAGCCATTTAGCTAGACCCCATCTCAAAATAAACACTGGTGCTGGGAACGTGGCTCAGTGGTACAGCAACCCTGGGTCCACTCCCCACGCCCCAAACAACAAGGAACTGCCCCTGCACGGAGCCCCAGGGCAGCTCTGCCCTCTGTTTTCGCCCTTGCATACCTACTGTGGCGGGGAGCTCACTGTCCATTCTGGTTCCCAGGACTGTTCTAACAGTGCCACAAGCTGTGTGGCTTTAAACAAGTGACTTTGTCTGCATGTGGTCTGGAGGCCAGAATCCTGAAGTCCAGGTGGACAGCGCTGAGCCCCTCTGGGTTCTCTGGGGGATCTGCCAGCCTCCCACAGCTTCTGGTGCCTCTGACAACCCTCAAGCCCCTGGCCTTTGGCTGCAAGGTCCCCATCTGGCTCAGAAGTCACATGCTCCTCATGTGGCCTCTCTGTGGCTCTCTTTGGTCTTATGAGGACACGGATCATTGAATTTAGGGCCCATTCTAGTCCCATCTTTCTTTACTTCTTTTTTTTTCTTTAACATTTATTCTTAAGTTTCAGGTGGACACAGTATCTTTACATCTAGGTGGTGCTGAGGACCCAGCCCAGGGCCTCGTGCATGCTCACTGAGCGCTCTGCCACTGAGCCCCAGCCCCAGCCCTGGAAACCCCTTTCTTAATCACATCAAAGCCAAGACCTTCCCACAGGATGGGGGCAGGTTCCGGATGGTGGGGTTAAGAGAGGACAGAACTCTTTGGTGGACACAGTAGAGCCGCTCTAGTTCCCTGCTGTGGTCAGCCCAGGTCAGGAGGGATCCCCGGGCGACACCTGCTTCCTGCAGGGTTGACTCCAGCCCCCAGCCCCCCTGGGGGCAGCACTAGCTCCTCGGGGCAGGGACTGTGCCTCCCACTGGGCCCGCACAGAGCCAGGCCCATGTCCCAGGCGCTCCAGCAGTGACCCACAAAGGGACGCAGGGAAGAGCCCTGACCCCAGCCCCAGGCCCCCTGAGGTCACTGCCTGCCGCCTGTACTAGGAGCACCCGAGGGACCCCAGGCCCCCAGCTGCTCCTGGGGCAGAGACTCCAGGCTCCTTGGCCAACCTCTCTGCAGGTGGAGCCCGGCCAAGGGCGGGCGGCACTTCCCTGCTGGGACCTCTGGTACTGGGACCTCTGGGGGGGCCCAGGGTTGAGACCTTCCAGGCGGGAAGCCCCTCCCCAAATGCCCGTAGGGGCCTGCAGCTGGGTGCCTGAGATGTTCCGTGCCTCTCCCCAGCTGGCAGGGCCTGACCTCCCGATACACACGTCCAGCCCCTGGGGACCCCAGTGGACATGGTGCTGGGGGCTCCGGAGGCTTCTGGGGCTTCAGTTTCTGGGTGCTCTTGTTAAGTCTCGGGCCTTCCTGCTTCAACACTTGTCTTTGGGTCACAGTGTCTTGTCAGGGTGGCGGACCCAGCGGGAGGAAGACGGATGTGAGAGAGACAGACTTAAGGAGAGTGAAGGCTGGGCCGCCATGTTCACAGGTGCCTTTGCAGTGGAGCAGGTCTCTCCCAGAGTGCGGGCAGGGAAGGGAGCAGCAGGTCTCAGCCCCTTCAAGGACCGGGCCTCCTGCAGTAGGCGGTCAGCTCAACCTTACCTGGAAGGCAAGGAGAAGCTGGAGGGGAGAGGGTCCCTCCTCAGAAGGTCCACGTGGAGCCAGGACCCCTCCCGTGCCACCTCTCCCAGCTCTGGGTGTCCACGGGCTTAGGCCCAGGTCAGGATGGGGTCAAGACAGCCCACCTGTGCCCCAGACCAGGGAGGACAGGGACACCTATGGCAACTGCCGGGTGCCAGCTCCTGCCATGGTCCTGGCCTTCACAGCAGGGAGACCGGCTCCGGGGGCAGTGGCTGGCTCCCGGCTGCACTGGGCTGGCAGAGCGGGGTCCCGGCTCTGCAGGATGGTTGCTGGCCCCAGCCAGGCCCACCTTTCCCGGTCCTATTCCTTTCCCAGGAGCACACAGGGCCTGGATTCTCAGGACAGAGGGTGACACTGAGGTGTTGGTGTGGGGGCCTGGGTCCCCCAGTACTGAGAGGCGGAGAATGCCTGATCCCAAGCTGTCCACTTCATGGTGGCCAACCCAGAGCCAACCAGAATGAGGCCGCTGTGCCACCTCATGCCAAGCGGGTGGGGAGGGACCTGCCCATTCCCAGCCAGTCTCCAGTCTAGAGCTGAGTCTGACCCAGCAGGGGCGCCCCTGCCTGGCCCAGGCACCTCCCGGGAAGAGGGGCTGCCCCTGCCGGTGTCGCTACCTTATGACCTCGAGTCCACCTGCTCCGCCCTGGAGGGGGTGTTTCCGCATTTTCCGATTTTTGCGGGGGGCACTGGGATTGAACTGGGGTGCCCTACCACTGAGCCACACCCAGCCCTTTGAATTTACTTTGAGACAGGGTCTCGCTGAGCTGCCCTTGCTGGGCTCCAGCGGAATCCTCCTGCTTCAGCCGCCGGAGCTGCTGGGATCACAGGCGGGCGCCGCCTGCCGGGCTGCATTTTCCGTTTCAATGGCCAAGTGGGAGCCGTCTCCGCGCAGGTGACTTGGGGGACACCACCCGAGGGCAAGGCTCTGCGGACACCGCCTGAAGGCAAGGGCGCGGGCGGCCTCGCTTCCTTGGCGGAGACTCGCGCACAAGTCCAGGGTTGGGCAAGACTGGACAGCCAGACGGAGGGCGGCAGAGGGGCGGTGGCCGCCCGGGCCCCATCCACCCAATCAGGCCCCGCCCCAGAGGCTGCCCCGGACAGGCCGGGCGACCGAGAGCTGCGCGCCCGCGGAGGAGAGCAGCGGCCCCCACCAGGGCAGGGGTCCCGTCGGCCTGTCACTCGGCCTAGGATGAGGCTGCACCTCCCGCTGGGCTGGGTTCCAGCCAGTAGCTCAACTGGCTGCTGCCCAGTGGTGGCCTGTTGTGGCGACCCCTGCAGGTGGAGTGTGCAGGCCACGGAAAGGGTGCAGGAAACCGGCACAGCTGGCCTGTCGCTGCCATGCCCCTTCCACAAAGAGGCCCCTATCCCAGTGCCCGCCTGGAAGGTGCTCACCACTTAGACCAGAGAGGGGGGCAGTGAGGTCGGGGTGAGGCCTTCAACCTTCCTGAGCCTCTGAAGGGCACCCCATCCTGGCCTGAGGAGGTTGGACACCCAGAGCATGGACAAATGCCCTCAGCGATAAGTTCAAACCCAGTTTTGGTCTGAGGGGACTTGGCAGGGCTCCCGGGAAGGCCAGGGTGGGGGCCAGAGCAGAGGGGGTCTCTCCTGGTCTGCTGCAGACCCCTGGGCTGTGTCCCTGGCTGTGGCTCAGGCCTCTGAAAGCCATCCCTCAGAGAACAGGATTTCCCCTGCACCTGGCTTTGACCTGGTGGCATCTCAGATAGACCTTGGGAAAGTCCTTGGGCAGCCAGGCATCTTGGCACACACCTACCATCCCTGCCAAGCAGCGCTGCGGGTTGAAAGCCAGCCTCAGCAATTTAGCGAGGTCCTAAAGCACCTCAGGAAGACTCTGTCTCTAACATAAAAACGGGCTGGGGATGTGGCTCAGTGGTTAAGCACCACTGGGTTCAATTCCTGGTACCCTCCCCCCAAAAAAGTCCTGGGGCACACATTCGAGGTCACTGACACAAGAACAATCTCAGGGCCTTTAAATGGATGTTACATGGAACCCAGCTGGGCAGGTTAGTACCAGAGGGTCCCTGTTCCCAGCGCCACTCCACACTGCAGTGCCCTCAGCCTCTCAAAGAGTAGCCCTGTTACCCAGGGCCAGGACCTCGGGCCACCGCCTGCACAGGGCCCTGCAGGTGAGAACAGAGGAGGTGCTCTGGCGCTGCCCTGGAGGCCACAAGTGGGGCACTTAGCACCGCGGGCAGGAGCACCTCGCCCCAGAGCGAGGTGAGGCACCACAGCCCGTCTGGGCCCCAAACCTGCACACACACACACCTGGTAGGGGTCTAGTGACATGTTCAAAGCAGGTGACAACTAGCTTTGTGGCTCAAGGGCAGCCCAACCTGGTCTGCTTGCCTAGTCCAGGGCCTGCTGCTGTGAAAGGGGCCACCAGCTCAGACAGGGCCAGAAGTGAAGGCAGAGCCCTGGCTACAGGCTTGAGGCTGAGGGCAGATGGAGCAGTCCGCCTCTCCAGGGTGGGCCACCCCAGCAGGAAGAGGCTGACTCAGCCCCTGCTGTGTCTTGTTCTCCTGCTCCTGCGGGGCAGAACATAGGACACCGGGCAGGGTGTGGGGTGCATGCAGGGCAGGTGCCGGTGCAGGGTGAATGCAGGGAAGAATCAGGTGCATGCAGGGCAGGGAGTGGATGCAGGGCAGGGTGCGGGGTGCATGCAGGGTGTGGGGGGCATGCAGGGCAGGGTACAGGTGCAGGGAAGAATCAGGTGCATGCAGGCCAGGTTGTGAAGGTAGGGCAGGGCACAGGTGTAAGGCAGGGTGTGGGATGCATGCAGGGCTGGGTGCCAGGTGCATAAAGGGCAGGGCGCAGATGCAGGGCAGATGCAGGACAGAGTCAGGTGCATGCAGGGCAGGGCGCAGATGCAAGACAGAGTCAGGTGCATGCAGGGCAGAGTACATGACACAAGGCAGAGTTCAGGGTGCATGACACAAGGCATAGCACAGGCAGAGCATGAGCACTGGGCAGGGCACAGGGCAGACTAGAGGGCACAGGGAAGAGTGTAGGGTGCATGCAGGGCAGGGTGCAGGATGCAGGGCAAGGTGCACCAGGCCTGGTGCCTGGCTGGAGGGATGGAGACAGGCAACGTAGACACACAAAACACCACGAAGGCCAGGAAACTGCTTATCAAAATATTTTATTTTAGGAGATCCCTCAAAAAAAGACCCTCCACATTAGACAGACACCCCAATACCCTTGGCCTTTTTTTTTTTTTTTTGGTCTTTTTTTTTTTTTTTTCCTTTTTAAATCAACTAAAACAAATTGATGCTTCAAATAAGACAGGAAATATTCCCAATCAGACTTCAGTCAAGAATATATATATACTTCTGATCCGGGCGGTGAGGGAGAGGAAGATGTGCTCAGGTCTTGCCCCCATGGAGGCCTGCTGGAGAGGTGCCCAGCGAGGAGGCTGCCTCGGCAGGTGGAGACAGGAGGCAGGAGAGCATCGCAGGCTGGGCCACGTCTGGGACTTATAATTTACATAAAACCACGCCTGGTCCAGGCCGGCCTGTCTGTCTGCTGGTGGGACTTCTGCTCGGGAGGGACTGATCCTTCTGGAGGGGAGGCCGGGACTCAGCATCATCTTCATTTTGTGTGTGGCTTCTTTTCCAGCTGAGAAACTTTTTTTTATTCTTTTTTTAATTTTTAAAAAGAATCACAGCCAAAATAAGACATTAACTGCAAAATCCAAAATGGCTGCGCTTACCCTATTATATAAAAACACGAGTCACTCCAGGGGCCAGCCGGGCCTACACCTTCCCGGGGATCTTGGCCCGCTTTCGAGCAATGGCGTCCTCCACCGCCTTGAGCTGCTTCAGGAGCTCCTCCCGCCGCGACAGCGTGCTAGCCTTCCCGGACTTGGCACTGGCTGCAGCTGTGTCTGTGGCCTTGCCGGGCACGCTGGTCACCTTGCTGGAGCTCTTGGACTGGGGTGACAGCTGGCGCTTCCTGCAGGGATGGGAAGGTGGAGACGTGAGATGCTTCCTGGCAGGTGGAAGGCTGGAGCACACCCAGGGCTCCCTCCTAGGGGGAAAGGACTGGGAGAGTCCGGGCTGGCCTGGTCACCTGGTCATTCTGCTGGTCATCTACTCTCTCTGAGGTCCACCTCAAGACCTCTCTGTGCCCAGTGCCCTGGGCTTCTTAAGGAACAAGATCGGGTACTCAGGCTCTGGCTGGGCTGCATTGGCTGCCCTGCGCCCTCTCCTGGTGGCCTCGGCAGTTGCTGGCAGGGTGGGGGCTAAGGGGTAGGGGCGGGGAGGGGGGGAGATGCAGCAGGCCCAGGTGGACGCACCTGTCTGTGGGGACCAGGGGGGCTTTGGAGTTCTGGCCGCGTTGCCGCTCAGGCTTCGGGGAGCTCAGCCTCCCTCCTGACTTCCGGTCCCGAGAACCTGGCAAGAGGGAAGAGAGTGTGACCATCGCCTGCTACGCAGAGGTGGCGCTCAGGAGGGCCTTGCCGCAGGCCTGGGGCCCAGCTCCAGAGCCCAGGGCAGTTCAGCACACCTCCGCTTTTACTAGGAACAATGCAGGAAGGGAGCCAGGGACAGAGAGGAGCAAGCTGAGTGCTGGGCCAGGGTGCTGCAGCCTGGCCTGGAGCTGCGCCCAACCTTGGCATCTTGGCATCTGGCAACACGGGGCGGCAGGAGAGCACGCCCCTTTAAACACCAGAAGCAGAACCAAGAGACCATGAGTGTTCTATGCCACTGCCACGGGAGGAAGCCCTGGACTTGGAGGCGTGGAGTGAGAACACTGGAGGTCAGTGCCTGGCTCAGGTCCACAGGCTCCTGGACAAACCCAGGGTCATGCAACCTTAGGCAAGGACAGTAAAGGCTGCTCCTAGGCCGGCCCTTCAGGGTGCAGTCCACCTTGGGTGCTTGGGCAGAGGTGGCAGTTTCCTTCTCCTGGGACCTTCCTGTGAGGGGCCCAGGCCCAGGTCCCCTACCTGTAGGTGGACACCTCCTTAAGGGAGGATGCCTGGGTTTTGGCTCTACCCATCAAAGCTAGCCAGCAAGACTGTCTCTGCCTGGGTCTGGGCCTCTCCAAGCAGGGTCTGGGGATGGCTGGGCCCCTGAGACCCTTTAGGTTTCTGTGGTTAAACAGTGACATGGAAACACTGTTCTTTTCTCACATGTTGCACAGGACTGGAGGTCTGCAGAGGCTACAGGACAGGCCAGCCAGGGGACAAGAGCCCCTTGTCTTTTGGCAGACAGACGGTAGAGACACTGGCAGAAAAAATGAACACACTCTTCATTTTGTTTTGGAAGATGGTTGCTTTTCATAAAGAATGGTATTTATGTTGAAAGACGGTGGTTTATGATTGGCAATTTTTTGGCAGTGCCAACGGTGGAACCCAGGGCTTCCTACATACTAGACAAACCCTACGCCTGGAGCTACACCCCAGCCTTAAAACACAAACAAACGTGGGGAGCCCCTCTGGATGACCCACGCCTTCCATCCCAAAGCAAGAGGCTCTGACCCATCACTACATTTCGCGGTGACTTGGGCGTTGTCCTGGTTCAGGAAGTTGAGGGCGTGTCTTCAGGTGTCACCCCTGGGGTTGAGCTACGTTCACCTCCTCCTTTGTAACACTGCCCCTTTGCCCTATTTGGGATAGAATGTTCCATGGAAGCTCCCTTTGTGTGTCCCCTTCTCTTGCTCTGTCCTTGGGTGTGGCCTTCCTAGATGTCAGTCAACCTGCTGACAGCAGACGTCATGAAGCTAGACTCAGCCCCTGAAACCTGACCCCTGGCCTCATCTGAATAGCTTCTCCTCAATAAAAGGGGTCAGCAGTGCTCTCACGGACCCCTAAGGTCAGAGGAGCCCTCACAGGACCCCAAAGAAAAAGGTATCCCTGTCTCTTGTGTGGTTATTTTGTGCAGCCCAGTTCCCATGGAGTGACCCTGAGTGTTTTAGTCGCGTGGAACGTGACAAAAAAAGTTATTTATTTTTGGTACTGGAGAGTAAACTCAGGAGCACTTTATCACTGAGCTACACCCTTAGCCCTTTTTACCTCTTTTTTTCCCCCCTTGGGGGTGCCCAAGGGGCCCTCAACACTGAGCCACATCCCAACCCTATTTTGTATTTTATTTAGACACAAGGTCTCACTAAGTTGCTTAGCACCTCATTGTTGCTGAGGTTGGCTTGGAACTTGTGATCCTCCTGCCCCAGCCTCCCGAGCCTCTGGGATTATAGGCGTGTGCCATTGCGCTCAGCCCTTTTTATTCTGAGTCAGAATTTTGCTCAGATGCCCAGGTTGACCTTGATCTTGTGACTCTCCTGCCTCAGTCTCCCAAGTTGCCGGGGTTAACACCACCTTAGGCCCTGTTATTTTAAAGTAAATAAATATTTACAAAAATCTCCGTGTTCCGGTTTCCAATGCTATAAATACTGATGGATACATCGCACACAATCCTTCGGGATTCTCCTTGCTAGTTTTCAAGAGAAGACGGGATGCTGAGAACCCCTGGGCTGTTCTGGCCAGGGCCTGAGGCTCACCTCGGTCTGGGGATAAGTTGGCCCTCTTGGCTGGAGGACTTTGCCTGTCTTTCTCTGATGGTTCATACCGCTTCCTGCTTCCTTTGTCAGCCGCCTGAAACAACACAGAACCATGAGGTGGCAGGCCTGGGCTGCCACCACTTTGTGGGACTAATAGCAGAGACAGTGGTGGCTGCCTCCCTGGTCCCTCCTGAGCCTCCCCCACCACATGACTCTGTGGCCCCCGCCCTGCCAGGGGACCCTCGGCTCCACAGGAGGTGGTCTCTGTCTACCAGCAGCCAGTGCAGAGCCTGGTGGGCCTGATGCTGCTCCGTGGGAACTGGCTGGCCACAGGAGTCCTAAGAGGCCATCTGGGCTGCAGCTCCTGGGGGCTGACTGCCCAGAGGTGCTGCCTGCACATGCCTAGGCTGTCCCTGTGTGAAAGAGGCCACTGGCTCGCCCTCTCGAGCAGGCAGACCCTTGGTCCAGCCCAGCCCCTGGCCTCACCTTATTCAGCAGCGTCAGCTTGATTTCCTTGTGGGCAACGAAGGAGCCCTGCTGTGGCTGCCCGGGGGGTGCCTGCTGGGGCGCTGAGGG
This sequence comes from Callospermophilus lateralis, assembly GCF_048772815.1. Lineage (NCBI taxonomy): Eukaryota > Metazoa > Chordata > Mammalia > Rodentia > Sciuridae > Callospermophilus > Callospermophilus lateralis. Next base: position 65,209,158 of record NC_135322.1, read on the forward strand.
CTGCTGGGAGGACTTCCCACCTGCCGGGAGCTTCGAGGACTTGGGCGGCTGTGTGGACCCATCCCTCTTCCGCTTTTCTTCCTTAACACCATCTTCCTTCTTTGATTTTCCTGCCAATCAATGACACCTCTCAGCCACAGGTGTGCCCCCACAGGTTCCTGTGTGCACCTCGACCACTAGGCACCATGGACACCCAAAGAGCTTCTCCCAGGCCTGCCCCGAAGGCACCCCCAGAACGCCAGGGCCCAGCCTACCTCTCTCCTTCTTGGTCTGGGCTGGGGTGGGGGACCGAGAGCTGGCTGAGGACACAGGGCTGGCCAGGTCTGCATACATGTCCTCTGAGTCCACACTGTGCACTGAGCTGCTGCTCGAGGTGGCGCTGGACACCGAGGAGACACTGCTCACGCTCAGGGACCTGGACACACGAGCACAGCTGTGCCTCACAGTCTCAACCATGGGTCTGGACTGCAGGCTACAAGGAGGGGTGACAGTGGGTTTCTATGGCCACCTTGACCCAAATTTCCCACTTATGGAGTGTGTACTCATGGAACATGAGGTTTCGGGGGACTCTGAAGGGCTCCAAGGTGCTCCACAGTGAAGGGGTGGCCACACCACTGAACCAGGGTGTCTGCTTCACGAAGGAAGGGTGGCCCGGTGTGCTGGGGAGGAACACGGGAGATGGCAGGTCTGAGCCTACAGTGAAATCAGAATGGCGGCGGCGGGGTGGGTGGTGGTGGTGGGTTGGGTGGTGGTGGGGGGTGGGTGGTGACTTCATCGCCTGGGGCGTGCCCTGTGGTGCTGCCACACGCAGGTTCCACACAGCACAGGCACACGGCCCCAACCCGCCCCACCCACCAGTTGGTCAGGCACTGCAACGGCACACAGGAAAGGAAACAAGAGGCCCAAACATTTTCCATCTTCTTTGCTACTGAAGACTCAACTCAGGGCCACTGAGCCCCATCCCAGCTGTTTCTATTTTTCATTTTGAAGTAGGGTCTCACTAAGTTTCTGAGGCTGACTTTGAACTTGCCACCCTCCTGCCTCAGCCTCCCAAGCCTCTGGGGTCACAAGCATGGCCACTATGCCAGGCTTTTTTTTTTTTTTTTTCCTTAAATTCCTCAAAATACTTCAGACATGTTCAGAAACAGCTGGACACATGAACAAACCGCCTGCTGCCTGGATATGGAAGAGCCCCGGGTAAGGCCAAGGGCTGGCGGGCTTCCACGCTCCTTCCCAGCAGCACAGCCCTTCTCAAGCACCTCCCCTCAGGTTTCCTGGGACGGGACCTGGACCAGCCTTGCTCTGCCCCTCTGGGCTGCACCCTGGCCACCTGACCTCCTAGCCCACAGTCGGGTGCTCTCGTGTGAGGTCAGCGTTCTGAGCCACAGCCCTCCCGAGGGACTCTACTGAGGCCCACCCTTTGCAGCCCTGGAGCCCAGGCCTGCCAGGGTTGGGTAAGCCTTGCATGCTGGAGCCCCTGTGTGGCCAGCCTGCCTGAGGGACAGAGGCCAAGGTGGACGGGGAGTGGGGCTGAGTGAGTGACCTGGATCGGGAACTGGAGCCACTGTAGCTGCTGCCGCTGCCGCTGCCACTGCCACTGAGCGTCCGCCTGCAAAACAACAGCAGAGCCACTGCTTGGAGGCAGAGCGCTGGGCACGCAGGTCCGCCACTGCCAGACACCTGTGTGCTGCTGGGTCTGCTGCTATCCTTCTGGGTGCAGCTTCCTCTCCAAGTAAGAAACCAAGTACCCACAGACAGCCCTCTCCCAGGAGCCTGGGGACCGTGGGCAGTGGTCACTCCACCCACCGTGCTCCAGGGCAACCAAGGCTCGGTTGGGGCACACGACCAGCCAAAGCTGCAGAGGTCAAGGACAGGCTTTCTGGGTCTGGGCTCAGCTGATGGCCTCCACTGCTTGGCCCAAACGCCCTCCCGCACTCTGCACTCTGGAGTTCTGCCTCAGCACCTGCTCTGTGGCGGCACAGGACACAGCACCCCCAGGGAGACCAGAGCCTGAGCGCTCACCTCCGGGGGGGCGACCGGGCTTGTCGCTCCTTCCTCCTGGCTTCCCGGGGGTCTCCTGGCTTGGTGGGCTCAGGGGCAGGAGCAGTGGTTTTGGTAGCTTGTGGTGGGATGGGGGTTGGGACTGGCTTCTTCACGGACTTCTCTCTGTGATACAGAGAAGGCTCAGGACAGGGCTGGGGATGTGGCTGATGTCCCTGTGAAAGGCACCCACACCTCGGGACTCTGGTAGATAGTGGGAGGACCTGAGTCCAGGATCTGAGCCTCTTTCCTCCACCCACCTTCCAGGGGCCATGCTTGCAGCCCAGTCACAAGCACAGAGCAGAAGACTGGGGAGGAGGCGGGGTCCCCAGACCTGAGCAGTGTGGACGGAGAACGGGGAGCTGGGGCGGCTCAGAACTCACCCTGTCTTCCCTGGGGGCGGTGCTGGTTCCCCCTTGGTTCTGGTGGGAGGTCTGTGTGGAGAAGGCGTGGGAGACGGGGATGGCGATGAGGAGAAGGACCGGGACCTGGGGAGCAAAGAGGACAATGAGGAGGGCCCCAGTGCTCAGCGCATTCCTTCACTGGCCGAGCCCAGGACACAGCCCCAGCCCATAGAGAATGTCTCAGACTTAAGTTTGGTTTCAGGTCACTCCACCATTTGTTAAAGAGACACCCTCAGAGTAGAAAGAAGAGTGCCAGGGGCAGCTGTGCCCAGGAAGGCCCATGAGCCTGCATGCAGGAGACAAGGCACAGGCTGGTTCCACAGCCCACAGAACGGTCAGCGAGCAGGCTACCTGGCCATGTGTTGCTGAGTGGACAGGGCTCTGGATCTGTGAGGGGACCAGAGAGGCCAGGGGCTGAAGGGGGCTGAAGGGGGCCCAAGGCACCAGGAGACAGGTATGGGTGACAAAGGTCCACAAGCACAGTAGGTCAAGGTGACAGGCACAGGCAGGGCTGGCAGCTATCTGACATAGTCTTAGTGTCAACAGGGTAGACAAAGCACCAAGGACAAAATCCAGGATGCTGCTATTTGTGAGGGGCAAGGAAGGCTCACGCTTTCCCTGCTCAGCTGTCCTGTGTAGCCCCCCACTGCAGCAGCACCAGCCATGCAGTGCGGCCTCACGGGGCTCCTGCAGTCCCACTGCTGCTGCCTTCAGAGAACGGCATGGGGGAGGCTGGCCTCAGAGGACCAGGAGGCACAGGGAGGGACCTCCAGGAGCGCCTACAGACCAGGGGGAGGCTGGCCTCAGAGGACCAAGAGGCACAGGCAGGGACCTTCAGGAGCTCTTACAGAGCCAGTGGCAGCCCTGTCAGCCACCTCCCAGACTGAGTTCCCCTCTCCAGTGCGCACCCTGCACCTGCCTTGGGGGACGGACAGCTGGTCCCAGCTCAGCAGCAGCAGGGCTCCAAGCACCCCTGAGGGCGGGCCAGTGCCCACAGTGTCTGAGACGTTCTTCTCTTCAGCGGTGAGGAGACCACACACGAGGTGGTGTCATGCCTCCACATGGCCGTGACACACCCCTGCCCCTGTGGCACTCAGCAGAACAGGACAGGGAACCACTGCTCTGCCCTAACCACTCATCACAGCTCCCCTCTCGGCCTGGGAGCCCTGACCTTGGTGTTCGATGTCACTGCAGGGCTTTCTTCCTGGTACCTTGTTATCATCGTCAGCTGCACGCCCAGAGCAAAGATCACCTAATTTGCCCACGTGACTTCCTAAGTCCAAAATTTCCAAACGGCCCAGCTTGGCCTCATGGTGTGAGTATTTCTCCTCTACAACTCATCAGCCTCTTAAATGAAGCCCCACAGTATTCCAGGGTGATGCTCTGACTGTCCTTTCCTGTCCTAACCACTCACGCAAGGGCACATGTCAACCTGTCTCAGGTTCTACTGACTCTGACGCAGGAACCAGCCAGGCCTGTGTCTGGGAGCACAGGTGCACCAGGACTGGCCCGGCAGCACCTCAGGTCAAGAACCCCGCCTTTCCTGTCTCAGCTGCTCACTGCCTCACCAAGCGCTGTGTCGCGGGAGACAGACAGTGTGCCGGTTCCCTCTGTTTCATGAAAACGCAACTGGACAACTGCGTGATAATCTTCTATGCAGGAAAGGGCACCACTGGGGACACCAGATCATCAGAGTATGCACAGCTTATTCCAAGACACCTGGTGACGATGCTTCCCAGAGTGGCAGCTGCACACGTATAAGTGGGGTCCTTTGTCCAGTGAGTGAGACCAGAATCCCTGTGCACACGCCCTGCTGGATGCCACTCTGCTGTCCCTCCCAGAAGATCCCGCAGTGACCACGGTGCAGCAAGGTCCACGTGGAGCTGGAGCCTGGTGCTGGCCCTCTCCACTCCCACTGGCAGAGAGTGCCAGAGAGGGGCCACAACATTGGGTGCCCACAGGCAAGACAAATTGGACATGGAATACTGTGTATGTGCTTGTGGAATTTTAGAATCTTATCTAAAAGTGATAAAATGCCTCTTTTCAATGGGGAAAATACAACAAAAAGCTGAACGTTCTAGAACGATGGAAGCTTTCCACGTCTGTCATTCAATATGGTGTCATCAGTAGCACAAGGCCACTGAACACCAGGAATGTGGCTTGTACATGGTCCACCCAGTGGCCCTCTCTGTGTACAGGTGGTGTGGAGGACATGGCTGTGTGGGTGGCACCCTGGGACATGCTTGCAGGACAGGCTGCACCAGCTCTGTTGTGGTGCCGGGAATTGCCAGCACCTTGCCACACCATTCTTCAGACCACTAATGGGCACTGATTTACCCCAACAGCTGAAGACAAGCCCCACGAGACCTGTCTGGTGGCAGACACGACCTACTGGCTCTGCTGCCAGCCCAGTAGGGGACGTACCTGGACCGGCTGCCTGAGAAGGAGCTGTGTCTGGAAGAGCGGCTGGAGTAGGAGCTGTAGGACGAGGACCGGGATCGGGACCGTGACGAGCCAGAGCCCGAGTAGGACGATGACCGTGAGGACGACCTGTGGGCCATAGAGAACGTGACTTCACCACCCCAGAGGACAGGCAGGGCCACCCTGCCCAGTGCAGATAGAATGCACAGCAGTGACACTCAGAGGTGCGTGTGCTCACACTCAGGCAGAGCCACACACAGGCACACTCGGACCCTCTTCCTGGCATCTGAGCAGGCGCTGCATCCAGCCCCCTCCCTGGAGAGTGGAGCAGAAACCAAGACCTGGTTCTGGATCATGGGCATGCTGCGCCCAGGCCCTCCCCACCCACCTGCCACCTGCCTGTGCCCTGGAACCTCCTGCTCCTGCGCAGCTCTGCAAGGCCCACCCAGCCCCGTCTCTAACTCGGCTCACACCCAGAACCCACAGCTTGGAGCTGCTGAGGCAAACTCCCTGAGAACCCGGCTGCCCGGCTCACAGTGTTCACAGCTCCTATCTGCAGCCCCAGAACCTCCTTCTCAGGGCCTGGGGTGGCACATGACCCCCAGCAGCAGTCGGCCAGCCTGGTGTTTTGTTTTCCCTTCTGGGTCCCCCAGCCTGCCTGCTTCTGCTTCTTCTGGGGGAAGTAAAGACTTACTGAGGTTTTTAGCATCAGTCCTACCTGGTATCCCACTGCCCTGCCCTTGGGCAGCAGCACACACAGAGAGGCATCCGGGTAGTAAGTGGACACCCACTGGCCAGCCAGCTTCCCAGGCTGCCGCTTTACCTGGAGGAGTTGGAGGCAGACGCTGATGAGGCTGAGGTCTTTCGACGCCTTCGTGCCCGGCTAGGGGAGACGGAAACCCCAAGCTTCTTTTTGGGAGACTTGGACCGTCGCCAAGGGTCCTTCCACTCATCTGCTCGCTTCACCTGCGGCCCCACAGAGGCGGCCTCCTTCTTTGGTGGCTCAGCTTGACGGCTGCAATCAGAGTGGCAATGCTCAGGCTGCCTGCCCTCTCCCTGCAATGCTGCTTGTTGAGACTGAGGCGACTCAGGACAGAGCTGAGGGAACCTCAGGAGGAGCCAGCCAGAGCCCTTCTCAGGTGAACACCTGTCTCCTTCTCACCATGACAGCAATTGCTTTTTATGACGATCACTTATTTAACTTCTGTCCTGTCTACAATGTCAGCTGGGGACTGTGACGTCCAGAAACATCTGTCTGTAGTGCTGCACATCATAAATAATTACGAGATTAAAGGAACAAAAATCACTCTTCTCACATGCACTAAAAAGGTTGTGAATGAACATGTCCAGGTCTTCAACACTTTATCTCTGACTTACGTGTGAAGAGACTGGCTACAGTGCAGTCAGGAAAAAACCCTGACTAAACCCCCAGAAAGAGCATTCCCAGGCCTTCAAAACAGTGCTGGCCTCAGCAGCTGGGTGGGGCTGTAGGCTGGAGAGGGGACAGAGGGACCTTCCTCCAAATCCTGGGGCTGGTGCATGTGGTCATGCAAGTGGGCACAGAAGGACCAACTGGAAACATGAAAGCCAGACTCCACGGTGCCCGGTGGCCACGTGTGGGCAGACCATCTCCTCAACCACACAGGCCAGGCAGAAGCAGGCGAGGGACAGGAGGTGGATCGTCAATCTGTCTTAAAATTGTAACTTCTGTTGCCCTGGCCAGGGCTTGTGCTGGAGAGAAACTGAGCAGAGACTGCAGCCCTCTGCCCGCGGAAGGCAGGCTGGGCTCCTAATCGGGAAGCCTGGTGCCAACAGAATGCCTCAAGATTCAAACAGTTTGCATCAAAGACATAAAACCTAGAGCGCCAGGACCAGCAGAAAAGTAACTTAATGATAATGATCAGAGAAAACCTGAAAATGTAAGTGCCTAATACAAAAGTATCTATTCAGGAGGAATCTGTTCTCAGTAGAGAAATCACAAAGTTCATTTGAAATCTCTAGAATACACAAAATTAAGAAGATAAAAGTCCCTGTTGCTGATGTTCAGCACCTCTGTGCGTCTCCCTCAGCCCCGAGTTCTTCCCAGGATGGACATGCTGCCTCTGGGCCTGCTGAGGGACTGCCCGGCTGGCCCAGGAGGGCTTTCCACCTGTGTTGAGAGCTGTCTCTGACTGCAGGGGAATTCACTGAGATTTATCACTCTCTGAACATTTCAATATTGGGGTTTCTTTTTTAAAAACACAAGATAGTAAGACGACCTTTTTTAAGTTATCATAGCTTTTTTCTTTTTTTTTAATTTAGAGCAAATTCCTAATAAATGGAATTATTACCAAGTTCTTCCCCTGAGGGTTAAGCCACTCACAGGGCTGGCAGCACCATTCCCTACCACCGTGGCACCACACAGACGAAAGACAGCAAAACAGAGCTCTGCAGACAGGATGTGGCTGGAGACTGGCAAGGCTGGGCTTGCGTGTGTCCAGCCCTCTGCTTGTCTGCAGCCTTGAGCTAGCTCTTCTTCACTGTCCTGTGCTGTGGCCGGCTCACTGTGGCTGGCTGTAGCCTTTGACTTGAGCAGACCCCAGTTGTGCTGCCCTCCCTCATGCATCCTTTTGGGCTCAGAAGGCTCCTCTTTGCTCCTCATTCACGTTCACCTGACTTTTTCTTCCAGGTAATCCACACCCCCCACCTGTTTCCCTGGAACCTGCCTCACTAGCGCCAGGTGCCACGCGCAGCTTACAGGGAGGCTCCCCCTCCATTCACAAGCGGTCTGCAGCACTGTTAGCACCCTCTCTTGCCCAGGGCCCACGGTGCCACCTTTGGTGAATACAGACTCTTATTCTTCTGCAGGGGCTTCTCATGGGCTATGCTCTTCCACTGACCTTAGCTATTTTTTTTTTGGGGGGGGGGTGTACTGGGGATAGCATCTAGAAGTGCTTAACCACTGAGCCACTTTCCCCAGCCTGTGTCCGGAAGAGCGGCTGGAGTAGGAGCTGTAGGATGAGGACCAGGATCGGGACCGTGACAAGCCAGAGCCCGAATAGGATGATGACCGTGAGGACGACCTGTGGGCCACAGAGAAAGGTGACTTCATCACCCCAGAGGACAGGCAGGGCCACCCTCCCCAGTGCAGACGGGATGCACAGCAGTGCCACTCAGAGGTGTGTGCGCTCACACTCAGGTCCTCACCAAGTTGCTGAGATGGAAGGCAAGCCCCAGCATGCCTGGCACCTCAGCTCCTCTCATGCTAGAGTTGTATGTGCTCTCGGCCTGTGGCATGTTCAAAACCCTGAATGCGTCTGACTTTCAGATTTCTTGGCTCACCTTGCCTGTGCTCACCTACAGAAGGCCTTTGGCAGCACTGTGTCATGTACTGCTCTCCGAATCCCACTGGGCTTTGGATTGGAGTGTCATCAAGCTCATTAACAGGGCAGGCGCAGTGGCACACACCTGTCATTACAGCGACTTGGGAAACTGAGGCAGGAGGATCACAAGTTCAAGCCAAGGCTATGTGAGTTAGCCATGCTCTAAGCAAGACTCTGCCTCAAAATGAAAGATTAAAAGGGCTGGGATGTGGCTCAGTCGTAGCTGAACTCGGGGAGCTGCTCACTTGCCTGCCACGTGCAAGACCCAAACAGAAAGAAGGAAGAAAGAAAGAACCTATCAGAGCACCATGCCATTCATTCCGTCTTCTCCTACGTCTCTCAGTAAAGGACGCCGCTTTCTTCACAGGAGCTCTGCCGATACACTTTCCACATGGCGCTTGCTGTTCCTGTTGAGGGTTCTCCACCACCGCATCGTGTGTGTCGGGGTGGCTGTGACCAGCACTACCTGGGTTATGTGGGAACATGAAAACAGCTGCCTGCTGGTGATCTCAGAACCTGTTTGATGGCCACGAGCCAGCAGGCACCAAGCCTGTCACCTGTGGAGAATCCAGGGCAGCAGCAACGCCCAGCACTCAGAGTCTCCTCAAGGACACGCTGACTGAGGCTTAAGTCCCTGTTATCTCAGCCCAAACCTGAGGGCTATAGGCACATCCGGGTGCTACCTGGAAAGTAATCCAGGAAGGAAGAGAAAACCTCGCTGCTGATTTCCCCAGCGCAGGCCACTAGGTAGCTCCTTTCACCTTTACACTTCCTGCATATCCTCATCCTGAAAATGGAACAGGAAACGGACACTGTGCTCACCAAGGCAATGGTGAGCTGCCTCCTTCCAGATGTACTGTGATGCTGTTCAAAGGGAGAGGATGGACAGATGCTTGAGCTGGTCTCCTTCACAGCATGGAAAGTGAAGCGGACAGAGGCAGACAGTGCCCCCATTCTGGCCCCAGGAAAACCTGCTGCAGGGCCTCTGGAGATGGGCACCTCTCACAGGGCACCTCGAGTGTGTCCTGAAGGCTCCCCGCCGAGGCTGGGGCTACCAATGGGCCTTGATGTCCTCACCACTGCAGGGCAGGCACCAGGCCCTGCCAGGCAGGAATGCCACGCAGCAAGCCCACGTTCCAAAGCACAGCAACACAGCACACTCATTTTTGTTTATGTGCAGCCAGACATTTTAATCTTTTTTTTTCAGGACTGGGGATTGAACCACTGAGTTACATCTCCAGCCCTTGTATGTTTTTCATCTTGAGACAGGCTCTTGCTAACTCGCCCAAGCTGGCCTGGAACTTGCATCCTCCTGCCTCAACCTACTAAATAGCTGGGATTACGGTCACGGGCCACCACACCCGGCTTATTTTTTATTGGATTACTCCAGTGATTCACTATGGCACATGATTGGTGTCTGCTTTACAGTGATGATCTAAGATTCCTTTTAAAAGGTATTTAAGTTAAAAAAGTGAAAATATTTAAAACATGCAAACAAACAACATAGATGGTATCTGGATATAGAAATTCATGTTGGTGGCAGGAGCCACATCTGCCTGGTATTATGCGGTTCCTCAGTCATGCCAGTGCCTACTAAAGACGATGTCAACAAGCTGAGCCCTGCTGGTATCTGTCCCCAGTTTGCAGGGAGTCAAACCATGAAAAAACTGCTTTCAGATGTGGACACACAATTGAAGCCAACAAGGCAAGGGCAGACACCCAGGAGGAGCAAGGGTGCGCAGTCAACAAAGGAGAAGGGGCCCCCCCTCCGAGGCCTTGGGTGCACACCAGGAGCCAGCACACTGTGCCGGGAAGGGTAGGGAGTGTACCTCTCATCACTCTGCTCCTGCCCTGAGGTGGCCAGATGGCCATCTGGGCTGAGGAGGAGGCTGCCGAGCTGCACCTTTCTTCCCAAGACACCCCGAGAAACTTGAGGCCAAATCCCTTCCCCTCGAAAGGACAGTCAGCCCGAGCTCCCTGCTCAGACCCCGAGAGCCAAGGGAACAAGAGAGAACAGAACACAGAGCTGCAGCTTTCCCGAGGGCCTGCGGGGTCCACAGGAGTGTGCTCAGCCACTCTGTGGAGGCAGTGGCTGGGAGGAAGAAGGCTGTTCAGGGATGACCTCAAGAAGGCCAGCACAGGCTGGGATTTGCATACACACCTCTGGAGAGGAAAGATCCCGCAGGTGATCTCTGACCAAGGAAGTGACCTTCCCCACAGCGGGCAGCATGCTCTTATCTGCCAGGGACTGTCCTTCGTCCAAGGCTGCGGGAGGCTTGAGGGGCAAGGGTCGTTGTGCTGCCCAGACACCGAACCAGCAGCACAAGCGGCCCAGGGCAGCACAGCCTCTATCCGGCTGACACAGAGCCAGCACCAAGGGTGACCAGGCAAGGAGGACAGACCCAGGTGTGCCTGGGCTCCAGTCTGGGCAGCTGCCAAATTGAGGGGCCAAAGAAGAAAGATAAAACTGGACGGCCACTCCCTTCTAAACTCACAAGGCTGAACATCTAATGAAGACAGAAAGGGAAGGCGAAGCCTGTGGTTCCTGCTCTGACTACACTTGTCCACATCTACTTCTGGAGAAATCTGATGCCCTCACCCCAATCTGCCAGCACTGGTGGGGCGACAGTCAACAGGTGCGCTCTGCGCGCCTGGGACACTGAAAAGGCCCAAGGCAGCTGAGTGCCCGTGGGGCTGCCATGGGGCTTTTCTGGCCTTCTGCTGGGCCCTCCACCCTGGCCACCATGCACATCTTTGTCCTTGCCTTGGTGGACGGTTCCCAACACTATCTCCCACCTCCACCACGTCCATCCACCTGACCAGGCACAACCCTCGGTGTCCCACGCTGGAGGACAAACTCTTGATAGTTCAAGAGATAGTTAGGTAGTCCTCCCTACCTACACCACTCACCATCTGGCCCTCTCTCAGGGACCCGCACACAAAATCCACCACTGCCAGACAGCACGTGGCATAATGGGCCTCCAACGCAACACAAGGCCAGCAACATGGGCCCAGAGCACGTCACTCCGAAACTCCATCCACATGGCTGAGGTAATGGAAATACCTGGTAATCCCCAGTGAACAGAGTCCAGGACCCAAACTTGAAGTCCCAGCATGGAGCAGGGTTTTCCTAAGGCCTATGCATCCAGAGTCTGCTCACGAGGGGCTGCCACTGAAGCTGGATGGCCTTTTTCCAAGTGAGGGTCCGGAAGGCGAGGTGAGACAGATAGGCTTTGCCCATAGGGGACCCCTACAGATCACAGACTCAGTGTTTCAATCCTGAGTTTTGAAAATGCACTGGAATCTAAGCACACATGTGTGAACCTGGGAGAAACACACGCGGTGGTGTGTCACGCTCCACCCACTGCTGTGAGTTCCTGCAGGAGTAGAAAGAAGAAACCCACATGGACTGCTTCTAGGTGCAGGCCAGCACCAAGGAAGTGCGCCTTCTAACGTCTGTAAGGCTACCAACGCTGCCCTGGGCTCTTTCTGTTACTGTTCCACTGCCCATCCTGGATCCACCCTATAGAAGAAGTCGACAGGCTCAGTAATGTTTTCTAATTCACGACCGTGTTTGTAGACCCGTGTGTATCTAGTACCTGCAGATACCAGGCGCCTACAGTCGGATGGAGTACCCCAGCGAGCACTACACTCATCCGCTCACCAACCTTCATCAAAGGGCGGGTGGAGCTGCTGGAGTAACTCCCTGGCTACACAATCAAGAAGTTACACACGGCACACACGTTTCCCTGAAGGGCTCAGTGGCTCTCTCAGAGCCAGGCAGTTAAGCAACATCCACAACAGGTCAGAAAGACCAGGGGAGGCTCATTAACTCCTCAGAGGAGTTTCTTTGTGACAACAGAAAGATTCATGATGGCATTAAGAGAGTTCTTACAAGGACTGGGAAATTCTAGCTTTGAGCAATCTCTAACCCTTGGCTCATCAGGAGGCAGCTAAGCATAGCACAGAGCAGGCGGTGAGTGGGTGGGTGGCTACAGAGTGTCACGCACATCCTGCCATCTGATGACCGCCCAGGTGCTGTCATCAGATGCACTCAGGGTCAGCAGAGGCGACCTAGGCACCGATCTTTACGACTCACAGGAGCAAGTTCTCATGTGAGTTCCACCCTGTAAGACCTGCTCACCACAGGGACAGTTCTGAAAGGCTGGCAATGGAACCTAGCTGCAGAGCCAGCACCAGTGCTGGGCAGGGCTTGGGGGGACAGTGCGCTCCAGAAACCAGGGAGGGGAAGTTGCTTGAGAGAAATGCAACACCTGGTTCTGCAACAGTGGAGACAGGGGCCAGATGCACAGACCTGAATGACTCACCACACTGCAGAACCTCCTGGGCAGCAGGCCACACAGCCTCGCCCACACTGTTAAGGGCACGTCTCAGAAAGCTGCAGTAAATCACAGCACACACCAAGATCCCTAACCTGACGAGGCCCTTCCAGAAGGCCAAAGTACCATTTCTTAGCTTTTCCTGCCCCATTCTGGCCCACCTGAAGCCCTGGGACACCTCACACTGGCACATAAGTGCGAGGCAACCTGAGATGAGACGACAGCTGAAGGAGGCGTGTGCCGGATGGGGCAGTGTGTGGGGTGTGGATACAGAGGTGACTGTGACCCCATCAGGAAAACAGTGTGGCTTTGTGAGAACCAAGAACCAGGATGGTGAGTAGGTCCTGAGGTGGGCTAGGCCCACCTGATGGGAGCGAGAAACCTAGCAGCTTGTGCCCAGGGGCACCAACAGCTGTAAATGTGAATGTGACTCCAGTGCAAGCCTCCTAAGACAGTGGCAGCCTGGGCGACTCCCACAGGAAGGCCCAATGACCACTGGCATCTGTGACTCTGTGCAGGGGCTGGTCTCAGCCGCGCCAGCTGAGCACACCCAGCAGCCCGGCTGTACAGAGAAGTTTGAGGCTGGCAGCGGGAATTCCCCTCCTGCACAGATGCATTTTATGGAGCTGCTGGGAAGGCTCAGATCTAGTTTAAATATAGCCTGGCCCAGAAGTGGGCAAAAGGTCTGCGAGGCCCAGTTATGAAATACCAACGTGAACAATGACGCAAGACTGGGAAAGGCCACGCTGCTGCTTGCCAGCCAGTCCTGCAAGGGCTGCCAGACATTCCTAGAGGACCCCAAAGAAAACAGGCTGGCCTCAGCGCGCAGGGCTTGGGGCAAGAAACAAGGGCCACACCCAAACAGAGACAAGGGCGGAGTACAGCCACCTGGAGGCGGGGGCAGTGGTGTGCTGGCTGGGCGGGCCTGGGCCAGAACCCCTGCAGGAGCGCTCACCGCCTCTCCACGGCCTTTCCCAGGATGCAAGTCTGCTGTCGGTTCTTAGGTGAAAAAAGTTCTTTCTGTGTGGTTAAACCCCCCATCTGTTAGAGGCTGTCCCACTAATAAAAGGCGGTCACACACGTTCTACTCCCGGAGTCAGCTCCCTGGAAGAGTAGCTGCACTCATTCTGCTTTGAAAGGAAAAAGGAACAGGAGCTCTGCACTGGGAATTCTGCTCTGATGAGATGCTGGCCTCAGAGGATAACAAGATCCAGACCCCAGGACCCAGGATGCCTAGCACCTGGGAGGCTGAACTGATTCCAGGTGACCACAGCCTAGCCTTGCTGACAGGCTGCTGGCTGGGCTGGTCACAGGAACACAGGCAGTGTTCTGGGAAGAAAAGAAAAGGGCTAAGAGTCAAGTTGAATGGGATTAAGCCAGGTCAGAAACAGGACACGGCTTTGCTCAGCTGCTGAGAAAAACCGTCTGATTTGGGACGAATGCCCTGAGTCCCGAGTGTCCTGAGCCTGCCTGTGAGTCTGGATGGGCCCAGACAGCCACGGGTTCTCCCGAGGCCCACTGATGCGAGGGTCCACCTGTGCACGTCTGGCCTGCCACCCGGTGGCCACACCAACCTCCTCCCAAGGGCTTCCCTCTGGAGGCAGGTGTGCAGGCACTGCAGCTGTGCACCTGCCTCCTGCCCCTGCCCCCAGCTGCGCACACTTTACCAGCACACTCCTCTACAAGAAGCACTGGAGTGGGAAGAGCTCCCGGTTTCTTGGACACCAGTAGGGGCTGGAGAGGGCCATGGCCAGAGTAGCATTTCTTAGTAGCACCTCCGTAAGCCACAGAGGTGGACTCCTGATGAGACTCAGGAAGTCACAGCTGCACTAGGCACTGTTAAGAGTCCTTCTTGCATCTGTGCTGAGACCAAGGGTCTGGACAGGCGTGAAGACAGCCATTTTATGGCTCTGGAAGGCAGAACAAGCTAGTTCTATATGCAGAAACCCTTCTGTAGTTTTATCAGTCCTACAACGATTAACTGAATTGCACCTGGCAGAAATGTAGGCTGCCATAAATACTAAATGCCTCAAAACATTTGTCAAATGTCAGCATCAGACTGTCCTGGGTCTCAGGACAGGCACTGAGACTGCTGGCCTCCAGGGGACAATAAGAAGTCTATGATAATACAGTACTGGGGTACTAAGAGCTATGGGAGGGCAGAAGAAGTGGGGAGACCTCTCTTAGCAGGAATTTGAGCAAACCCTGTAGGAAGTGAGAGGCTGCCCACCCAGGAGAGGGGACGCTGCCAGCCAAGAGCAGAGGCGGCTGCGGCCCTGTCTTCCTAGCAGTGGTCCAATGGACTGAGTCCAGGCTGAAAATGCAGCACGTTTTAGGAAAAGCAGGGAAAATAGTTTCCATAAAGAAAACAGGTTTAAGCCAGGCACAGAGGCACACAGCTGTAATGCCAGCTACTCAGGAGGCTGAGGCAAAAGGATCTGCACTTCAAGGTCAGCCTGAGTAACTTTTCAAAGTAAAATGAGAAGGGTTGGGGATGTAGCTCGTGGTACAGCGCTTGCCAAACATGCAGAGGGCCCTGGATTTGATCCCCAGTACTGGCGGGATTGGGGGAAGGCTTGAACCTGGGTGCGGTGTTGTGCACCTATCATTCTAGCTAGGGCAGAGGCAGGAGGATTGCTTGAGCCTGGGAGCTTAGGCCAACCTGGGAACACAATGAGCTCCTGCCTTGAAAAAGGCAGGAAAGGCTTGAGAGGGCCCAACACCAAAGCAGCACTGCTCTTCTGCCGGATGACTTCAGAGCCACTTTAAGAGTTCTTTTATTGGCGGGGGCAGTACTGGGGATTGAAATCAGGAGCACTAGACCCCTGAGCCAGATCCCTAGCCCTATTTTGTATTTTATTTAGAGACAGGGTCTCACTGAGTTGCTTAGCACCTTGCTGTTGCTGAGACTGGCTTTGAACTCTCGATCCTCCTGTCTCAGCCTCCTGAGCCGCTGAGATTACAGGTGTACACTGCTACCTGGCAAAAGTTCTTTAGAGGGGCTGGAGTTGGAGCTCAGTGGCAGAGCGTTTGCCAAGCAAGTGTGAGGCTCTGGGTTCAATTCTCAGCACAACTTGTAAATACATAAAATAAAGGTCCATCAACAACTAAAAAACATAAAAAAAAAAAAAAAAAAAAGAGTTCTTTAAAGCAGTCCTTTGTAGAACAAACTCTTTTGACACATGAGGAAACATGTGATTCATTCTGAACATTCTCTAGGAATGTCACTTGGACTACCACTGGCCAGTACAGCATATGAGGAGATCCATAGCTGTACCTGGGAACGTGCCGTCAATCTTTGCACCCACTGGAGCTGCACACTGCTGCAGAGGGGCAATCCAGAGCCCACTCTTGCTAACAGTGCTCGCGGAAAGGCAGAGCCCAGCCAGGAGGACAAGGCATGGAGACAAAGGGCCCATTCTCGTCCTCTGATGGACAGTCGACCCTTCCAGATTCTAAAGGCTGAAAATGGGCCTTTAAAAACCCAAATAAAGAGTGTTGTGAGAGGTGGGAGGGGAAGGAAGGGAGCAGGGGTTTAGCAATGATAGTGGAATGTGATGAACATCATCATCCAAAATACATGTAAGAAGACATTAATTGGTGTGAACATACTTTATATACAGAGAGATGAAAAATTGTGTTCTATATGTGTAATAAGAATTGTGATGCATTCCGCTGTCATATATTTGAAAAATAAAAGCAATTTTAAAAAATTCCCTGAGTTAAAGAAAACACATCTGTAGTGCATGGACCTTGGAAGGGCTTTGGGGCACTCCCAATAAGGAGCTGCTTTGAGCCCAGCACGGTTGGCGCACGCCTGTACTCCCAGTGGCTGGGGAGTTTGGCAGGAGGATGGTGAGTTCAAAGCCAGCCTCAGCAACTGCGAGGATCTAAGCAACTCAGTGAGACCCTGTCTCTAAATAAAATACAAGATATGGCTGGGATGTGGCTTAGTGTTGAGTGCCCCTGAGTTCAATCCCCAGTTATCCTCTCCCCTCCCCCCTACCAAAGAAGCTGTTTTGATCCCTTTCCCACATTTTGCCCTGTGTCATGGGAGGGTGTTGACACCAGCAAAGCATGGGATGGGACAGGATGGTGTCATTATTAAGCTTTTTAGAAGAGGTCTTAGAACTCCAGCGTGGAAAGGACAGTGTCCTCAAACGATGCAAGGACAGTGCATGTAGGAGAATGAGGCTGAACCCCTGCCGCATACTATATACAACATGCACCTTAAAACAGCTCAACAGCTTAAAAATAAAAGCTGCAACTATGAAACTCTTAAGAGGAAAACACCTCTTGTGACCTTGGATCAGGCAATGTCATCTCAGACATGATGCCAACAGCACAAGGGTTCAAAATAAAAACAGACACAAAGGGAACATGTGCTTCCAATGACAACATCAGGACAGCGCGACGACAGGCAGAATGGGGACGCGGCAGGGGCCTGAATGCAGAATGCAAGAGCTGTTAGAGCAGCAGCACTAAGAGGCAAGCCGCAAGATGGGGAAGGGTGTGGACAGAGACTTCTCCAGAGATGCACAAACAGCCAGTGAGCACGAGACAGGCTTGGTGTCTCAGTGCCCAGGGAAACACGCCGTCAGGCAGCAGCACGCGCACACGTGGGGACAGCCAAGGGGCAACAAGAGTGCTACAGAGGGGGTGGCTGGGCTGCACCTGGAAGACCGTCTGCGGGCCCTCAGGAAGCGACACCATCACCAGGTGACCTTGGGATTCCTCAGTGCACGGCCAAGGAGAACTGAAGTCCACACAACACACAACAGTGTTCACAGTCACAGCAGCCAAAGGGTGTAAGGGTCGAATGTCCACCAGCAGTGAATGAATAAAGACAACGTGGCGTGGCCGTGATGCTGATTCAGCTACAAGAAGCAATGAAGGACTGAAACAGAAATGCTTTTACCTGGATGAACCTTAGATATTCTAAGGGAAAGAGGCTAGATGAGAAGACCACTGCCAGGGTCTGCCACCCCACACCACCCCCTGAACACGCACACACACGAGGACGCGGCCCATGGTGCCAGAGCCAGCAAGTGGCGGGTGGAGGAGACGGGAGAGCCTGCCAGCGGGTAGGGGAATTCTTTCTGGGAGACAAGAACACTCTAAAGTCATTGTAATCAGGACTGCACAACTTTGTGATTATACTAGAAACCACCCAATTGTACATTTTAACAGGTATGCCGCGAGGCACACCCATCTTATCACAATAAAGCTGTAGAAAGTGTACACACACAACTTGGCCCAATTCTCTGAGGCCCATCATTCCATCCTAGTACCCACGTGCATTTAGACTAATGCAGGAGCGTCCCCCGAGTGTGGGCCCGGGGCCCAGGCCCAGCCCTGCCTCTCGGACCTTCGCCTCGTCCAGCATAGCATGCACACCACACCCGCTCACCAGGTGGCAGGCCATCAGCTTCCTCGCCACACACGAGAACCCGCCGTCTCAGTGAAAAGACGTGTGCCGCCGGCATTCCAGCTGCAGGAGCACCACACTGCCAGCGATAGGCGCCCAGCAAGACTGCTCCCTGCCTAAGCTCGGGGGCCAGAAACTGTCTGGGCTTAGGAGAATGGCGCAGTACGGAGTGTGCACTACACAACAGCTGTCCACGACGGGCAGCACCTACCCAACAAAGTGCACCTGTTTTTTTGGCAACTGCGCGGGTCGCATGTCAAGGGGGCTGCCTGGCAGCAGCAGCAACAGCAGCAGCCACCCACCAGCTCAGGGCAGGCACTCCCATGCTCAGGACCCCAGCCTCCCAGGACTAGGTGGCCTACCTTGGTGGCTGCGGGGAGCGGGGCTTTGGCTTCTCCTTCTCCTTCTCCCGCTCCTTGTCCCTGTCCCGGTCGCGGTGCTGTCTGTCCTTCTCGTCGCGCTTGGCTCGCTCTCGCTCCCACTCCTCCTTCCTCCGCTGCCGCTCCTTGTCGCGCTCGCGCTCCCGTTCCCGCTCGCGCTCCCTCTGACGACGCTCGCGCTCTCGGTCGCGCTCCCGTTCGCGCTCGCGCTCTCGCTGTCTGTTCTCTCGCTCACGTTCCCTTTCCCTTTCCTTCGTTAAAAAGCCAAACACACACGCTGTCAGTAGGCAGCCTGATGGACGGGCAGAGGGAGGGAGGGAGCAGGGGCTGGCGTGTGGACCGCCCAAGTCACGGTGTTCCCAGGGTTCTCCTGGAACGCGTTAAGGTGCCAATCAGAGGCACACAAGACACCAGAGTGAGGTTGCCCTGACCGCCACCTCCAAACCTGTCACCAGTCTGGCACGAGCTGTGCACAGCTGGCTCTCCTGCACATGACCCAGAGGACATGGCCTCTGGACACGGTTCCTTCCTCTGAGGATGGAGCTCGCACAGCTGCCCATGCCAGCAGGTGCGAGGAGGGGCTCCCCTGGGTGGTGCCTGAAAGAGTGGCATCCTCTACACAACCCTTGGTGCAGACTTGTGCATCCCCTCTGACATTCAATGTCAAAACAGAATAAAGTCCGAGCCCAGCACACCTGACAGATTCTGGGCTTTTCTCCAGGGACACGCTGTGTACACCGTGGCCTTCCTGCTGCCCCCACCCCCCAGCAGAGGATCATAGTGGCTACCCTGGTAGGGACAATTTACCAGGAGCCTGCAGCCCAACTCCAGGAGAAAGCTGCTCTGTAGAGCAGGTGGGCACCAGAGGGTCAGCCAGGGGTTTTCTGGACTACAGGGTCCTCTGACCATCTGCTGAGTTCCTGGGGCCATGGCCACTTCCCTCTGGTCCTAAGAACTCCTGGCTCTGTCCTGAGTCACAACATAAAACCTGCCAAACTGCTTCTGAGGGATCTTTCCTGGAATAGTCTTTCCACGTCCCTCCAAGAGCAGAGACCTGGGCTCACAGTCCTGAGCACACAGTCCGCAGACACTGAGCTCTCAGAGCCAGAGTGACTCAGGAGGAAGCACCAATGCAGACGACCCTCTGCTACACCAAGAAGGCAGAGTGGTCAGAGACGGGTCCTCAGCCCGTGGACTACAGGTGAGTAATGTGGCTAAGGACTCTCAGAGGAAGAGCTAGGGACGGCCAGAGTCTCTTGAAAACTGGCATCAATGACCTCATGAGCAGTCTGACTTTACAAACCATGGCAAGAACAAAGTCCGGGGAAGCCCCTGTTCAGGTTACAAGCATTACCAGGGTACCCAAATCAGTCCTCCAGAAACCACCAGTATGGGCTTGAATTTAACCCTTTGGGTTCAATCAGCACACTGTGCTGACAGAATAAGTTCATGTGAAAGTCCATAAATGAAAAGGGTGATTCCGGCCAGGTGCAGGGGTGCATACCTTCAATCCTAGTGACTCTGGAGGATGAGGTTGGCAAGTTTAAGGCCAGCCTGGGCTACTTAGATTCCTTTTCAAAGGCGGGAGGTGGTGGTGGTTTTAATGGGTAAATCAGTGACATTCACATCTGCACATCTGAGTCATACTTACTCGATAATTATGGTACGGCTCTGTTTCTGTATATTGTACCCTGAAATTCTCGTACTGTCCACCACGCCAAAAGCGCTCTATTTCATAGTCATAGTAAGGGTCCGCATAAGGCTCAAGTCTGAAAAGAGAGCCAGTAAGAAGCAAATCTTATCACTTAGGAATACTAGAGGCAAACATGCTACATGAAATACAAGCAAGGAGGACCCAGCACCACGTTACGGAAACAACACACCATGATGGTATGGGACTTGGGCCAGGAAAGCAGGGCTGAGTCAGTACTAGGAAATCTGTAATGTGTGGTTACATCTAACAGCAGACCCGAAGAGAAAAAGCACAGAATCACGTTCACAGATTTCGGAAGCACACCCAACAAACACTCAATACCCATTCCTACTGAAAGCACTCAGGAGAATGGGAACCCACACTCTCCCAAAAAGACGGACAGAGGATCCTGGAGACCGCACAGCACCAGCTCGCTCTGTAAGGTACGTGTAGACTCAACAACCCAGAGAGCTGATGAACACGGACCCCGGTGAGGCAGAAGGATGGACAGAACCACTTGGAAACCAAAGTCCTCGTGGACATAGGTAAGGACTAGTTAGGAGACAGTGTGAGAAATTCATTCACAACACCAAGGAAGAAGAAAATCACTCAGGAACAAGAGAGTGTCAGCCAGAAATGGCAGGTTTATCCTGAAAAATACAAAGAACAGGCGAACAAACGAGAAGCCTTGGGCAGGCGGCTGAATGCCCAAGCCAGCTCTTCCTGCACTGTTCATAAGCATAAGCCCATTCCAGAGAACACCAGCGACCTTATTCATGAGGCTGCACAAGCAGATGCCCAGGTCACAGGGGAAGACATACCTACAAGCCAAGCCAATAAACCCCGCAAAAGTGCAGACACCCTCTGAAACACCACAACATCCTAAAGAGCCCCCGCCGTTCATGTCATCCTGTGCATGAAAACAAACAACTGATGGAGGAAGCTGGGAGCCCAGAGATAGACCCAAGGACACAGGCCGGGTGGCTCCTCACTGAGGCACCTGACCACCCCCTGGGGAGACACCTGACTAGAGCCCAGCACACCTGGGCTTTGCACCAGCCACACCAGCTGGAGGATGGCAGAGCCACAGCTTTACTCCTCTCCTTGGGGAGGGGAGGAGGACAGGGAATACATGTGGCTCACATGGGTCCCAGACACCTCCAGGGCAGCAGACTGCTCTCTAGGAGCTCCCCTCCAAGATCGCAAGGGCTATGGCAGAGATGAACCCCCAAGGCTCTTGCAGACAATGCCTGCACTTTTCATTCCTGCAGAGCTCAGTACTTGGTGGGTCTGTGATGGTACGCGGGTGCTGCAGACATGCAGGGGCAAGCAAACACCCTGAAGTGGGCCTGGACAAGAGAAAGCCAAAGGCCCCCAACACCATCAAGTCTCAGGGCTACGTGTTCTCTGACACCAGGGCTCTGCCAGCATATCTGTTTTGGGAACATCATTTAAGCTAAATGGAAAGGCCTCTTTCTTGCAGAGCTTCCCTGGGACACAGGATGAGCCAAAGACAGACAGCTAACAGGATGGAATGCACACACTTCCTCAGCCTGGCTCGAGGTGGGCACCCATCAACATGCTGCTGTTAAGTGTGAGCTTGCTCACAACAGACTTCTCAGGCACTGTCTTGAAAAACACTGAGAAACATCTGTAATGAACCTGGACTATGTTTGCTCAATTCATTGATGTAAAAACAAGTTCCACTAAAGAGTATCATGGTCTCCACAATCATTTCCCAAATTGTGTTTTGGGAAACCTGAGCTGTCAATGGGCCTTGCCCAAGGGTAGGCAAGGTTGGGCTCCCTGGCTGCATCTGGCAGAGGGGATCGTGCACTCCTTGTCTGTAGAGTCTCTGATTACAATCAGCGGGCACTGCAGTGTCCTGCACATGCTCTGGCAGATGGCAGAGACGCTCTGCATGACAGGTCTTCTGTGGGCCTGGAGCTCTAGGTGCACTACATCAGCAGGGCCCATGGGGCGAAACTGTCCCTCTCTGTAGAGGAGGTGGTTTCTGTCTACAGTCCACCCAGGAAGTGGCATGATAAGGTACAAAGTGAAGCTGCTAGAGAATATGTAAGAATTAAAGTTGGGAGCTAGAAGTTTAGAGTTCAACCCCTTCACTTCAAAGGCAAAAAAACCAAGGCTCAGAAAATAATACTAAAGGTTCTAAAACATGCACCTCTGCTTTTTATCCCAAGTTATAAAGTATCTCTCAAAGAAACACAGTCTTGCAGGGATAGCACCTGTGCCACCCTCTACATGCTGCAGCAGAGCAGCCTTCCCCACTGGCCAAGGAGGGCCCCTCAGCCAAGCCAGGCGAAGGGAAACTTGCTGGATCCACTTGGAGCAACCAGGTGCCAATGGTTCCCTCCTCCCTGTCCAGCCTCACTGTCCACAGGCCAGCTGGCACCCTCTCCGTGGCCAGGGTCTCACTCCTTCTGAACTTCCTCTTAACCTCTCAGTTCTAGCAGTTTCAACTGGCACTGGCTCGCTCCCTCCATGGTACCCAGTCTCTCCTGGTTTTGCAGCCAAATGGTGAACACTTCCTCCCACTGGCCGCTCTTTGTTACAGGAAGTGGGTGATCTATGTCTGGCTGGGACTCTGACTGGCAGTCTTCCCCCAACATCTACAACAAACACTGGGGTACTTTTGCAGAGATCCTGACTCATCCAGTCTGGGAGGGGTCAGGCACAAAAGCCCCCACATCCACTCTGAGCACAGAGAATGTTAAAAAACACAGGAACACAACGCAGTCAAAAGCCTGCTCTCAGCACTGCCCGTAGCCTGAGCCCCACCTGCACAGCTTTAGCAGCTGAGGGCTGCTCCTACACCACATGCAGGGCAGGACTGGAACCACAGGCTTCTGCACCAAGGCCAGGGCACTCTGTGAAGTCTGTCATCAAACCCTGGCACTGAACCACCTCCAAGCAGACACACCTCACAGCTCCCCATTCCAGCCAGGGGAACGGGAAACAGGGTGTAAAAACTGCCCTTCTTTCCCTCCTATAAACAAGCACATAAATTCAGAGTACTCTGCACTTCCTGAAGTCACACCACCTCCTGAACGCTCACCAATACTCCAGGTGTGAATGACAATATCATCGTGCACACCTTGCTCGAGAAGAGGCTCCTGAGCGTCAGCCCCCTGCCCACGGTGACCCTGCAGATATCTGGGCCACACTCAGTTCTGATTTAAACATCCTTTTGCCATCTGCCAACTTCACTAGAAGGATGTGCAAGTGTTCCCGTCCACAGGGAACCCTCCTAGCATGTCCTGCAGGCAGACTCAACTCTACAGACGGTTCCCTTCGTGCCTGTGATAAAGTCTAGTCTATAACGAGGCACAGTGAGAGGCTGACGTAATAACGTAGACTATGACAATATGGGATGACCAGAGTTACTTAAATTGCTCATCTCTGGAACTTTCCAGCTGAATTTTTGACCACTGGCAACAAATGGCATAATGCAAGTTGTGAGTAAGGGGCTCTGTGCCTGTGGTCTCCACCCTGGGTCCTGAGCACGGGCCCCACTGGCAGGACTGGCACCACACAGTGTGCACCTGCCTGCCAACTTTGCAACATGAGCACTGCCCCAAGACCCAGGTAGAGACAAGTCAGTGGGACCGCTGGGTGAGATGGCGGTCAATTCCCAGGACCCGTGCCCTAACCTCACTGCTCTGCCAGCAGAAACCTGGCCCACTTCTGTCCTGTGAGGGTAAAGCACCATCCCTAGGGCAGAAGTGGGCAGGGGAGGCAGCACTTTCCAGGCCGTGTGATGCCTCAGAATCTGACTCATTCAATTCCGTGTACTTTCTCCATCACGACTTTTAAACGCCAGCACTAAAGGTTTGGAGGGCAGAAATAGCACAGTATGGACAGTGAGAGGGCCACAGTGGTCACGCCCTTGGACTGCTATGGCGGATGGTGCACATTTCTTGGCTCCTGGTGACCAGCAGAGTGAGGAGAGAGATACACCTAGGGGCTCCAGGGGCTTCCTTGACAGCTGCAGCCACCACAGGGCCCACAGGTAGAGCTGGGACACCACCAGAGGTCAGCAAACAAGGGGAGGCGACTGCAGAGGGAGTCTGAATTAGCTCAAGGGTGGCATTTCCACGCCTTCAAGGATGGGTGGCACCAATGCCAAGGTGCCTTGAGACTCACATGAGGTCACTCTCACCAGAGCACTGGTGAGTGGGGGGCCACTTGACCCCCCCCTTTGTGCTGGGGAACAAACTCTGGCTTCTGTTTGCTAGGCAATTGCTTTCCACCAAGCTCTCCCACCCCCTGATCTTCTGTAAGAGGAGGGAGACCAGAGCATTCCTTACGCTGTATCTCTGACATCTCTCGGGACCCGAGAATTCCAATCTCGGAAAACTTCATTTTCTTTGTCAAACTCGCGTTCATCTTCACCAATGGTCACCGTGAACCTTTTCTCTTCAAAATCAGGTTCCTGTTCTTTTCGAATGGTTGCTTTTTTTAAAACCTACCATTGGAGGAAGAAAGAAGTCACACTCAGTCACCGTGAGGGACACAGGGAAAAGGTCTGCTGAGGCCGATGGCAAGGGGCAGACACAGGACCCCCAGCACCAGCACCTCTCGGGAGGGGCATGAGAGCCATGTTGTGGCTCATGTACGCGCAAGTGAGACACAATGGAGCTTGTCACTTCCTGTGAACAGTGGAGGGACAGGACCAAGGTCCTTTGGTAATGAGGACTGAGTGTGGTGAATATGCACAAGTGTGTATACTCAGAAGGCGTGTGAAAGGAGGGGCTCTTTCTTCCTCTCCCTGGAGAATGACCAGAGCACTAAGCAGGAACCACACTGGGCAGTGACGGGAGCCCCAGGGGAGCAGGTGCTGGGCCTAAGGCGGGTGGGGAGTGGGTCCTGGGCAGTGGGCCCCACGGAGTGGCTGGAGTCAGCCCTCTGTCTGCTAGGCTGCCCCAACCACCTAAAGATGGCATGTCTGTGTTCTGGGCTTGGCCTCCCTGGCATCCTGGGGTGTGCGTGTGACCTGGGCCAACTCACAGAGACAATGAGACACCATTACCATTCTTTAACTCTTACAGGAAGCCCAGCAATACCCCACAGCTTCCAAAGCTCTGACTAGGTTTTGGTGCAAGGCAAGCCCACCATGGAGCCTCCTCAGGGCCGCTGGACCGTTACCTCCTTGGCATGCCGGAGTCCTCGCTCCCAGGCACTCTCTGTTGGAGGTTCTGGAGGGGGTGGAGGCAAGATCTCATCGACCACTGGCCCACCCTATTAAAAAAACGAAAATGGAAAAGTTGATAAGGCAAGCGAAACTTTAAAATCTAAAGGAAAGGAAGCAAAACATCAACTAAAACACAAGCTCGCTGCACATGACTAACTCTCCCACCCAAGCCTGAAGCGTCCCCCAAAACATCCAGGGCCACTCTGCACAGAAGCATCCAAAAGGGCCACTCTATGCCTCTCCCCAGCCAGAAGATGCCTTGTCCACGAGGCATATACTAATTTGTCTTAAGCCTGAGATTCAGACAGTGCCCAGATGTTCAGTATGCTAGCAATTAAAGAAGAAGAGGTGTTCACGCACCCAAGGGTTGGCAGGCATCAGTGGGTGAGGTCCAAGAGGTGGGGCACCATTAGGCGGGAAAGGGTCAGCTTTGGTGATGAGGGAGTAGTTCCCTTTGTCGTTCACTCCGGGGTGTATGAACCTACAATTCATTCCCCAGGTACAATTTCCTGGGGGAAACAAAAGTCAGGTCAGTAAGGATGCCAGTAGCCTAACTGTACGGGCAGTGACTGGGATGAGCAGCAGCAGCATGTACTAAAGACCCGGAATGTTCTATATGGCCAGCTAGTGCTCCAGCGGTCCCTGGATGAGGAAATGGGTGTGCTGAGCCTGGAGAGACCTAGAGCCAGTGGCTGCAGTCAGGGATGCCTGGCCTCCCTGCCCCTCCACAAGGCCAGGCAGCCTCTTGCACATGAGAGCGCCATAGCAGGCAGGCTGAGCCACCTGGGCCCTGGCTCAGCTGAGAGCTTCTGAGACAGCACTCCCTAGAGGAGGAGCTCCTGGTGGGCACCAGGGATCCCCAGGCCCTGTTTCAAAGTCACTTTGTAAGGTGTGCATGCAGTTAGCCTCCACATCTGCAATTTGTACATCCATGATTCTCCAAATGTAGACTGAAATTATTCCCTGCATCATTACTAAACCTTTACAGACTTTTCTTGTCATTACTCCCTAAACAATACAGTATAACAACTGTTTCCACAGCACTTACACTGTGTTGGGCACTACCACTGATCTAGAGATGACTGAGTCTATGGAAGGCTGTGTGCAGGCTCTCTGTGAGTGCTATGCCATGTCACACCAGGACTTGAGCACCTGAGATGTTGGCACCTGTGGGGATCCTGGAGCCAACCGGCTGTGGATACTAAGGACAGTTGTGTATATCAATAGCATTAATTAAAACAGAAAATTCCCAAAGCTCTGCAGACCCAAGGTTCAGTGCAGAGACATGCTGCAGCCTCCAGGCAGCCTCTTCAGGCACAGAGAACATTCACACTGAAGTAGAAATCGATGGGAAGCACTGACAATTACCAGAGTTCTGCAGGTCTATCCCAGGGTGATCTTCACCATCTCCAAATATTTGTACTTCCTTATCAAAATTCTCAGAACCACTCTGGGATATTTCTGGGACTTAAAAATGTGTGATAAATTAAAGACACAGCGATGATTATAATAAAACTAGGCTTTTATACTTTGCTCACAAAGAATCAAAACTGATTTTCAGCAACAGAAAACCAGGATCATTAAGGGAAACCAATAAACTTTTCAGCACAAAATGTATAATGCCTTATCAGTGACTGAACTGCTTTTTAAAAATTTATTTTTTTTAACAGAATATACAACGGTTTCAAAAGCAAACATAGCTTATAGCATCTACATAGTTTCACAAAACATTTTCAGTGGGTAATATGTAGCTAGATTTTAAGTAATTTAAAAATATATGTTCATCCAAAACAATGATATTCTGTTTGAATATTTCTGTCAACAAATCACGTTTTCTCTTCTATAATTAAATAGAAACAGTCATTAGGTATTTAGGAAAAACCAAACTTTACTTTTAAGCGTTATGAATAAAGCTTGCATTAAAACCAACTCAATATAACATAATAGCATTTGGTCTAAATTAAACATGAAATAAAGTATACTTAAAAAATTGCTTCTCTGGAAATTAAAAAAAAATGACAAAATGACTTTTTTAAATTTCTAAAAATATTTAAGAGAACACATGTAAGTCAAAAGCAGCTGGAAACACTCTTCTGTGGGGTTGGGGTCCCCAGGCCTCAGAGGGCTCAGAAGCAAGACTGCAATCAGGCATGGAAGAGATCACAAGCACCATCCACTTCACAATCCAACCCACAACACCCACGCCACAGTTAACGTTGTTTGTTATTAAAATATAACAAAAGCTTACCTTAGAAAATTTTCAAGTACAGAAAAGTATTAACAATATAAATCACACTTTTCTGCAATTTCCTTATCATATATATCTGGGTGATAAATGAGCAGATATTTGCTATTTTTCGATATTCACAAATTTTCAAGACAAAAACCAAAGCACCACCCATAGGCCCACTACCAAAAGACACCTCAGGGCACGCATGTAGCAGGAGAGAAATGAGGAACAGGTGCGCCAGAGGAGGCCGGAGCACGGGGAGGAAGGTGAGAGGGGGCCCAGGCATTCTGCCAGATGCAGTGACAACGCCTGGCTCCCGGGGCCGCCTATTACTGGCTGCTAAGCCAGCACCCTGCTGAGAAGGGTCCTGAGCCGGGCCACCCAAGCAAAGAGGAAGAGGGCTCCAGGAAGGAGGAGAGCTGTCTAGCAAAGGGCAGACACAGAACAAAGAGTGCCTAAGCCCAGCACCAAACCACTGGGACTGAGGGAGGGGAGCCTTGATGCCCTATCAGTACATTGCTGTCATCATTTTAAAAGAATTTGTTTAAAAAAGGCAATGGAGGGCCAGGGTTGTGGCTCAGCGGTAGAGTGCTTGCCTTGCATGTGTGGGGCACTGGGTTCGATCCAGCATCACATAAAAATAAAGTACAGGTATTTGTCTATCTACAACTTAAAAAAAAAAAGTCAACAGAAGCAAAAATACAGATGTTTTAGAACGGCGAGGTCTTCTGCTTGTTGTTTTGGTATGCTTTTGTGGTCTGGGGATTGACCCCAGGGATGCTCTACCACTGAGCTGTACCCAAGCCCCTTTTATTTTTTATTTTGAGGCAGGATGGCCTCAAACTTGCCACCCTCCTATCTTAGCCTCCAGAACTGCTGGACTCGCAGACCACGCTGCCTCATCCAGCTGGTTGTCTGCTTCTAAATGGAATTTCACAAACACAAAACCTGGGAGAACTGCAATTCGGAGTGCATAAACAAACGCTCACTCTTCCCGTGCTAGGACTCTGCAAGTGGAAATGGAGACGAGCCAGAGCTGTCAAGACGGGTCCAGCAGCTCCTTCACCCCTGCAACATCCAAGTGCCACCCTCACCACATGGGGCTTTCAGGAAAAGAGTATTCTTTTCTTAACTGGAGGGTGGGCACCTTGGCAATTCTACCCTTTTTTAAATTCAGCTTTATGCCCCTATAGACACTGTATATTTTATATACATGTTTCATAATAAAACAACTAGACACAGAAATGCATGTAAATAAAAAGTATCCACAACTCTAAAAGGCAGCCAGTGAAGAATCCTTCCTACTCCAGGCCTCCAGGGTCCTGTGCCAAAAGCAGTCGTTAACTTATTGGGACCAATGAACCTCTAATGACACACTTGCCAGTTTCCCTTGAAACAGAGTAATACTGTATTACTCTGTGTTGTTTTTTGTCACTGAACAATATAGCTACAAAAAAGGAACCCAGGGCCTTAATAGAAACAGACCCAAACTGTGTCAGTGAAACAGATACAACACATGTACAGGAAACTGCTGCACCTCTGGCCTGGCAGTTGCTGGCCACAATCCCTCGTCCAACAACAGGGATCCCTCTTTCCTAGTGTGAGGACACCAGGAGCAGCATACACAGTGTCTGTGGTGTGCAACTGCATGAGAGCTCATGTGTGTTGGGTCCACAAACTACCAGAATTTTAGTTTTTGATTTGTTGAACAGCCTACCAATCCCATCCTTCAGACACACCATCCCCATGTTTGCAAAGGTACTGCTAGAACAGCTGAGGTAATTTTACAGTGTTTCTATTCCCCACACAAAGTACTTGCTTCATACCCTAACTGTAAACAAAGCCTTCTGACACATTGATTATATTTAAATTTCCCTCAGTCCCTTCTTTCCTGTTAGCCTACATAATTCCAAGCAGGTAATAAACAGAGGTTGTCTAGGTAAAGAAAAGGTTAAAGTGCTTCAGTGGTTTTTCAAAAACACTTCACAAAAGGAAGTCAGAATATACAAAAACAAAACAAAACAACAAAAAAAAAAAACAGTAACTAAGCTTAAGAGCAAACCAAAGAGCTCCGAATCTGCATGTTGACAGGCCCGAAACCCAGTGAACCTCTGCACACCACAGGCACAGTGACCACACAAGGACCCCTCGGTCATACCCCTCCTCAGTCCACAACAGCAGAGGCGAGGCAGATGACCAGTCTCATGCAGTGAGACTCAAGATGCCTCGTGTGCAATTGAGAGAACAGCACAACTTCTCAGCTGCTTCTTTAAGGAACACAGACTTGAGACTAGCAGTTTTCTTAACCTTTTTTCCCTAGCACCCTAGGTGGCCTGTTTATGGGGGTCATTTCTAGTGATATTTTCTGTATCCAAGCTAAATGAGAAACCTCAAAGATATTTCATGAATCTACTTAAAAATAAATCAAATGTCTGAAAACACAGATATTCCATGAAAACATTCCTTGACTACTTGACAGGAGGAGTGGCATGAGGTGTCCTCTGGCAGCTTTGTCCTGCTGACAGCAGCAGGATGCTCCATCTGCTTCTGTGCTCCAGGGTGGTGCAACTGCAGAGAGGTGCTCACAGCCTCCCCCAGACACTCTTGCTGCTGTCCCCACAGGCCTCCAGACGAGTGCTGTGCAGTGGGACCCCAGCTCTCATGAAGTTCTTGGTCTGTCTGCAACTCTGAGCGCACCTCTTCCCTGGCATGACTCTGCAGCACCACCCAGTGGTCAGGTGGAGAATTCGCTACACAATGGGAAGCAGATGCAGGGGGTGGCAGATTCCAATTTTCCAAAGTCTCATTTCTATTTGGGAGTGCAAGTTTTAACACTGTTTGCAAATTGCCATTGTTCTATTTGAAGTGAGGGGCCCACATTCTTCCTGCCAAGGGCCTAGGCCCACAATGCTATGGTACATCGGTCTGTCATTTTTTCCAGGCACCATTCCATCACCTGTCACTCAAACTCAAACCTGTCACTCAAACCTCCAATGCACTGTCCCTTAAGACCCTCAAGTCCCTCTCAAGAGGCTTGGGTGTGGGGCGAGGGCTCCGTGCAAAAGGCCATCCCACTAGGGGATCTTTCACCATGGTGCAAAAGCTCTAAACTGGATTGTGGTGATCGCTGAACAACTTGGCAAATTCATTAAAAATCAATTAAAAACTGTACTCTTAAAATGTGTGAATTCTGTGGCATGTAAGCTGTACCTCTATGTTTCTTATATATATATATAAAAAATATATATACAACATATGTATATATATACACACACACACATATATTTTAGTTGTTGATGGACCTTTATTTTATTTATTTGTATGTGGTGTGGAGAATCGAACCCTGTGCTTCAGGCATGCTAGGTGAGTGCTCTACCGCTGAGCCACAACCCCAGCCCCTATGTTTCATTTTTTAGAAGACATTTACTCAAGTGTAAAGTTTAATTAAATTATAATATATACAGTTTACTGCTGTATGAGATGCTGAATGGATCGGCACTCTTCATGAGCGCACAATGGTGAACACCTTACTACCAGTATGGTCTTAGTATTAGGAAACAGTTTTAACCTGCAGGAGGTGTCCTGAAAGGGTCTCAAGGACTCCCAGGGGTCCCCAGTCCACACTCTGAGGCCTGCTGCTTTAAACACAAAAGAGAATGCAGGGATTTGAAAATGAACAAAAGATATTTCTTAAGGAAAATATACAAATGGCCAAGCAGCACATAAGTGGCTAAACACACACATTAGGAAAATGCAAACCATAAGGTGGCCCAGTACAGTGGTGCATGCCAAATCCCAGTGGCTCCGGAGGCTGAGGCAGGAGGATCACGAGTTCAAAGCCAGCCTCAGCAAAAGTGAGGCGCTAAGCAACTCAGTGAGACCCTGTCTCTAAATAAAATACAAAATAGGGCTGGGGATGTGGCTCAATGGTTAAGTATCTCTGAGTTCAATCCCCAGTACCCAAAAAAAAAAAAACAAAAAAAACAAAAAACACACAAGAGGCCACCTTGCTCCCACTGGAAATGCTCCTACAGAAAATCAAAGCAATGCTGGTGAGGGTGTGGAAATATGGGAGCCTTTGTGCACTGCCGGGGGACACAGAAGGGTGCACCCACTGTGGAATAGAGCTGGGCAGTTCCTCAAGACATTAAAAGGCTGGGGGCCAGGTGCTGGTGCATGCCTGTAATCCCAGTGGCTCTGGAGGCCGAGGCAGGAGGATCTCAAGTTCATTGCCAGCATCAGTAATTTAGTGAGGCACTAAACAACTCGGCCAAACCCTGTCTCTAAATAAAATATTTAAAAAGTACTGGGGATGTGGCTAAGTGGTTAAGCACCCCTGGGTTCAATCCTTAGTACCAAAAAAAAAAAAAAAAAAAGTAAAGCAGTGAAGAGCTGCCCAGAACATATGAGGCCCTCGGTTTGATCACAGCTCTATCAAAACAAAGGTAGAATTACCCTATGATTTGCAATCCCACTTGTGGTCTATATTCAAAAAAATTAAAACCAGGGGTCTCAAAGATATTTGCACACATGCTCGTAGCATTATCCACAGTACCAAGAGGTGGAAACAAGCCAAGTGTGCAATGGCAGGTAAACAGACAAAAACAATGCAGTCTGTCTGTTCAATGAAATATTATTCGGTCTTAACAAGGAAGGAAATTCCAGCACATGCTGTGCACAGGTGAACCCTGAGAAGTATGCCCTACAAAATGAGCCAGTCACCAAATGACAAATGCTGCATGATTCCACTTACATGAGGTACCAAAACAAAGTTGGGTCCACGGAGACAAAAAGCAGAGTGGGGAGTGCTGGGACCGGAATAGAGAATAGGGACTGTGGTTTGCTGGGCACAGTTTCAGTGCTGTGAGCTGACAATGTCCTAGAGATGCTTGATGGGGACAGTCACACAACAAAGTGCTTTCAGTGACCCTGAATCAAGATGGTCAATTCCATGAAAAACACATGTTTCTTCCACAATTAAAAAAAACTACAACAAGGGCAGTTACAAATGGACTGGTGCTTGTTCACAGAGGGATACAGAAACCTGAAGCAGGACAGCTTAAAGAAAATGCTTCTTGCTGGGCGTGGTGAGGCACAACTATACCCAATGACTCGGGAGGCTGAGACAGGAGGATTTCAAGTTCAAGGTTAGCCTCAGCAACTTAGCGAGACCCTGTCTGAAAATAAAAAATAAAAGGCTGAGGATGTGGGTCGGTAGTTAAGTGCCCTTGGGTTCAATCCCCAATACTAAAAAAAAAAAAAAAGACAAAAAAACCTCCAAATGCTTCTTATGCCTTTGTGTATGGAACTCTTGTGTCCTGCTTTAACAGATCTAGAGGTTAAAACATGCCACAAAGTATCAATTCTTGAAAATGTTTAAAAGTTGTATTGCTGGTACACTTTGTAGTCAGTGGTCACAAGTACCAATGTGTGCCCTGGGCAACTAAATGATTTAACTATAGATCACAAGTAGTCATGGAAGCATACTTCACACACCTGTTAAAATTATATGATCTAGGGGCTGGGGTTGTAGGTCAGTGGTTGAGCACTTGCTTGCCTCTCATGCATGAGGCACTGGGTTCGATCCTCAGCACCACATAAAAAAATAAATAAAATAATCATGTCTATCTACAAAAAAAAATCTAGTCGTTTTTAGTGTACTCACAAAGCTATGTAGTCATAACCACCATATAGCTAGAAGGAAGCCCTGCATTCCTCAGCGCTCAGCCCCATCCTCACGTGGGCTCTGCCGGCTCTGGAGATGCATGTTCCTGGAGTCCCACACCAAGCCCTGAGCACCCTGCACGCTGGCTTTCCTCGCTGGCATGTCCCCCAGGTTCCTGCAGCTGCCAGCGTTCTTTTCCCTGGGCTCTTACCTGCCGTGGAGTGTTCCACTGCACGGATGGACTCCTTAGCTTTGGGACACCTAGAAGGTTTCCTGTTTTGGGTGCTTGCAAGCCCTCTGGCAGGGCCATATGTCTTCTCTCCTCTTGGTCAGAAACCCAGAAGCAGAAGTGCAGGGCCATGGGGTAACTAACCATGTCCTTTACTCCTGAGCAACAGCCAGACTGCACCAAAGCAATGGCACCATCTCACACTCACCCTGGCACTGTGTGAGAGTGCCAGTGTGCTCTGCTCGTGTCCTTGCCAACACGGCAAACTCTATTATACTTTTAAAGTAATTTCTCTTGTTCCTGAAGAGTTCTTAGACCAACTCATCTCAATTTAACATCACACTTCAAACTGCAAAGGTAAACAAAACACCTACATCCAAATAAATTTCTCCTAAGAAAAAGCAGAAGACGTTCTGCCAAATGGATTCAATGGTTTCCTTTCATACTACATCACCTTTCAGAATAACTAACAAGAAGAAAGGTAAATATGCTTAAGAACACTCCTCGGCGGAGCGCAGTAACATAGGTCTGTGATCTCAACTATCTGGAGGGCTGAGGTGAGAGTTCATGGCTAACGTGGGCCTCACAGCAAAATCCTATCTCTGAAAAGAAAAAACAAAACAAAACAAAACAAAAAAACCAAAAACAACTAAGGACCAGGGATAGGAATGTAGCTCAATGATAGAGCACTTGCTTAGTGTATGTAAGGCCCTGGGTTTGATCCCCAGCATTGTGGGAAGGTAAGAAAAGAATCATTCTTGAAAGAAATTTTTGATCACGTTCAATTAAGCTGCAAAAATACCACTGGCCCTAGTTTCCACTCTCTTGACTGCAGAAATTGCTTTGAGAGACCTCACTCATGGACACTCAAGCTTAGCAGTCTCACCCACACTGCCCTGCATCCATGGAGACAATGCCGCTGCTCTCGTGTACCAGGCATCTTCCCAGAGATTCAGTTTACATTTCCAGTAAGACCTTGCTTCATCTGTTCTGTGCTTTGGTTGTTAAATTCTGAGAACCAATGAAGCAGTGTGAGCCCAGTTCCTGGTCCAGAGCCTCCACTCAGAGACAGTGGGCCTGCTGTCTCCTGCTATGGAACCTGTGGGCCAGTCCTAACCAACTGGCTCCACTTCTGAGCCAAGCAGCCGCCAGAGATCAGAACAGTGTGTGGCACAGTCTGTAAGCAGTGCTAATTCAGTGGCTGCAGCTGTGTGTGTGTGTGTGCATGCAGAGTTCTCCGTATCACTTATGTCTAGGAATCAGAGACCGTCTGACGTCATTTAATCTCACACCACTATAGAAAATAGGTCTTCTAACGACGTTTCACTTTTCTGAAATACCAACACTAGAAATGCCCAAGTTTTTAAGGAACTAAGACATGGTGTACACTGCTGTGTCCTCAGTGTGGCTATAGTGACTGTCACAAGATGGAGAGACATGGCACATGGCACATGGCTGTTGGCTCTAGATTTCCCACAACCCCGCTGGTCCTACAGGACTGTCTGCACACTGGGGCCGTCACATGCACATATAATTCAGATGGGCCAACTGTTTTCACTTGGCAAAAACAAGCATACAGACAGTGTAGGCTAAAAACACACACCCTAGAGGAACGAGCCTGACCAGGGTTCTCAGGAATCCCTCATCAGAGTATCTCTCAGCCTGAGGGTGGGGTTACTCAAGGGCCAGTCTCAGTGCAAACTGCCCTATCTGTAAGATGGGACTCTACTCCCCCAACCCCAAGTCAGTTCTTGCCTCCTCCCAAGCAAGCTGCTGCAGCCTGTGCCTCCACCTTTGGCTCTCGTGCCTCGGAGGAAAAAGGGCAGCCACAACAGCTCTCTGTCCTTTGAAGCCCTCCTTCTTTGCAGTGTCCCAGGCATGATCTGGATCCAGGAGGAAGAAGTCTGGCCTCTGGAGCAGGGGACTTTAAGGTACTAAAGAGAGCGAATATGGGATACTTTGTACCTTTAACCTGGCCTCTGAGTGGTATGGAATTTGGTATTGGTGGAAGAAGAGTGGACAATGGTGTCACAACATCTGGAAAAGAAGTACAGGAAGCTCTTGTGAGCTGTAGACTGCACACACAACTGGCCAGGGAGCAAGTCATCTAGGGCAAGAGGAAACCATCCCCTTACCTACCCAAGGGGAGCACCCACACAAGAAACACGCCATCAGAGAGACTCTTACGAACTAACATCCCAAGACTCTACAAACGAGACACAGGATCACCATGCTGAGGGGTCATGCTACACGCTGACACAGGGTCAGTCCAGGCTTCTAAGCAAGGGTTTACCAGACTGCCCCTGCTGCCCAGCTACTCGACTCACACTGTTCTCTGCAGAGTGCCTGTGGCCTCCAGAGGCCCTCCCTTGCCTTCTCAAGTCCATCCCCAGTGAAGAACGTGCTGCAGGATTGGTCATCTCTTACAGAGGTAGGGGGACGTTAACACGGGTGCCGGAGTGTTCAGCCTGACAGAAGGGACCCCTTAGAAAGACAGTGGCTGCTGCCTGTTAGTCACGGGTCTACTCCACGTGTGAAAGTGACAGGCTGGCTCTCCTCCAAGGCAGTCTCTTAAGCGAGGAAAGGACCAATAAAAGGATCTGCTGTTGAGCAGCAGCAGCTGCAGCAGCACTCATGGTCTGGCCCTACAAGCAGCCTCGCACAGCAGGACCCTGATGAGGCTGAACCTCCACCTGGGTCCCAGGAGAGGCCATGGCTTTGCAGCCTGAGCAGAGCCCAACCCAGACAATTACCTTTCATGAAGAATCGGCAGGTGGGGCGAGGCCTCACCTTCCTGTCACTGGGGTCCTTCACTTCGCCTTCCTCCAGATCATCATCCTGCAACAGAGGACACTTGTCTTAACGAGGTGACTGCCCCCTGCACCGCCTCCATCGCAGGGCAGTACAGAAGTTGAGTGTGGGGAACACTGACGTTTTCCATGAGGCGTGTCTTGGCCACTCACCAATGCATGTCCATTTCCCCAACCCTGGATTCCATCCTGCACCACAGGGATGGTCTCAAAGCTCGCCTGTAAGCTTGAGGGCCACAGGAAGAACACTGTGTTACAGTGTGGGCTACATGAAGCTCTTTACTCTGCCTTGTGGCTG
>NC_135322.1:65245869-65491865 GCF_048772815.1 Callospermophilus lateralis
GGCTCAGCCGCCTCATGCGCTGCCACGCTATTGGCCCAGGCGGTCCCGGCTGCTCGCGCGCCGTCCAATCAGAGAGCGGCCGAATGCACGCTCCACCCGTCAGCCAATGGGCGGGATCGGACGATAGGCCGCCGACGCCGAGCCCGCCCCCGCTCTCCCGGAGCTCGCCCTGCGCCTGCGCGGAGCGGGGCCTGCGCAGGCGCTGAGCGCGCGCGGGGCGGGGTTCTGGTAGGGGCGCCGGGCGGCCTTCCAGGGAACGGGGTTCCGCGTGCGGGCCGGACCCTCCGGAGTAGGCGGGCTCGCGAGGTGGCCTTGGGCCCAGAGCCCGGGGTCTTACCTTAATCCCGAGGTCTTCCTTGAGCCCGCAGACCTCGGTCCTCCCAGCGTCTCGCCGCTGCTGCGCCGGCGTCCTGGGGTCGCTTTTGTCCCCACCCAGGGTCCCCTGCGCCCAAGTCCAGGGGCAGCCTGTGCCCCGCATCCTGCGGGCTCCAGCGTTCCGGTTCCTAGAGTGCCCACCAGCCGCGCTCCTGGCCAGCCAATGCGCCTGGCGTGTCGGGGGCTGCTGATGGGTGAATTGCATGCGTGATAACGCATTTTCAAATGCCCTCGCCCCATTTAAGCTTCACATAAAAAGGATTCCGTTTTCCGCCACTGGAAAGTATTGACCTATAGACACATATACGTGTGTGGGGGTGTCGTTGACCTATAGACATGTATACGTGTGTGGGGGTGGTGTTGCTGCTGCTGCTGGTGATGGAACCCAGGGTCTTCCTTGTGCAGCACTCTGCCAACTGAGCTATATCCCCAGCCCCATACATACATACATACAGTTTTTGTTGTAGGAAAATATGTGTAACAAAAATTCACCATCGTAATTCTTTTTTTTTTAAGCGTACAGCTGCGTGGATTAAGCATATTTACATTGTGTAACCATTACCACTGTTTCCAGAACTTTCTCATCATCCCAGAAACGGTTCCCAATGGACACCGAACTTCCAATTTCCCCTATTTTAAGCTTTAAAAGGGTTTGGAGGGCTGGGATTGTGGCTCAGCGGTAAAGTGCTCGCCTAGCACGGGCAGGACCCAGGTTCGATCCTCAGCACCACATAAAAAAATAAATAAATAAATAAAGGCATTGTGTTGTGTCCAACTACATCAAAAAATAAATATTTCTTTTTAAAAAAGGGCTTAGATTTCAGAAAATATGAAAGTATACAGTATGAAGTCTGCTGCTTCCTGCCATCCACATGGCTTCCAGCCATCCACTTCTGGCCCCAGAGGTATCCTGTTGTCAACTCTTTGCAATCTTTCTTTGACGTTTTTATGCACAATATAAGCAAATAGTCCCCTCTACCCTCCCCATCTTTTCTTTTCCGCTTAAATGTCTCTTGGAGATCATCCCAAATCAGTACCAAACATTTGTTGTCTAGACATTACATAATTTATTTAAGCCATCCTCTGTTGATGAGCAATTAAGTTGTTACCATTTTTTTTAATACTGTAAACAATGCTTTCCCACACATTTTGCGACAGTGCATTAAAAAAAAATTTTAGCTGTAGTTGGACAAAATACCTTTGTTTTATTTATTTATTTTTATGAGGTACTGAGATTCGGATGCAGGGCCTTCCATGTGCTGGGGGAGCACTCTACCACTTAGCCACACCCCCAGCCCTTGTGACAGTGTGATAGTGCATTTCTTTTTTTTTTTTTTTTAATATATTTTTTGTTGTTGATATATCGACATTTATTTTATTTATTAATATATGATGCTGAGAATCGAACCCAGTGCCTCACACATGCCAGGCAAGTGCGCTACTGCTCAGCCCCAGCCCCAGCCCCAGCCTTGTGACGGTGCATTTCTGTAGGAGAAATTCCTGACATGGAGGTGTCAGGCCAAGCAGTATATGCCTGGGGTAATTTGATAGCTGTTGGCAAGCTGCCCTCTCCAGAAACCAATTCCATTGTTCAGCTTTTTCTACCAAAGTAGAAGAGCTTGACCATGCCTCTGCTGAGGGGTGCCCATTGTTAGTCTGAGAGCCCCAAGATTGCATCTTGTCCTTGCTTAAATTTGCATTTCAGATGACTCTTGATTTTAATTTCTCTTGCAATCAACTTTCTATTTCCTGAAAAGCCACTAAGATATCTTAGCCTCAACAACTTAGCAAGGTCCTAAGCAACTTAGTGAGGCACTGTCTCAAAATGTAAAAAAAGCTGGGGTGTGGCTCAGTGGTAAAGTGCCCTGGGTTCAATCCCCAGGACCAAAAAAAAGAAAAAAGTTGTCAGTGAGTTGCTCAGACAACTCGGGAGCCTGGGAAGGGTGGAGCCAGAAGCCCCATGGACCTCAGGGATCTGTACTCTGGCCTGAGAGTGAGAGAAAGATGTGTACGGAGCATCTGTTTTTTCCAGACAGGGCTAGGTGCTTATCTGTGTTCCTGGGTACCTTACCGATGTCATTTTTAAGGATCACAGTATTACATATTCATGATTTAAAGCCAATTGGCAGACCTCTGCCACACCTACCCACTTCCAGGTTCTAGCTACTCAAAGGCAGCCGCTTTTCAGTGTATTTTCCTCCATGTTTCTTCTGTGTAACCTAGTGTGGGGGGCACATGATCGCCACAGGTTAAGCATCCTAATCTGGGAATGTGAAATTCAAAATTCTCCAAACTGAAAGCTTTTAACATTGATATTGAGTTCACATGTGGAGTTATGATCACAGTTAAGACACAGGCACACGTGACATCCGGGCTCTGTGTGTAAGGTACACACAGAGTGAATGTGTGTGGGTGGACTTGGTCCCCATCCCAACAATATCTCATTTTGTATATGCAAATACTCCAAAATCTGGAATCCAGAAACCTTCTTACTCCAGCACTTTGGATAAGGGAGACTCCAGCTGAGCTAAGTAAATGAGGACTTCTCTTCCTTTTCCCAGTCACACACCGTCCTCCTCCCGCCTGTGATCACGTATACCATGTTCGCAGCTGGGGGTGGTGTGGGCTCCTGCCTGGCAGTGTGAACAGGCACAGGCTGCCTTCCTTGGTGGAGAAACGCTCCGTGAACCTCCAGGAGGCAGGACACAGCCCCTGCAAGCCTTGCACCTAAGTGCACTCGTGGGGCTGGAGTCATGACTGGGTCACGGGCGTATGTGAATGTCCAGGATGA
Source organism: Callospermophilus lateralis (assembly GCF_048772815.1). Lineage (NCBI taxonomy): Eukaryota > Metazoa > Chordata > Mammalia > Rodentia > Sciuridae > Callospermophilus > Callospermophilus lateralis. The sequence continues at coordinate 65,249,036 of NC_135322.1, forward strand.
GTTCAAAGGGTCCCTCTTAGGTGACTAAGTGAGAAAAGTATTTCCCCCTATTTTTAGTTTGCTGTCCAAGTGGCTTGTGGGGTCACAGTGGAGGAGATAACAGAGAACAGGAGATTGAAATACCCTAACAGTCTTCTGATTTGTTTGATTATAAAGAGTTTCAAAGCAGAAGGTGGTAGGTCCAGGGGAAGGGGAAAGGCAGTTTGAAATTCTGTGCTACCTACCAATAACAGAGAGAGGGCACTCTCCCTCCTGCAGGCATGAGCTCTCCCATCCTGCCCCGATTTCACCTGGTCGGCAGCCACGTTCCAGTCTCGGATTGCCCTGTGCCCACGAGGCCCTGGAGATGCTGTTAAGGTGCACCTCAGGCTCAGAGGTTGGAGATGGGCCTGGGACTCTGTTTCCAGCTGTACCCAGCACTGCTGGTGCAGTGGTGGCCTCACCTTGAGTGGCAGAGGCAGATGACGGGCGGCCCACGGCCCTGGAGTCAGGCCAGGCTGTTGCCCTGTGTATAAGGTGGGAGCCATGCTCCCTACAGAGGTGCTGGAAATGCTGACAGGTGCGTGCCAAGCCCTGAATGAAAGGTTGGGCCTTCTGTGTGGTGTGAGAGAGGGGAATGTGCTGCCCAGGGCAGAAGTGGAGACGTGGGTGTCCTAGAATGTCATTGTCAGGCGCTGTGTGAGGTGGGCACAGAGGCTAAGGGTCACTTCCCAGGCTAGAGATCCCCGGGACCCACCTTATTTTCCCTGAGCCAGGAAAATGGGAAGGTAGCTTTCTATCCCTTCAGTAAACACTCTGAAGTGTCTGCCCCGCAAAGTGTCGTGGGGGGGGGGGGCGTGGCTAAGCGTAGGGACACACACACCAAACACAGCAGCCAGGTCCTTGGAGAAGGTAAATGAGAAGCGAGGTCATTCCAGCTCCGTGCTGCAGGCTGGGGGGTGATGGGGCCCCCAAGGAGGACTAACCAGGACTGAGTACCTGCTGGGCCCTGGGGACTTGGCCTCGACAGGCCAGCAGAGGGGACCAGAGTGCAGCCTGGACACTGACCTCTCCCAGCCCCAGCATCAGGGACTGCAGCCCCAGAAGGTGACCCGAAAGGAAGGTGTGGATCTGAGCGTGGGTTTTCCTGGGTCCACTTCACTTCAGCCCAGTGCGTCCAGGTGTCCTCAGAGGCAAATGTCTGCACAGCCGTCAGCAAAGTGAAAGCCCTCAGCCAGGCCCCTGGAGGGCAGCCCAAGCCTCCCCTTCACAGGGACCAGCAGCAGCCCTTGCAGTAGCAGTTCAGCACGTTTCTGAGGCCAGAAGCAGACACGTTAATGAGGGTTGACATGGGCAAGGGCCTCAGGCAGGAGGGCAGCCTGCCCAGGAGAGAGCACCCAGGCCTTGAGTGCTGGGGAGCGTTCCCTCGCTGCAGGTAGTGTCCCAGGCTTGGTCCACTCCTCGTCCCCTTTCCCCAAGGCTCTGCCAACGCCTGGGCGCTGGCTACTTGTCCCTGAAAGCTCACGACTCTGCCAGGTGATCTCTGGGGCCCCGCACACCACTCAGGCTGGCCCTGGAACAGGGAGTGGCCTTTCTGTGAAGAGCCGGCAAGCAGAGACCACCAGTTCGGCGGGTCACACAGAGGGTTGCGACTGCTCTCCCTGCCCAGGGTATCGCAAGCAGCCGCGCGCCTTGTGACTTCAGAGATGCTGAAATGTGGACCCTGTGTCATCTTTAGGTCTTGCAAAATGTGCTTCTTTTAATTTTTGTGATTTTTCGTTGTGGTGCAATATGTGTGCCGTGACACTTGCCCTGTTGACCACGTAGACACATGACCAGAGACAGAGCCCGGCGGCCGCCCTCGCCACCACCTCCAGCACCGCCAGCCGCTCCGCTTGTCTCTGCAGATGGGCCCTCTGCAGACTTCATGTAGGGGACTCCTGGGGACTGGCACGGTGTTCTCAGGCCCAGTCTGTGGTGACACGAGCTTCCCACGCTGCGTGACATCCCTGCAATGGCCCTCATTTCCCCTGGGCCTCCATCAAACAGTGGACAGGGGCCGTTTCCACATTTTGGCCACAGTGGACAGCACTGCCCTGTCTTTCGGTCCTGTGGCACAACATTCTTGGTTCTTAGCTTCATGGAGACAGGTGGTGACTGGTTTGGCCCACAGGCCCTGTGGTTGGATGACCCCAGACTCCATCCCAGCTGGTCAGTTTGCTTGGCCTTTTTCCCTGTTCTGGGTCACCCCAGGGGCCACTGCAGTGGTCTGATCCTTCCCAGCTGGAGACCATGGACACAGGGTGCAGTGGGCCTCAGCTGAGGGTGGGGGGAGAGAGTAAAGAGGACGGGTCCCCCACTGGGTCCTAGCATCTGCTGGGATCCCGGGCTGCTTGTCCTGGCTGAAGCCCATCCATCGACTGAGATAGGACAGTCCCCTGTTAGGTCTCTGTCATCCTCGTAGTGTTTCCTGTCAAGGGTTTTCTGTTGATCAAGGGTACTGGTTGCAGAGTCCTTTGAAGCCCTACAGACCACGTAGGGCTGGGGCCTAGTTGCTTGAGGCCCTGGGTTCAGACCCCATATGACAAAGTGACAGCAATGATAATAAAATCAAGCAAGCCCCTGCGCCTCGGCAGCGTCCCCAGGCCTCCCTCGGCACCACCTCCCCAGGGTCTGCTCGCAGGCGGGCTTCCTGTCCACGGTGGCCTAGGGCAGTGCCACCCGAGTCCGCCCGAGTCCTCCTGAGACGGGTCACTCTCACGCACAGCTGTTTCTGAGATTCTTTGCTGTCTTCATTGGATGACGTCAACACCCTGGGTTTCTGGGGCAAAAGGAAAAGGAGCAAGCCCTGAACTGGGCCCAACATCTTCAGCAGCGAAGTTCCTGCCGGCACCCTGAGAAAGCAGGAGCGAGGGTTCTTCCGTCCTCTCCTCTCCAAGGGAACGTCCACGTTGTCTTCGCAAAGCCTCGACGCAGGTCTGCTGAAGCCTGCGGCAGTGTCCGCACGCCTCCTGGCTGGTTCTCAGACCATTAGGGAACCCCCCCCCCCATGTGAGTCCTTGGTCTGCTGCTATAACAAAATGCCTTACGAAGAAAGAGACTGATTTAGCTGTCCATGCCAGAGGGTCAGTGCTAGAGGGCCCTGCTGAGGGCCTGTGGCAGATGGCCTCACAATGGCAGGGTGCAGGTCAGGCAGCCGTCACGGACAAGACAGAGGGTGGTTCCCAGGCCGGCTCAGACTTCTGTGACTGCTCTGGTGACACTAAAGGGGGCCCGTGAGAACCACCCCAGTCTCTCTTGAGGGCAAGGCTCCAGGGTCCTGCAGACGCCTCGCTAGGAAGGTGGGTGTTTTGTGTTTTGTTTTTGTGGTTCTGGGGATGAACTCAAGACCTCACGCATGCTAGGCAAGCGCCTGGCCAGGAGCCCTACCCCAGCCCACTGCCCTACGTCACAGAGGCACCACAACACCACCACCGTGGGGACCAGCCTTCCAACAAGTTCAGCCCAGACAAACCACATGCAAACTCCACGACACCCAGGGTGCCACTCAAGGTGGGGGCAGCATCGGGAGATGAGTGTGAGCACCACAGCAGGAGCATGACCAAGGGACAGGCGCTGGTGGCATGTGGCTGGGCCACCTGCAGATGCTGGGGTCAGAAGCACTTCTCACTGAAATGCTCTTGTTCCGGTCCAGAGAAAGCCATGGCCCAACTGTACCTTAAGGGCAGAGAGTCAGGTGGATTGTAGCCAAGGAGCATCTACCTACAGCTGGGAGACTCCTGGCCAGCACGCGGCGGCGTGTGCGGTGTTCTGCTCATAGAGCACCTGCCGTTTAGAGTGGCCTGGGGTCTAGAGTGGCCCACAGGCCACCTGGTTCTGTAGTCTGGAATGTTATGTAGTCCCCTTGGTCGGCAATCTACAGTGCATACGGTCTACATGGGTCTGTTGTCTCATGAGATGCAGGGCTGTCACGGTCCACAAACCAGGGCGATGAGAGGGACCACAGGAGTCTCCAACCCCACATAGGAACAGAAAGCGCAAAACACATCAAGTCCCTGGGCCTTGGGCTGCTGGTGGCAACTCATTCAGAAGTGCTGGGAGAGGTGAAGGGAGCTCTCTGGCGGAGAGCGGATCTTGAGTTCACAGGGCCTGCTGCGGGTGGAGCGGGGTGGAGGGCAGGAGGAGAGTTTGGGGTGTGGGCAAGTCCACTTACGGGCTGAGGTGATGGTTCTGCAGGCACAGCAGGTGCCAGAGGTCCTCACAGGGTCCTTTAAGTGTGAGCAGCTGACCCTTGGTCAGTGTCAATTGACAGAGCTACCTTGGAGGGACAGGAGGGTCAGAGGGCTGATCCTTTCTGGCCAGGAGGAGTCCTCCCCCTGCGGGGTGCCGTCTCTCTGCAGACAGCTTGTCCTGGCTGGATCACTTACCTTACTAGCTGCTCTTCACCCTGCCAACCAGACAGACCCACGCTGGAGTGGGCTGCTGCTAGAAGGACCAGTGGCATGCTGCCCGAGGCATGAGGAAAGGTGGGGGAGCCGCTGCGAGGCACTGGGCACAGAGGTCTCCTCCCAGGGGCCTGACGCCCACGTCCCTGTCAATCCACCCTTGAGGGCAGGACCACCAACACCAGGCCTTGATGCAAAATGAAAATATGGGCCCCTGTTCAAAAAGTGGCAAGAGCCAGGTGCGGAGATGCAAGCCCGCGGGCCCCGCTCCTAGGATTCGGGCTGGAAGTGTGAGCTTGGCCACGTGGCAGACCCACTTCAGAAAGGAAAGGGAATTCTCAAGGCACGGATGATTCCAAGGAGGCAGCAGCAGGGTCGGGAGGGACGCCAAGACCTGGACCTGTGACCTCGTGTGGCCTTTCTCCTCCCCTCGGAAATGACCGGGATTCTTGGCTCTCCAGGAGTGAGTCCTTCCACCTCAGAGCGTCTGCGCTGGAGTTAGGACCCGTCCCCGCCTCGGTCAAGCTGTGGGGAGAGCTGGCCAGCTGGGCAGCAGAGACACAGCAGATGTCCACCCTTCCCTCCTCTGCATGGGCAGACGGCAGTGACAAAGAGGAGGGTTTTATTTCTAGGTTCTAACTTCCTGGAGTTTATTTTATCTGTTTTTGCTTAAGGGTTACAATGTCTCGGGGGCCCAAGATGGAGTGTGGGTGAGGAGGGGTCCTCACAGTGGTGCCTCCTGGTGGCCTCTTGGGGCCACGAGAGTCAACTCCTGGGCAGGAAGCACCGAGGCCCTGCCCGGGAGCCTGCCCAGGAGGAGAAGCAGACTTGGGTCTAGCTGAGAGCAGCAGGCAGGCTGGCCGTGGGAAAGTGTGGGAGGAGGAGGAGGAAGAGCTGCTTGGTTTTTTTCTGGAGCCATTTTAGAAAAAAACGGCCTTTCTCAATACCTGACAGCGCAGAAGAAAGGGAGGCAGGCCACCTGGACAGGGAGTGACCTGGACAGTGAAGGAGGGTCCACAGGTGAGCTAGGACCTGCGACACCACGTGGGGCAGCGGATAAGGGGCCTGTGGCTGACCTTGGGCGAGCTTCAGGGGGACAGGCGTGAAGCTGAGGGGCCTGGGAAGCTGAGCAGCCCAGCCACGCGCCTGCCTCGGGAGAGATGGGGGGCTAGAGAGCTCGGAGCTCCACCCCGCCAGACGGTGCCCGGAGATTTGTGGTGTTTAGAAGACAAAGATGTGAGAAGACCCCAAACAATCTTTTAAAGGCAATAAGCCGCTAAGTTAAAATTTTTATAAATAGCCAGTTTGCATGTAGGAGATAAAGGTGTGGGAGGGATCCAGGGACAACCTGGAGGGGTTTGGCCCGTCTGGGAAGAGCCACACCTCTTGCAAGGAAGGGCGTGGGGATTCCTGCCTCTGGGTGGAGGACAGGGTCTCCTGTCACCAGGCCACCTGTGCCATCCACCGATGCAGTGGAGCACAGCAGTTCCCACCCCTTAGGAGATGTGTGCTGGCCACGCCCAGCATGGGCAGGGCCACGCCAGGGTGCTGTGCTTCATGGCTGCCCAGGGAGGCAGCCTGCAAGGGAGCCGCCAAGGGCAGCTGTGAGAGGCTGAGGTGTGTCCCCATCTGGCCTCCCCAACATGACCTGCAGGGCCTCGGATCGCGGCTGCACTCGGAGCCAGGCCTACAGAGGTGGCTAAGGTAAACCGAGGCCCTTAGGGCGCCACATCACGTGAGACTCAGTGCAACGTGACAGGTGGGAATAAGAACACGGGACACGGACGGTCTCACACAGCAGGACCCTGAAGGACACAGGGAGCAGGTGGCATCTACACGAGGGGGTCCCGGAGGAAGGCCTGACCTCAGACTTCCAGCCTCCAGAAGGGCAAGGAAACACATTCTGCCATCGGAGCCACCGCCCAACACTGACAGAGGCGCTGACCCTTGGATCCCAGACACTGAGGGTGGAGGGCCTGGGCCAGGCGTGTGTAACAGGAGTCCCCTCTGCAGCTCTGCTGCTCCCGGGCGGTCCAGCCCCCCTTGCTGTGTTCTGCTGAGTCCCAAGTCACCTTTCAGCTGCCACCTCCTACCCAAATCCAGACCTGGGCCGGGCCAGGGTCCTGCGGTTGGCCGTCCTTGACAGCCTGATGATGGCTCTGGTAGAAAGCGCTCGAGGGGCTGGGCCAGGGCGCAGTGGTGGAGCCCTGGGCTGGCACTGGGCTGGAGCCCTGGCACCACATACAGTAAACACATAGAATAAAGGTATTGTGGCTCATCAGCCTCTGCCCTGGGCCTTCCCCCTCTCTCCCCCTCCTGGGCCTTTTTCTCATTCTAAGCCGAGTCAGTCACCGGAGATCCTGGAGGTCTCCTCCTGCTCCTGCTCCCTCGGGACTCCTTTCACTCCTTCCCACTCTTTGTTCTATTTTTCCCTTCTTTTTGGCACCAGGGATTGAACCCAGGGCTGCCTGATCACTGAGCCACACCCCCAGCCCTTCCTATTTTTCATTTTGAGACAGGACCTTGCTAAATCGCCCAGGCTGGCCTTGAACTTGTGATCCTCCTGCCTCAGCCTCCAGAGCTGCTGGGACTACGGGCGAGCTCCATCTTGCCCAGCCTCTCCCCACTGCTCGCTGACAATCGTATCTCCTCCCCTTTAGCCAGGGAGGCAGAAGAGACCTGGATTGCCACATGGGAATTCCAGAGCTCCAAAATACTTACCCGGATCTGTCAACACCCTTCCTGCAGGTCCTCCTGGTCACCTCACCCCCGGCTGGCCCCAATTTAAAGAGCAGTATTTACTCTCCTGGTCCAATCCCCAAATTCCTACTTCAGAGTAATAGGAAATCTCAGAATTTCTTATTGAGCAGCTGTACAGCTTAGGGAGGGAAATGAAAGGCTGATGCCACATTGCCCAGGTTCAAATCCCAGCCAGCAGCGTGCTCGCTGTGTGACTCTGGACAAAGTATTCTTAACCTCTCTGTGCAGTAGTTTCTGCAACTGCAGAGACAAGAAGGGAGAGTCCAGAGGAGCTGGGTGTCAGGGAGGCCCAGGGGAGCCTGCTGCCTGACAACAGGGGACACTCCTGTCCCTCATGCCCACTGACCCCCAGAACTCCCTGGCGGGAAGGAGGGACTTCCTGCAGCCAGGACTCAGTGGTCAAGAAACAGGTGCAGAGAGGCCCAGGCTCTGGTGGAAGGGCCTTTCCCCGGCACGCCTACTTGGCCTTCTGTTGAATTCCAACACAGAGTTACCTCTGCTCTTCCTCTATGCACAGAAAGACTTGGGTAGTGGAGGACTGGCCACAGTGGGGTGCTGTGGCCATGCCTGTAATCCCAGGGGCTCAGGAGGCTGAGGCAGGGGGATGGCAAGAACAAAGACAGCCTCAACAACTTAGCAAGGCTCTAAGCATCTCGGCGAGACCCTGTCTCTAAATAAAATATAAAGAGGGCTGGGGAGGTGGCTCAAATGTAAGTACTTCCCCCTCCAAAAATAAAGGGAACTCAGCCACCAAGACGGGCTCGGGCTGGGAGACCAGAGTGCCGGTCAGGGTGGCCTCTCAGCTGCCCCAGCCGGGTGGCGAGCTGCTCTCCGACTGTCGTGTGATCCAAAGCCAGTGCGGCCTGGAAACTTGTGTTCCCCGCAGCTCTGCCAGAGAGCTATACTTAGCCCCCAGTGGAGGCCAGGGCTGGGCTCTCCCAATATAGACAGTCACCAGGGGCTATTTCCAAGCATGGAGAGCACCCCTGGAATATTTCTGGGCCAAAGTGATATTTATAGAACCCCCTGGGCTTGTGGAAAGGAAGGAAGGACCTCAGTGCCTCTGGGGCTTTGGGGAGGGACAGGGCCCCCAGAGACCGCTGTCCCCACACACTGTCCCCTTGCTCTTGGTGTGCCCTGACCAGGAGCACGCTCTCCTCCTGCTCCTGCCTGCGGGCACCTGGCACAGAGGCCTGGGGCCCTCCTGCTGCAGAACTGCTCAGCCCCATTTCCTCTAGAGTCCAGGGAGCTCTGGCCTCTGTGTCAGCCCAGGCAGTGACCCAATCCCACCCCGCCTTGGACAGAGGTCCACGAAGCCTTGGCAGTGGGCCTAAGGCCCTGGGAAGGAGGGGAGCCGCGGGCAGGGACCACTGGGTGGGGACAGGAGCAGGCGTGGCGCCCAGAGCCCCCAGGGAGAGCCCACAGCCTCACCCAGCGCCAGTGCGAGGTGGGGAGGTGCCCTCTGGTTGGCACTTAGCAGGTGCTGGAGAGGGCTCCGGAAACGGGAACCCAGACCGTGCCCCAGGTGGGTGAGCTGGTTTTGCTAGGCAAGATGAGGAAGGGCCAAGGACATAGCTGGACAGGCACAGGTGTCCTCAGGGGCCTGGCCGCTGCTGTGGCCTGATCTGCTGTGTGGAAAGTCATTCACTCCCATCAGTTCCCTGGCAGGTGCCCACGCTCTTCTACCCCCTGCCAACCCGCCCTGCGCCACCCCTGCCCTGCGCCAGCCCAGATATAACCGTGAGAGCATTTTCCATGGGTGGGTACTGAAGGGAAAACATTCTGCTTTATTTTAGGCCTGTGAAATTCCCTTCCTTCATACCCAACAGGTGCAACTGCCTCATTTAGATGTGGGCCCCCAAAAATAGAACACAATCCACGCTAAAGCTCCCTTTAGGCATCTGGACACTATTTTAAAAGCACCTTCCTGCCAGCATCCAGGCAGGTTGGTGGGAGCTCCTGCCAGGGAGGCTGGGGCCTCTGCCCAAGGTCGGCTGAGCAGAGGGGGGCCAGGGGCAGGTTCCCGTCCTCATTGCCGTCCAGGGCCCAGGTGCCCGTCCTCCCTCCCTCTGCCCTGGCTGGGGAGTAAAGGGGAGGTAGGGAGGAAGGTGACTCTTTCCCAACCTTGGAAATGTTTCCAGTAAGTCCCACCAGTTGGAACTGACCACCCCCTTAGGCCCTTTCTAGACTGAGAAGAAATAAGGGCGTCGGATTCTCCCCACTCCCCAGATCTCATCAGGACCAGGGGGTCTTCGCAGACCCCCATGTGCTCCTCAGTCTTTGGGCTGAATGGTGACCCCCAAAATCCACACACTGAAGTCCCACCTTCAGTACCAGAACCGGCCTCTATGGGTCTGTGCAGATGTGACTGGCAGAGACCAGGCGGGGCTGGAGCAGGGTGGGGCCCAAGTCCTGGGACTGGGGATCTTACCAAGACCGAGGCCATGTGAAGGCCGAGGCAGGGACCAGTGCTGTTGCTACCAGCCAGGGGCAGTAGGACAGCCAGCCACCTCCTGAAGCTACGAGAGAGACCTGGAGCCAGTCCTCCCACAGACAGAGGGCACCTTGACCGGGGACTTCTGGCCTCCAGAGCTGGGAGGGGATCCATTTTCCACTCGGCAGCCCCAGCCGAGTGGTGCATCCCCCCCTTCAGCACCTCTGCACTGGGGCTGGGAGCCCTGGCCCAGGGCTGGGGACGAGCCGGCTGACCAAGAGGCCTGCTCCCTGACCCTGGCATGGGCTGGTGCAGGCTGTGACTCTTGCTCTCATGGGTGGGCTACTCTCTCAAGGTCACCCTTGAGCCCAACATCAAGTTGAGTTTCCCTGGGATGTCTCTGAAGCCCCTCAGAGGCCATAGTTAAACCAGCTGCCCAAGACCCTGCAGGGCCTGGCCAGCAGGGCAAGCTGAATCTGCAGATGGGAACACCCAGGCTGGATGCTCACTGCCAATTTTGGCCTGGAGCAGCTGGGGGGCTGGAGGACCAGGCAGTGTGCACCTGGTCCCAGCAAACCTTCCTGAGTGTTGTCTTATGTGGACACAGGCTCCTTGTGGGTGAGAGGGGAGCCTCTGTGGTGGCCAGGCAGCTCTTTCCAGGGCCAGGACAAAGGCCCCTAGCCATCCGAGGGCTGAGGTGGAGCTGCTGTGGCAGGCCACCTTTACCCAGAGCACAGCTCCCCTGCTGGGAGGCCTGCCCCCCCGTCCTGGGTCTGCCTTCACCCCGCTCCTGGGTCTGCCTGCCCCCCCCTCCTGGGTCTGTGGGTGCCTCGGCCTCCTGGCTTCATTCTGGATGTCACCTCCAGGGTTGAGCTGGAGCCAGTTAGACCATGGAGAGGAGCCAGAGCCTGGACTGTCCTCTGCTCTGGAGGCCGTCCAGCCAAACCCCCACCATTCCCTGCCCTGGTCCCATCCCAGCCCTGCTCCCTGAGCCCCTCTTCATCTTCCACGCTACTCTGAGGGGGTCTCCTGGTGAGTCTTGTTTTCCAGAGAAGGCCCTGTGCTGCTGGCCCGTGGGGCCCCCATAACACTCTCAGTGCAGAGGCCCCAACTATCCAGAAGCCTGCTGCCCGAGTCCACTTCCTCTGCAGAGCCATGGTGGAGGAACACAAGACCTCACAGAGCACAGGAGGCAGGAGTAGGGGATCTTTATTACCTTCCCTGCTCCCCCAGAAGGCCGTGCCGCCTCAGGCCAGCCCCCACTCTGAGCGGCCCAGGTTCCGCAGCAGGGTCAGGTGGGCCCAGCGCCCTCTGCTCCTGGTCCTGCTCCTGCATCCTAGGGGGTCTGGCAAAGTGACAGGTTTGCCCAGCCCCCAAGCCAAGGAAGATGAGAAGCAGCCGAGTCCACCACAAGCCAACGTGCTGCCCAACAGCTGCAGAGGGGCTGGGTGGACCTAGCATCGTGGCCGGGATCGAGCAGCGCCAGGGACAACGGTCACACTCTGGAAGCAGAGACCAGGCCAAGTCAAACCGGCACCGTGCTGCTCATGTTGAAGTGCTCTCCTGAGTGCGGCATCTCTGAAAGGGGCTCCGTGGGTGGGAGGCCAACTAGTGGCCCCATTGGGCTTCTTGGTCCCGGCTGGTCACCCCTGGTGTCACGGGGCTGCCACGAGGGTTGCCAGCCTCCTGCTCTCTGAGAGGCCCTTGCACCCACCACACCTCTCAGGGGCCAGGACTGCAGCTGGCTTCCTCGTGCCGTGCCAGAAGGGACATGCGGGAGAAGGTCTTGGCACAACCCTTGCACTGGTATTTCTTGGTGCCAGAGTGTGTCTGCAGATGGGCCCGAAGGTTGGAGCGGTCAGCAAAGGCCCTGCTACAGTGAGGGCAGGAGTAGGGCTTCTCACCTGTGGGAGGAAGACAGGACAGATGAGTGACCACAGACCAGGACAATGCCACAGGTGGTGACAGGAGCTCTCTGTGAGCAGTCCACTCCTCCCCTCCAAGCACCCTCGCACTGAGGCCCCACATGGAAGCTGCTGGGGCCATAGCCTGTCACCCACGGGCCAGGTGGGGCTATTGACTGTCACCCACAGACCAGGCCGCAGCATCTGAGGCCCTTCCTAGGAACACAGTCTGCATAGGGCTGGCTAGCTTTCACTGGCTCTGCCTGGCAGGGTTCCCTGGCTGCCCAGGTCTGTCCATCATTGGGAGCCTTTGGCATCTCTTCTGGGACCCTGGCCAGCAGAAGGCGGGAACCACTGGCTTTCAGCCGAGGCCAGGGTGGGGGCAAAGAGGGACGGAGGAGCATGGTCCTTGAGAGGCACCACTTCCAGTCATGGTGACCAGGGACTGGACAAGGTCCTTCTGTAGAAACGTGGACCCAGGATGACCCTACCAAGAACAAGGCGAGGGTCGCTGACAATCCCCTCCCAGTGCCCCAGTCTGTGGAGTGTCGAGACACGCCAGCCGTTGACAGCACCTGCCTCCTGCTGGCTGGAAGCCCACAGGTGGGCTCCAGCTCCCCAGAGCCAGAGTCTCTGCCCTGGTCCTGGCCATGTGTGACTCTGCTGATGGTTCTGATGCCCACTGGGCTTTCTCACCCCTCTCCCTGCTGCAGTTCCTGGAGGCCCTGAAACATGGGGAGACGCCCCACTGAGGCCCTGCCCTCCAGTGTTCGGTCCAGTCTCATGTCCAACTGCATCCCCCAAAGGGATGTGTCCACTGACTCCTGCAGCCTCACTGGGAAACAGGGTCTTTGCAGATATGATAGTTAAGAGGAGGCTTGACGGTGTCCCCTGTCCACGGGACCGATACCGGTGTCGTACGGCAGGGGGAGACTGGGACACAGACACACTGGGGGCTCAGATGAGGACCCAGGCAGAGGCAGGAACTGAGAGAGGCAGGAAGCAGCCTCCCCTAGAGCCTTTGGGGCAGTGTGGCCCCCGACGCCATGAATTCAGGTGTCTGGCCTGCAGGGCTGAGAGAGGGTACCGGCTGCATCCTGGCAGCTGGGGGCGGGAGGAGGGGGGCGGGCCCGGCAGGCAGAGGCCAGGCACGCCTCCCACTCCTCCAGCCCACACCCTGTCCCCAGCCAGACCCTTCTTGGGGCCGCAGCCCTGACTTCCTACCCGTGTGGGTCCGGACGTGGCCCTGGAGCAGCCAGGGCCTGGAGAAGGCCTTGCCGCAGAGCTGGCAGACGCAGGGCAGCGTGTGGGTGCGGATGTGCATCTTGAGGGCGCCCAGGCTGGCGTACTCCTTGCTGCAGTACTTGCAGGTGAAGGCGCGCCCGGCCTGCAGGTGGCAGTGCAGCTGCTGGTGCCTGGCCAGGCCGGCCAGTGTGTGGTAGGGTTTGTGACAGTGGCCGCACTCGAAGCCCCCTGTAGTTCGAGGAGTCCCCTCAGCCCTGCACAGTTTGTCTGGAGCCCTGTGCCCATTTGGGTGCAGGATCGGGGGCCACCGGGTGGGCAGCACCAGCAGTGGGGGCAGGTTCAAGTGGTTCAGGCTGTCTTTGAGAGGGACGCTAGGGGCCTGGCCAGCCCGAGGGCCCATCCAGCTGATTTCCTGTGGGTGTGACCCTGAGGCCCCTTGTGATTCCTCATGATGTGGCAGGAGAGGCAGGGAGAGGCAGGCGATGGCGGGCGTGCTGTCCCGGGGGCTGGAAGGTGCCCTGGGTGTGGGAGCGGCCTCCTTGTTGGGGGGGTGGGGCGGTGCCCCCGGCCCCCGACAGGCAGAACAGGTGTCATCACCTGCTGGAAGGACAGAGGGGAGAGAGGTTTGGTGAAGACAGAGTCCCAATGTCATCTGCTCTCACAGTCCCATTTATGCCTGTGACCACAGCCATCTCTGAGGCCATCAGCAGCCCACAGGAGGGGGGGACACTGCCCAGGACCGAGATGCAGGGGCCACACAGGTGGTGGTGACTGCAGCCAGGGCCCAGAATCACAGGAACCTGGGTCTAAGATTAAGTCTCTGCTGTGCCCAACAGCGAGAAGGGAACATCTCTCACAGCAACCAACTCTCCCTGCACGCCCTGCCTGGGGAGCTCCCACACAGCAGCCTCCAGGCTCCCACACAGCAGCCCCAGGTCAGAACACTTGGTAGCAGGATGCTGTGAGATCACCCCTCCCACCCCCATAATAATTGGCCTCCAGTCACCCCACCATCACCCCATGACGGCTCCGTAAGTGCATCAGGATGTGCTGTGCTCTGCAGCCTCCACGGCTCCAGGCAGCACATGCTCCCTTGTCTGGGAACATGCATGAACGTGCTCGGTGGCCACCCGGGTTCAGTCACTGTCGTCTTAGGTGGCAGCAGACCTGCTCCTGGCTCGGCTGGTGCTCTGGCTCTGGCTCCTGTGTTAAGGACCAGCTTGCCGTGTGTTTCGTCCAGTTGTAATGCCAACTCGATGCCCAAACACAGAGGCTCCTCTGCAGGTAAGAGGAAGTCTGGGATCCTTGAGGTCTGAGTCACCAAACAGCCTCTGCCCATTTCTTTTTCCTGTATGTTGAGATCATTCTCTGGCCCCATTTCCATCTCCTTTGAGTAGAGAAAGACAACCCACAGGCTGCGAGAAAGTATTTGTAAATCAGATATTTGATCTGAATATACAAAGCATGACCACCTACAGAAGGTCTGCAACTCAACAGGAAAGAACTTAAAATGGGCAGAAGGTAAGAATAGCTGTTCGTCCAAAGAAGACATGGACAGTAGCCAACGAACCCACGAAGAGGGGCTCAACACGGGAGTCACCAGAAGCCCAGGAAGCACAGTGGGATGCCGAGTCGGGAAAAGGAAGAAGAGGCAGAGGGGACACGGAGGCCCAGGGGAGAATGCCATCCCTGCTGGCCCTGCCCTCTCCTGCTTCCTCAATCATAAGGAGCACATCAGGCTTCTGTACTCCCAGAGAAGGGGAGGACGGTGACAGTGAGAGGCGAAGTCCCACAGCAGGGACTGCCACTGCGCCTGCACCCAGGTTGACCAGGGCCTCTCTCCAGGGGAAGTCACTTCCCTGAGGCTCCGACTCAGGTTCAGCCCTCTCTGTCCCAACTGTGGACCCTGCGGCCACCTCAGAGCACAGGCCAGAAGGGCCCCCAGGCTGGGGCCAGTGACTGTCTTCAGCCAGAGTCTCCCACAGCCTCTGCTCTCTGCTCACTCTACAGCCAGGTTCCCGGGGAGGGGGTCTGAGTGCCCCTCTGGCTTCTGGGGTTCCCTGGGTGCCCTAAAAGGAGAGAGTGGGGGGCCCAAACCTCCACATCTCAGGTCTCTTCTGAGGTGACACCCTCGTAGGAGGAGGAGGAAGACAGTCCCACTGGGCCCTGCAGGAGCTCAGAGGTGCACATTCAGATGGTAAGGCTGGTGCACGGAATGACCCCAGTGACCCTAAACAATGTTTTTTTAAAATATTTTTATTTGGGCTGGGGATGTGGCTCAAGCGGTAGCGCGCCCGCCTGGCATGCGTGCGGCCCGGGTTCGATCCTCAGCACCACATACAAACAAAGATGTTGTGTCCGCCAATAACTAAAAAATAAATATTAAAAACTTCTCTCTCTCTCTCTCTCTCTCTCTCTCTCTCCCCCTCCCTCTCTCACTCTCCCTCCCTCTCTCACTCTCTCTTTAAAAAAAATAAAATAAAATAAAATATTTTTATTAGTTATTGATGGACCTTTATTTATTTATTTGCTTATACATGGTGCTAAAAATGGAACCCAGTGCCTCACACATGCTAGGCAAGCGCTCTGCCCTGAGCCACAACCCAGCCTCTCAACAATGGTTTTAAGCTTTCCTAACTATGACCTCCGGGAGGGAGGAGGAAATGCTGAGCAGTGATATTGGTGGAATTCTATCGTTACGTTGTGTGTGTGTATGAATATATAACAGCAAATCCAATCCAATGTACAACCGTAATGCACCAATAAAAATGTGGAAAAAGAAAAATCTAACCAGGCAAAGATCAGGAGAGTAGAGGGAAGGAAACGGGGGAGGGAGGGACAGGGGAAGAACAGGGGTTGAAATTGAACAAATTATGTTCCATCCTTTTATAATTATGTCAAATGAATCCTGTTGTCATGTATAACCAAAAAGAATCAATCAAAAAAAAAAAAGATTCTATGATTCTAAAAATACAAAACAAAAGCTAGCTAGGCTCCGCAGCGCACACCTGTAATCCCAGCTCAGGAGGCTGAGGCAGGAGGATCACGAGTTCAAAGCCAGCCTCAGCAAAAGCAAGGCCCTAAACAACTCAGTGAGGCCCGGTCTCTAAATAAAATACAACATAGGGCTGGGGATGCGGTCCAGTGCCCCTGAGTTCAATCCCCGAATCACCACCACCCCCCAGAAAACTATGATCTGGGCTAGGGGTGAGTTAAGTGGTTATTACTTGCTAGCATGCAGGTGGCCAACAAACTACCTGGGTTCCATTCCTGGCACCCAAAAGAGAAAAAACGAGGCTGTGACCCATGGAAACCAGATTCCTGTCATGGCCATATTTACATCCACATACATAATTTGAAACCAGTTTCACTCACTGTGAGCTCTGCACTCTAATACTTCTATTTTGTTTTTAAAAAGTTCTGGTGACTCTTTAAATTGATCTCAAAATGCAAATTGGAAGAGCATAGTGCTAGGTGGCACCCCCTGGTGGCAGTCTGGGTAGCAATTGATCCAGGGGACACTCCCCTGCCCCAGGCACAGGGCAGGGCTGCCACGGGTGACCCGTGTGGCTGGGAGGTCCTGAGCTCTAGAATGCAACCCGCAGGGGGTCCCCTTCTGGAGAAGTGGCCCAGCTGGGTGGGGGCCACTCTGCACTGGGGCAGGCTCTCCTCTGAGGAGCGGATTTCCAGCCCGTGAGCCCTGCGACAGGAACAAGTGGATACCTGAGCCTGCCTGGAGAACTCCAGTCCCTCCACCCAGCCTGCACCCGGCAAGCAAAAGGGTGAGGGGAGTTTTGGGGAGGGAGACCATCAGAGGGGCAAGAAGGCTGTTGGAAACCCAGCCGAACAGTGAGAGCTGGGCCTCTGAACCCCAGGGAACACAGGGGTCCTTCTTCTTCTGGTCCCCTGAGGATGCTCTGGGGGAATCCTCCCTGGGCAGCTCCAGATGGCCCTTCCTCTCTCTCCCCACCACCCCAGGGCAAATTTCACGACTTTGGGGATTACTTGGGCTTCCCCTGGGTGGGTGGACACAGCGCCTGGCTGGCCTTCTGACCTCCCAAACTTCCTCCACAGGGAAAATTACTCCAGGGTCCCCTTAGCTGGGACTGTAGTGGTGGGAATGGATGCCGGTCCACACGGAGACCTGGTGGCCTGAAAAACTTCTCCACTCAGGGAGAAGAGCCCAGAGGCAGGTCTGAAGTGGAGAAGGGCCCGCGGGCCATCTCCCTGTCTGCAGCCCCGGTCTTGGCCAGGAAGGACTCCTGGGCCCCAACTGTGCTGAAGAGTCAGTTCTCCTCCTCTCACCTGGGACAGGTGTGGCTCCGCTCTGGGAGACCTCCCGGCTCCCTCCCGTCCCGCAGGGGCGAGTTCTGGGAAGGGGCGCGGGGAGGCAGCCCCTACCTCTCTGCGTCTCCAGCTGTCCGTAGTTGGGGACTCTGTGGCTGAGGTGCGTTTTCACCAGGAAGGAGCGCGGCATGGTGCCCGCTGGGGTGGTGGTCTGGGCGCTGGAGGCGAACGGGGTCCGACTGCAGCGTCGGCGGCGCCGGGCCGCGGGCAGCGAGGCCGGCAGGTGCGGGAAGGGTCAGGCTCATTAGCATAACGCGCCGCCTGGGCCAACCAGCGCCCGGCGCGGCGGGGCGGGACCGCGGCGCCACGCCCAGGACAGGTGCGCGGGCGGGGCCGGGCGCGTGGCCGCCGGTGTCCTCCCCACGGGATTTGGCTGGCGCGCCCCGCGGTCACGCACAGACCCTGGGGGCTGGCCACCCACTCGCGCGGCTGAGAGTGCAGAGTTTAGGGTGGGTGGAAACCGGCCGAGCTGCAGTCCACGCTGCGCGAGCGCTGGTCCTCGGAAAACCGCCGGACGCAGGTTACATCTGGCTACCACCTTTCCTAGCTCGGTCCTCTGCAAACCGAGCACAAGCCCTCAAGTCCATTGCTGGCCCCCTTGAGCAGCCACAGCGGGGACCAGAGTCAGCACCTGGACAGCCCAGCACAGGCAGCCTGGGTCGAGTGGCCTTTCCTCCTGGGACAACACTGTGGTAGTGTGCCCCATACATCCGGAGAGCTGCTTTAGTTGGGGTAAAGGCAGCCTGGAACTCTGGGTTCCCCCGGTGGGGCAGTGCAGTAGGAGGGGCGAATCCCGTGTTCTGCAGTGCCTGCCCCAGGCGGGACTAGCGCTCCCCTCCCCTCCTCTGTCTCCTGTGGAAGGAAGAGTAGGGGGCAGTCTGTCTACTGTAAGTCCCTCTCATCCCAGTGTTTCAGGACTTGGAGGCCTAGTGGGCAGTCTCTGGGTGGGTGGTCACTGCACCTGGCAGGCCCTTGAGAGCCACAGGGCATGCCCTAGCTGGGTGCCTCCCTGGCATTGTTTTTGACACCGCTCCCCAGGACTAGAGATTGAATCCAGGACCTCTTGCATGTTGGGCAAGTGCTCTATCACAGAGTGACACCCCCAGCCCCTTTTAAACTTTTTATTTTGAGACAGGGGCTCTAAGTTGCCCAGCTGGACTTGAACTTGCTATCCTCCTGCTTCAGACTGGGTGAAGCAGTAGCTGGGAAAGGAGGCGTGAACCTGTAGAAGGCTGGGGACAGTGGGGAAGGAGCTGGTCACGGAGCACCTAAGTTCCTGTGGTTGTGGGACAGGAACAGCTGGGGTAGTGTCACCCCTGCTTTGCCAGTGAGGAAGCCAAAGCTCTTCGGGGTCAGGGAGCAGTGGAACTGGGACGGACAAGCAACCCAGCCAGGGACAGCTGGAGACCATGTCCCTGTGGCTTGGTTAGGGAGCATGCCAACACAGGTGGCACTCCTGAGGAGAAGGAGCACTGGTCCTGCAGCAGAGCCTGGCACTCTGTGCTGATGTGGTCTCAGAGGACACGTGTCTGCCTGCCACTCATTCACCTGCTCCTTGGCCTGGTAAGGTTTCTATTTGTAGCCTCTCTTACTTTTCCCCTCCCGGACACAGATGATGCCTGCAGAGGGCTGTGCCAGCCCTCCACCCACACGGTCCTTCCTCCCCCACCAGCCCTGGCTTGGCAAGTTTCTCTCCTGACCCCAGCCGGAGGCTCACATTGAAGGCTCCTCTGGCCTGCCTGTGGGGACTGCCAGCCTTGCCTGGGAATTCCCCAGAGAGCCTGAGGGCCCGAGTCCACCTTGGGGTGGGGCCAGTGGTTCCCCAGGGCAGCCCCAGCACATCACCCAGAGGAAGTCTGAGGTCCCATGACCATCAGTGGTGCCTCCTCACGGCTATGCAGGCTCATTCCTCAGCTGTGACTCACGGTTGTGTCCAGGCTGGCCCTGCAGAGCTCGTGGAGGAAGACCTCAGTGCTGGCCCTGTCCCCACATGTGTGGCCCCAGGCAGGAACCTGGCTGTCTTCATCTGCTCAGTCTTTCTGTCCTAAGGGGTTAAACCTGCATGCCCGCATGGGAAGCCCCTTCCCCAACCTGAGAAGGCCCTGGAGTGCCCGAGGTCCTGGCTCTCTTCCCTGAAAGTCTGGGACCTGAGGATGACGGCCTGCTGTGGGCTGACCACCCCTCTCCAAGGCCCTCCATCAGACGCTCAGTGCAGTTTTCAAGTGGAGTGTGTAGCCTTGGAGTGGAGCTGTGGGTCAGGCTGCAGGTCAGGGAAGAACGTGCCACGTTCTGTTCTTGTTGACAGTTGTCCCCCTGCATCAGTGTGGAACAGTGCCGGATGCACAGTGCCCACACCGTCTGTGCACACGTGTGCGTCTGTAGCCCATGGAGTGCTCGCCTTCTTGCTAGCAGGCCTCATGGCCCCTTATTGCCAGTGGCAGCCCTGGTGATGAACAGGTGGAAACAGCCCTTGTTAGGTGCAGTTTGCCTGTGGCCGGGTCCATGGTGGGGACCACCAATGCTTGTTGAGCTGGATGGAAAAGAATCAGGGCCCCCAAACAGCCTGGCCTGGCTGGAACACCTGCCCTGTGCCCTAGGGTCCTCTGAGGGCACGAGACCCCTCTGTGCCCGTGGCAGGGGGACGTGGAGAGGTACAAGGCCCCCGCCTGAGCCAGGCAGCTGGGGGCTGCGCTGTCGTGAGAGGTGGGGCAGAGGCTGGCACTGTGAGGGGCAGCACAGTCCTCATTTTAGGGCAGGTGGGTGTGATTGGACCCAATCATGCCCTGACCTGGGCAGCCCCACCATTGTCCAAGGTCTGTGGAAATTGGAGCCCAATGCCTGAACTCCTAATGGCCATCCTCAGTGAGGGGAACTCACTACCACTCACAGGTGCCCACCCCATTTGGGGCCTGTTAGAGGTGAGTGGTTCCTATGATGTGGGGGTCCTGGGAGATAGACATGTCCCTTAAGACGGCTGGGCTGGGGGCCGAGGAGGGCAGAGGGGCTGGCAGGAGGCACTCTGTGTGCTTGTATACTCACACACGTGTGCAAGTGTGTGTCTGTGTGCTCCTGTGAAGTTCCAGGAGCAGGATCAGATGTGGCCTGGAGGGAGTGAGTCCAGGGCCATGAAGGGAGGGCTCCGTGAGGTGAGGTTCCAGCATGGTCCCAGCAGGGAGCTGGGTGCCCACTGGGCTGCTTGTCAATCAGGCAGCGGGCTTAACGCCTGGTTCCCTGCAGGTGTTGGAGCCGTGGAGATGTCTTTCAGGCCACCTTTGTCATAGAGGGTTGGGGGGCGGGTCTCCAGGGCACTCGATGTCCTTCGCTCACTCAGTCAGTGTCTTGTGCTTCTCTAGTCCAGCCACAAGGAGGACAAAGGCCAACAAGGCCAGCCTGACCTGCCAACAGTGCAGGGAGGCCCGTCTCTGGGGCTCACAGCTCACTGCAGCCTTGCTCCAAGGTGCTGAGACCTGGGGGCCAAACACCGCAGGACCCAGCGCAGGCAATCCCTTCTCCACCGACCTGCATACTGAGTCGCCTGCCACATTCAGCAGGGCTCCTGGTCAGGAGACTGGCCAGATCTGCAGGTCCCAGCCACATTCTGCCGGGCGGCACCCCGGCGGCACCCCAAGGCAGCCAGGACACTGCCCTCACGAGGATGGGAGCCAGCATGGCTCTCTCTCTTCCTGCCCAGTGTGCCCAAGAGAGGTGGCTCCCAGCTTGTCCATATCTGGGCCTGTCTGCCTGAAGACAGATGGTTGTGAGTTGAATCACCAAAAGATGCTGGAGTCCTCCCTGTCCCCATGCACAAGACCTTATTCAGAGACAGGGTCTTTGCAGATGTGACCCGATCAGGATGAGCCTGTCAGGGCCGGCTCTGATCCAATGCCTGGCGTCTCATGAAAAGGGGAAACATGAACTCAGACAGACCCCAGGGGAGACCACGCGAGGCCCAGGGCCCAGGCTTCACGAGCCAAAGGCTTGAACTGCCAGGAGCTTTTGAGGCCTGGGCTATCCTCTCAAGGGCCTGTCCACCTCTGGCTAGACTCCTGACTCCAGAACTTACAGGGACGAGATTTCTGGGGTTCCCACTGCCATCCCTGACGCCTTACTCCAGCAGCCTGAGGTGCTCATGGAGACAGCGCCCTGATGGAAGCACCCCCCATCCCTAGTGGCCCACTCCTCACACGCGTGTGCACCCCCCCATCCCTAGTGGCCCACTCCTCACACGCGTGTGCACCCCCCCATCCCTAGTGGCCCACTCCTCACACGCGTGTGCACCCCCCCCATCCCTAGTGGCCCACTCCTCACACGCGTGTGCACCCGCCTCCCATCTCTAGGCACTCCTAGGGTCAGGGAAGCACAGGTCTGCAAAGAGCCTCACCAGCCTCGGCTCTTCTTCCTGTTCCACAGATGGAGAGAAAGTCCAAGCCCAGGGCTCGGGGTCCTATCCACTTCCTTTGCCTGAGGTTCTGCCCGGGAGGCCACCCTAGGTCTTCCTGTTACCCTGCACAAACTACCCCAGATGCTTCCCAGAGTCTGCACTTAGAGACATCCCTTGGGCCATTTTTGTTTTTGTTTTGCTGTACTCGGGTTGAGCCCAGGAGTGCTCTGCCACTGAGCTACGATCCTAGCCCATTTTATTTACTTTTTGAGGCTGATATTGAATTCGTGTTCCTCCTGCCTCAGCCTCCTGAATAACTGGGGTCACAGGCACATGCCACCATGCCCGACTCATTTTGTTTTTATTTTGAGATATGGTCTCACTAAATTGTTCAGGCCGGACTTGTGCTGAACTTGTGGTCCTTCTGCCTTGGCCTCTCTAGTCCCTGGGATTACAGGCATGTTCCATTGTGTCCAGCTTTGGGCTGTTTTTGAAACGTCCTTGGACTTTATCAGTCCTTGACACTTTGCTGTGAGTGAATTTAAGCCTCTTTCCCCAAAAATGTGTCCAGTGAGGGGACAGAGGGAGAGTCTGGTGTCTGAAGGAAGCTCATGGGAGGGAGGGCAGCAGTGGCAGCTCAGCCTATCAGGAATTTTGTGTCCAGGGGAGGGGGCCTGAGCCTGAACTGTGGCATGAGGACAGCTCCCTTCTCCTCCCAGGTGCTGGGGAGAACACTCCTGGGGGGCTGCCCTCCTCTCAGCAGGGGTTCTAAACCTCCTCACTCATGAAACAGAAGCAGCTACTTCTGTTTCTCTGGGATCTCACCAGCCCCAGATGAGGTCTTCCTGCTCCACAGGAGCGTAGGCACTGCCCAGACATGCCTGGGGGCCATGGCGCAGGGCTGCTAGCACAGGCAGGCAGCATGAGCTGCGGCAGGGGGACCTGTGCACACTGGCAGATCTGCAACACTGGCTGGGTCTTGCAGACCTATTGTGTCCACCTGCTGCCACTGAGTGCACAGAGCTCAGGTGACATGGAAGTAGGACTCCCAGACAGTTTCTCAGGAATCCTGAGTCTGGTGCAAGGTGCCGGGTCTGAGGTCAAGGACCTCTGTTCTCTGAGCATCTGCCTTGGGCTGGCTGCCTGACCCCTTCCTCACGGAGAAGCTCCAGGTACCTGGTGGCCTGGGGGCACTTTCTAGGAAATGGGGTGCAAGCTCCCACACCATTGCATAATCTGAAACTACGGGCATGTTGCTGCTGGCCTGGGCCTGATTCCCTGGACCCTGCAGGGAACGGAGCCCAGGCTCCTGGGGGTGAGGCCCAGCTGGCTTCCTGCTGAGCCATGCATGCTTACATGGCTCAGGGTAGAGGGAGACCCCTGCCTAGAGAGGGTGGCTCGATGTGGGCCGAGGGGCCACCTGACAAGCCACTGGCTGATTTGCCTGAGGCCTGTGAAGGCTGTGCTGTCTCCCAGCCCCTCTTTGACAACTGAGGGGGGGACTGAGGCTATGTGGCAATGCCCAGGGAGGGAGCACCTCCACTGGATGCCATCCTGTGGCCTTGCTAGGGGTGACTGGCCCCAAATGCTCCAGACGCCAGACCAGGGAAAGGGCAGAGCAGAGCCTCTCGGCTTTCCCACCTGCTCCCAGAGCCTTAAAGCTGCCATCGGGAGGTTGGACAGGGAGGGGCGGGTTGGACTCCAGTGTTTGGAAAGGAAGGACAGGTTGGGAGCCAGGAGCGGCATGACCCCCTGGCTCCTCCTCCTCCTCTTGGTGCTGGTTCCCTCTGGTTTAACTGGGGTCTCTGTTGTGCCTGTGGCAGGCTTGTGGTTACTGTTCATCCAGGGGAGCATGGCCCACCTGGTCCTGGAGGACAGTGGCCCATCTAGCTAGGCCCATGGAAAGGGCTCCCCTCCAGCCCTGCCCCTCTGTGACATCCTGACCCCACCTGGGACAGTCCTACCTTATTCCCTCCCCAGGCTCCTGCCTTCCAGGTGCTCAGGTCCCCTCTGGGCCCACTTGGTCTCATCCCAGGCACCCTGCACACAGGCACTCACAGGAGCCAGCAGAGCTCCTCCCTTCCTTCCCTCGGCGGTGCAGACCTCAATGACTTGGCAGACACTGTGGCCTCTGCAGAGGAGACAGAGAAACTTGGTGGTGTCTCCCTGCGGGTGGGCGGTCAGCAGAGAGATGTTGTTGAGGTCAGGCCCTGCTGAGACAGGGCTTACCTCTGGGCTGCCTGGGCACTAGGGGTCATGCCCCATGATGGCTCCTCTGTCAGTGGCATGCAGGCCTGGGCCTGCAAGAACAGCAACCCTAGCTCCCACGGGACAGCAGGTGGCTGCCCAAGGGTGGCAGGCTGGGCCAGCAACCAGGGGTGAGTACAACCAGCCCTGCTCTGAGGGCTTTCGGCCTCACTTGGTTCCAGGGTGCTGTGTCTCTGCCTCTTCCTGGAAGGCAATGGGGAGCACAGGCTGGCTGAAGTTCTGCTGATGCCCAGAACCCAGAGAGAGCCTCCCAGGCACAGAAGCTGCTTAGCAGATGGCAGAGGAGGTAGGACCCTGGCATCTTCCACAAAAGCACCTGGAGGCCACTCTGCTCTTAAAGGTGGGCACGCTGACCCAGCAATCAGGCGCCTCGAGTCACAACCTGTGGGTCTTGGGCCTGCCTGGTCCACGTCATGCTCTAAAGCTCCGCAGAACACCCTCCCCTGAGAATGACTGGCCAGAACAGAGTTACGCCTCTGGTCACCACCTGGGAACTGAGGGAGCAGTGAGGCACCTGTGAGCATGGCTACTAGGGAGGTGATTCTGGTTGACCTGAGGGCATAGGCACCCTGTGGCTGTGAAGGTGGCCCCTCAGAGGGTTCTGAGCAGCTGGCCCAAGGCCAGCCAGAAATAGGAGCCTGGGGGGACATTTCAGAGGGAGGCGGCCTGGCCGGGGTCTTCTCAGTGGTTCTGTGCCCCCTACAAGAGGCTAGGAAAGCAGTGAAAGGGCACCTGGGGCGGCACAGCCGTACGCAGCAGCTGCTGACTCAGACAGAGGAGGCCGGGTGCTCCCAGCGTCCTCACTGGGCACTGAGAACAGAACCAACACAGGCCTCTGCAGATGCTCAGAAACATTTAATTTTTTTTTGAAAAGACAGCAATAATTTATGCCATGGACACAACAGGAGAGCCAACAGGTGTTTTCTGGCGTGACCCACCACCCAGCAGGCCACTGGTGGCCCCCCACGCTCTGCCACTGTCGATGCAGTCTCTGCCTGGGAAGGATGTGGTCTGCTCTGGGAGGTGACTCTGGGCCGAGGCCAGGACCTGGCAGAGGAAGCCCCCACACTGCACGGGCCACCCTGCATCTATAGGCATAGCCTCGGCAGGCAGTCAGGGAGGGAGCGGTGCCTGCTCCTGGTTATTGCCAAAGAAACCACAAGCCAGAGCCCCCGCTAGCAGCAGCCTGGGGATGCCACCTCTGTTCCCTCGCAGAGGACACCAGCTGCTTCTGGTTCCAGAGCACCCACTGCTCCTGCACTCCACACACTGATCCCTTACACGTTTTTTTTAAATCTTTTTTTTTAAAAATATAATTTTGTAAATGTTCCATAAAAATACTATTCTTCCTAGTCAAACACAGATATTGCAATATGAAGGTAACTGCTTTGTCTTTGCTCTATAAAACGTGAAAAGATTATCACATGGGATAAGATAGAAAAACGCTGGGGTTTCTAAGTATCACAAAAGCCAGTACCAGGTGCGCGTGTGGAAGCGAGCTGGATGCCCGACGGGCGGCGGGGCTCCTCTTCCCCGTTCCTGCAGCCGCACACCTCAGGGCACCCCATGCTCCCCAGCAAGGAGGACATCGTGGCTTGGAAGAGACAGCGACTGCTCTAAGTCCCAGATGGCAGCACCTGCCCCTCAAAGCACCGAATGCCCAGCGCGGCTGGCCAGGACCCAGGCAGCCCTGCTGATGGCAAGGGGTAGCCAGCCAGGTCCAGCCCTAGAGGCTCTTGGATGAGCCCTCCTCGTGCAGGAGATCCCACTTGGCCCGGTGAGGTGTGCTCCTGGGCAGGTGTTGGGGCAGGAGGGCAACAGCCCTGTTCCTTGAGGTGGGAGGGCATCCTGGACCCCAGGCTAGGGGCAGGTGGCTGGCTGCACCTTCAGTTCTCAGAGAGGGACAGAGCCAGGGCGGCCTGGAAGGCAGCTTCTTCATCGATGCTGTAGTCCTGGAAACAGCAAATGGAGATGGGCAAGGTCACAAGAGCCCAGCTGACCCCTGCAAAGCTGGGCTACCTCCTTGTACCAGCTGCCCCACACAGACTCGCTCCACTGCTTCAGGTCTCCCTGAACATGGCTCACACCACAGGACACCTGTCTGCCTTCCCTAGTTCTGCACTTAAGCTGGTCCTGAGGGCATCTGGCCTCTGCAGAGTCCGGCAGTCTGCAGACACTGCATGCCCTGACCATGCTCCAGGGTGGATGCATGCATGGGAGTGCTGTTCTTGCCTCCGATTGTAAGAACTGGGGTTTTGAGATAACAGGCAAGCCAGAAGGCTCTGAGACCTCCAGCAGTGGGCTGGAGTTGGCAGGAGTCTTGGGTGGCTGGAGGCCGGCAGGGTGGGAGGTGGAGTAAACAGAGAGGAGGGGCTGCCCGAGGAGAGAAGAGGCTGTGAGGGGTCCACAGGCCTGGGGGGCTCCCTTCCAGACCCACTGCAGAGGAAGACAGAGCAGAGCACTGGGGAGGAGTCCTCTAGCTCCCTTCCAGAAACACCTGGGAAGCCTGGCCCACCTAGGGTGCTCTGTCCCCCAGGTGCCGCCTCAGGGACACTAGAGCACCTGTGGCTGCTCTGGTGCCTGGTGTCCTCTAGTGGCCCCTGTGCCTGTCCTGCTCCAGTGGGGCCCCTCAGGTTTTGTTCTGGCCTTCTTGGGACACTTGGGCCTTAAAGCTGGCTGGGTGGAGCAGGAGGAGGGAGGGGTGTGGGCAGGGCACCCACCACGAAGGTGTCATAGGAAAACTTGTGCCGGTGCAGCAGGTGCTGGAGGAAGTTGGCGCTCTTGTAGCTGGGGTCGCCCCAAGGCATGGCGGAGCAGATGGGGCACACCTGGAACAAAGGGGCCAGTGTGTGGCCAGGGCTTCCCACAGGGAACTCGACCTCCACTGCCCAGGGACACATGGGGCTCATGAGGGTTCACTGTGGCACTCACTGCACCCCAAGACTGACATGCCACCACCCCTGGGATCCTGGGAGGCCCTGGGCAGTTGGGCACCACAGGCTTGGAGGGAGCAGGCTCCCCAGGCAGTCCCTGCCATGGCCTCCCAGCGGGCGCTCACCACGCGGTGGGGGTCACTGCGGTGGCTCTCGACACAGTGCTTCACCAACTCCTGCTGGTCCAGGTTGCGGGCGCCGCAGTAGGGGCAGGCGAAGGTAGACCTGTTTGGGATGTTGCTGGTGGAGCAAGAGGACAGTGAGCAACTGTGGGGTCAGGGAGCAAAGGGCACTGCCACCCTGCTTCTCTCACACACAGAGTGGCCAGCCTGCCCTCTGCTCTGTGGACTCCAGACAGGAGTCAACTGCTGCATGGCTGCAGGAGCATCGTGGTTGGCAGGCAGGAGGCAGAGCTGGAGCCCTGAAGACCACCAGCCCACACCTGCCCACACATCTGCAGTCTCGGGTCTGACTGCTGAGAACCGCACAGGGAACCACCTCCCTCTCCCCCACCCTGGCCCAGTGAGGGTAGTGGGGTGTGGCCAATGGGGAGGCCCTGTGCTGCCCACACTGGGAGGTGCCATCTCTTAGTCCATCCCCCCGCCTGGTGTGGGTCCCCATCTATGAGTGGCATGGCTTCCCTAGAGTCACTTGCCCCCTGAGCACTCCCAGTCTGCTCAGAGATGGAAAGGAGGGGAGGCTTCCCACCTGGGAATGGGCTGGGATGTGGGTACCACAGGGACGAACTTGGGGCAGTTGGCCATCTGCTCCTGGACCTTCAAGCAGGAGGAAATGTGCACTCTCATCTTCGCCAGGGTGACCTAGGAGACAGGCAGGGAGGTGAGACTGGCTCAGTCTGCAGCCGTGGCCACGCCTTCTGCTCCTAGGAGACCTGGAGGCCCTAGCAGCTGCATTCCAGCAAGGGGAAGGGGCATACCTGCTGAGGGAACCAACTGGAGATACCCCGACAGGTCACCTCTGCTAGAGGGAGCGCCCCAACAGGACACCCCTTCCAGCCAGCCAATCCCAGTCGCCTT
The DNA here is from genome assembly GCF_048772815.1 of Callospermophilus lateralis. NCBI lineage: Eukaryota > Metazoa > Chordata > Mammalia > Rodentia > Sciuridae > Callospermophilus > Callospermophilus lateralis. The sequence continues at coordinate 65,276,769 of NC_135322.1, forward strand.
GCCCTAGCACCTCAGTCTCCCCTGGCAATTGGACAAGGTGGCAGGCTCTGCAGCCTGAAGCCTCCCCTCCCACCCTGCCCCAGGAGGTCAAGCGCTCTGCCCCCAGAGGTCAAGTGTGTACCTTTTTGTGGCAGCCCCGGCAGGGTGCTTTGTAGGAGGACAGCTGCTTCTCCACATGTGCAGCCTTGTCCACTTTCTTTGGGTCAAAGGGCAGGCGGCAGAGCGGGCACAGGGGGGATGGCACCTGCAGGCACGGCTGGAGGCACTCCCCACAGAACCTGCAGGGGACATGGGCCTGAGGGCTGGTGGCCGGCAATGGGCCTCATGGAGGCCACTTCTCATGCACTAGCACACAGGACTAGCTGTTCAAACATTCCTGGAGATGGCTATGCCCATGCCCAAGGCCCACCAGAAGGATGGGCACCATCTGGCTAAAAGGTGAGCAGGGTCCCCTCCCGGCAATGGGGCTGCTGTGTTCTGAGGCTGGGCAGAGTCACGGCTTCAGCCTCCAGCACACGTGGCCCTACAGGAGGGGGAGGTTCTGTCCCACAGGCTCCTAGTCACGGTGACAACAGAACCTCAGAGGGCAGGGGACAGCCTAGGAGCACAGAGAGTAAAATCACTGACAATTGTGAGAAGGGCCTGGATTCACTGGACAGCACAGAGCTGAAGCGGCCAGTTTGTCAACTGGGGACAGCTTCCTCGGCAGGAGGGGCTCAGTGACAGGAAGGCTGTACTTGGGCTGGCTCAGGTACTGGACACACACTCAAGGCAGAGGTCCCCTGTGGCCCCTGAGCTCTAGCCAACATCACCTGGAGAGACTGTCCAGAGCCCTGCTTGCTGGCAGCCAGGGCCTGGCCTGCCCACACTCCAGCCTGCATTCACACCACTTCCACCTGCCGCTTGCCAGTAGGGGGCGCCAGCTGCACAGGATGACCTCAGCTTAGCTTCACCAGCAGCACTGTGGGGACAGCCCGCTCAACAAAGCACCTGAACACAAGGACACAGAGTTCGACTCCAGCCCTGAGGACGGAGCTCAGTTGGAGGAGGCAGAGCTGGCCCAGCCCCAACAGAAAGATGGAGACTTTGCAGACTGCAGGAAGTTCCCTGCACGCTGAGCAGGCTGGCTATGGGGTAAGGACGGGGAAGCCAGGCCGGACAGAGGGGATGTGGGAACGGTCCTGAATTTAGAGATGACTCAGTTAAGGTTAAGGCCAGAGTTCCTCACATGATCTCATCCCCTCTCAAGAGAAGGTCCTTCTTGTGGTGCCCAGAGCTTGAGGCACCTTGGTCCCTCTTCCTGCCCTCTGCCACCTGGCCAGTCAGATTATCCTGCACCTGAAAGGGGCAAGACTCATCCTAAGACCTAAGGACTTCCAGGACACAAAAGTTCCTATGAGCCTTTCCTGCAGAGTAGAGGGCCTCAGTCACTTCCTCCGAGTGGGGTGGGGGTCTCGCCAGCACCACGTGCCACCCCCAGTGCTGTCCCTGGCCCCAGGGTTTGGTGAGCCTGAGGAAGGGGCTGGCAAGGCCAGTCACAAGGTGTTCATGGAGGCAGACAGTGGCAGCATCCAGCTTCCAACAGCGTGTGGATGTGACACTCGTGGAGGAAACGTGAGAGGAGCAAAGCACCGACATACATGGGCCTGCTCGGGCCTCACCTGCTCAAGGCAGAGGTCCCCTGTGGCCCCTGAGCTCTAGCCAAGGGCGACACCAAGGCCATGTGCTGTGGACGGGGCTGCCATACGAAGTTCCAGCAGACACACCCAATGATGGAGGCAGACCTGCAGCAGCCAGGGCTGGGGAGGACAGTGTGCACTGGGCTCCTTTCCAGGGCGGAGTGTTCTACACCATGGGGAGTTTGTGCGACTGTGTGAACGCACTGGCTTCCATCTCAGTGGAATCCTTACTACCCATAGCAGGCAGGGCCACACGAAAAGGTCAGGCTGAGTTGCAGCCACTTCCTCCAGAAGGCAACATGCCCTGTACTCCTGTGAAGGATGCAAGAAAACTCGGGAGGAACCTGATCCACCTGCAGGGTGACTCCTGAGTCACAGCCCTTTAGGAGCAGAAAGCAGACTAGAACACTCACAGACAAGGCACAGCTCTTGACCAGGTGTGAGTGACTACCACCCTGGCACACTGTGGGCCAGCAGCCGCAAGCAGCAGCTTCCCCCACAGAAAGTCCCCCTGCGTCTGCTAAGGGTCTTCTGCAGCCCAGTGAGGTGGCTGAGAACGCTGGGAGTGGGGCCAACTTGCCTAGCATTTGGGACTGCCCAGGATGGGCTGCAGGTCAAATGGCACCAACCAATGTCACTTTGTCCTGGGCTCCTGTACACACCAGGGAGCTAGGAAGGGCCAGTTTCAGAGATCCACAAGGCTATCAGGCCTGTCTTCTCAGGCAAGCCTGACAGCTGTCCCACTGCAGGCTGCCTTACAAAGGCTTCCTGGGCAGCCTCATGGTTGTGTGTGTCCTGGCCCACTTGCTTCTGGACTGAATATGGCTCACACCCTAGGCTGTTCCTTAGGCAGCAGGCAATAGCTCCTCTGGGGCCCTAAGGCAATGGCTGCGAGCTGCTCCATTGAGGTTCCTCTTGCCCAAAGCTCAGGCTTGAAGACTCCCCTACCATCACCTCCTCTGCCTCCAGGCAGGGCCCCTCTCACCACAGGGAGGCCAGTCTTCAGAAGGGAAATGGCTCTGGAGCTCATGGCAAGGAAAGAATCAGACCATCAGTGAACTTTTAACAAGGTGACAGGATGTGCCCTTAAAACTTCTGTGTTCATCTGCACACCTCTTTCTGTTGCACCTGACAGACAAAGGAAGTCAGAGGCAGGCAACAGCCAGGAAATGAAGCCAGCAAAGTGGGAGGAAATCTTTTCAAGGCAGAGGCCACACAAAGGGTTCTTAAGGATCAGCAATGAGAAGAGCTGACAAGAAAGATGCTTCTCAGTCCCATGGAATCTCCATCCTGTCATGCAGCTCTCATTTTAAGAAAAGAGCAATTTTGGAAAAGAGAAAGGGAAAATACTGATTTGTACAGATTGAGAAACCAAAAGGCTATGGCCCACATCACGGTGAAGGTGCTGGTTCCAGGGAGACACTGCACCAAACCTATAAAGGGTTTCCAAAATGCAGACAAGCCTCACAGTCCTCTCAACCACAGTCTGGAAGATGCAGAAGACAAACACCTACTAGCGTGTGCTCACAAGAAACAAGTCTCTATCGGAGCCTGTCCTGCCAAAATGTCACAGCCAAGCAACTGAATAGGAGCAGGGCACCACTCTCTGGTATAAGCAAGTGTCTGTGCTGCCTGACACCAGGGGGCAGGAACGTGAGGCAGCTCTGGATCCTGACACCATCCTCATCCTTGGATGACAAGCAGGCACACACGCCCACCCACAGTTCCAGTTCCCTCTCTGCAGCAGGAGCCTCCAGACAGCTGCCTTTGTTTGCAAAATGTTCTAGGGCTTCCCACCATGCTGGGTGCACCTTGCCCACCCCCACTCCCTGGAACCAGCACCCAGCTTCCTCAGCAGCATGGCTACTGCTGGGAAGCCCTCCAGCCCTCTCTCCCCATCCCCGGAATCACTCCAGAGCTGCATCATGCAGCACTTAGGGGAGGTAGGAGCGCACACTCATGTTGACTCCTTCCCAACCGGGCTGGAGCTCCAGAGGTCTTGGACTTGAGCACAGCTCTGGGCCAGGGGGGAGCTACATGCTCCAGGTTCAGTTCCTGAAAGCCCGGCTCAGCTGGAAACCCCTGCAGGATGCAACCCCTGCAGGATGCCTGGGGTCCGGTCCCCTCCGAGCCGGCCTGCGTTCTGGCGTGACCCCAGTCCTCCAAAACAAAACAGCACCAGGCTCCAAACGAGCCCCCCCCAACTGAAGGGCACTCCTTTCCTCTGTCGTCAGAGCGAGCGGACAGCGGGTGGACAAACAGTTGACAGCACACGCCACAAGTCATTTATTTGCGTTGCCCGCCCGTCTGCACACCTCGGGGCCCCGCGCGGCGGCGGCGGCCTCTGAGCACCCGGGGCTCGGGCGGCGGTGGCGCGGCCCTGACGCCCGCAGGCCGCCGCCGCGCCCGGCCGTCCCCCTCCCGCGGCTCCCGGCGCGCGCTCACGTGTGGCCGCAGCCGCCGATGGCCACGGGCCGGTGGTACACCTCCAGGCAGATGGGGCAGCTGAACTGCGCCTCCAGGCCGCTGTCGCCGCCCGCGGGCCCGGCCGGCGGCTGCCGCTGCTGCGCCGAGGCCACCAGGCTGCGGAACATCGCCATCCCGGGCCAGGCCGCCGCCGCCGCCCCCCCGTCCTGGCCGGCCTGGCCCGCGTCACCGCCGCGCCGGCGCCGCGTGACGTCACGGGGAGCGCCCGCCACGGTCCCCGGAGACGTCATCGGGGCGCGCCCGCCTGGCCGCCTGCACTCGGGAGGCGGCGGGCGCAGCCATGTGCCAGGCGGGCGAGCACTACGCGGAGCCGGCGCCCCGGGAGCCCCCGCCGGCGCCCAGGCCGGGGTGAGAGCCGCGGGCGGCTCGGAAGAGCCCTCGCGTCCCCTGCGGGCGGAGCGGGAGGCCCCCGGGAGGGAGCGCGCGCCGGTGCCTGGCCCCGCGCGTGGCGGGAGCGGGCGACCGTGCGACCGTGCTCTCTCTGGTTCTCCCAAGCCGGGCGCAGAAGTGCGTGAAGTGCCGGGAAGGCCTGCCGGTGGTGGTGATCCGAGCGGGCGACGCCTTCTGCCGGTGAGACGCGCGAGCCCGCCGTCGGCTCCCCGCCCCCGGACCGCGCTCTCCGCGTCGCTGCTCCGAGTGGCCTTGGGCCTGTCGTGGAAGTGGGGCGCCACTGCCGGGGGGCTGGTCCCGGAGGGAACCTGTGGGGAGCGTGGAGAGCGGGCGGCGGCGACCAGGGGCAGGTGCTCCGGGTGGGACGGGGCGGGGCGGGGCGGGGCCGGGGTCAGAGTTGGAGGGAGAGCTCCGGCCTCCCGGGCCGCTGGGCCGCAGCCTGGGCTTCTCGGGTACCTCCCGTCCTGTCTGTGACTCTGGCCGCCCTCGTTTCTTTTGGCCAGTGACCACTGGGTGTTCCCGTTTTCCCTAGGTTGTAGCTCCCCAGGGTTAGGGTTAGATCTCTCCTGTGTTAGCCCTCTCATTCTTAGGGCGGTGTGCCTTATTTTGTATAGCATGTTTATTGGGGGACTTACCTCATGTCGTTAAGTTGGTCCCCAGAAATCTTGGGCTTTGTTTTTTAAAAAGTGTGACAATTAATATGAATGACTATACTAGATATACTACTTAGAAATATAAATATATATGCAACATAGTAGATGTGATTTTCTTTTATAATTTTTTTTTTTTTTAAGCCAGGATTGAATTCAGGGACTTCTAACCACTGAGACAAACCCCCAGCCTTATCTATTTATTTATTTAGAGACAGGGTCTTGCTAAATTGCCTAGGGCCTCCTCAAATTGCTGGGCTTGGCTTTGAACTCAAATCCTCCTGCCTCAGCTTCCTGAATCACTAGGATTACAGGTGTGTGCCACCACGCCTGGCTACTGGGAGCCTGCTTTTAAAAATGTTCCTGGGAGAGGAAGAGAGTAAGGAGATTATGTTCCAAACACTTCCTCATTCCTAACCATCTATGTGTGTGGTCTTGAGAAGGGGTGGGAGGCCAGCCCTCCTGGTGCAAGTTTTGAGAATCTAGGTTTTGAGTGAGGCGCTCTGGTGACTCAGACCAGGCATGTGTAGAAACTCGGGCCCTTCCTGGCCCCTGGAAGAGTGGTTTTGTGAGTGCAAAGCCCTTGTTCACAGGAACCCACCACACTGGAACCCCAGCTGGCAAAGCAGGGAATGAATGGCAGGGTTCTCCTCACCCACAGCCAACACCCTTGCCTCCTCATGATCAGACTGTCCTCACCAAGCTGCACCCTGGGAAGTCACTTTCTGTGTCCAGGCACTGGACTGAACCCTGGGCTCATCGTTTTACCTTGAAACACTGAGCTGCTGTGGGGTAGAAATGCTGGCTCCTGTACCCAGTGCTCATTCGATGTTGGGAGGCATTGCCACGGACACCGGGTGTGTCTGACAGGAAGGAAGCTGACCTGGGGCACCGGCAGCCTCTCACAGAAGCCTTGCTCCCCTTGTATCCGGCATTGCTCTACCCTGGCTGCATGCCAGAACTTTGTTTTGTTTCTTTGTGGTGCGGAGGGTCAGACCCAGAGCCTTGTGCATTGCTAGGCAAACTGAGCTACAACCTCAGAAAAACTTTTAAGATGGAAACTGCTGGGCTTGGGCCTGGGAATCTGACTCAAGTCAGGGAGGGGTCCAGGAGCCAGCTGGAATGCTTTTGAGGGCACAACCTCTTGTGCCCTGCTGGAAGTTCTGCTCTGGGTTCTGGAGAACCCAGGCTTCTATTTGCTTGTGCTTCAGGGCCATTCATGCTTCATGCTGGCATGAAGGAGTCTCTGGTAGGTGGGCCTAGAGACCCCGAATGTTAGGCACTCTCTGCAGTTTATACAGTGCTCCCCTCTCCCCCTGACATTACTCCAGGGGTTGCGCTGCTGCCTGAAGGGCTCAAAACCAGGTTGTCAGCATGTTTCTTCTGAGTTGCTTCTGGTGGGCCTGTTGTTGAAGTGGGGGCACCACTGCCCTGGGGTTGGAAGGTCTCTGAGGGAGCTTATTGGGAGAGTTGAGAGTAGGACTCAGGTCCTGCCCCATCTCTTCTGCCAAAAGCCTTCCTGAGCACTCATGGGGTGTTAGATGCAGCCCCATGCCCTGTGTCGCTCACACCTGCTGGGGTCTGGATGGGACTCCAAGAACCTTAGTGCCCCCAGGGAAGCCCTTTTGCCAGGTGCTGGTAGAGCCTCTCTGTGCAGATGCTGCCCCTAAAAGGCTGAGTAACCCAGTGGGGCCCCAGGTTGCTGCCTGTGCTGAGCGTCTGTCTTGCAGGGACTGCTTCAAGGCCCTCTATGTGCACAAGTTCAGAGCCATGCTGGGGAAGAATCGGCTCATCTTTCCTGGTGAAAAGGTAGATCTGGGCCCCTGCTCTCAACACCTGGTGCCTCTTCTGCAGGCAGTCTCTCCCCACTGTAGCCTATCTGGGCTTTGAGGGTAGACTTGGTATCTGGGGCTACTCACGGGTGTCGGGGCTCATGGTGTTGAAAGCATGTGTCCTGGCTAATATTTCTTCTCCCCAGGTGCTCTTGGCATGGTCTGGGGGTCCTTCGTCCAGCTCCATGGTCTGGCAGGTACTTGAGGTGTGTCTATACTACCCTCTAGGCCAGGCTGCTGGGCCCAGCTGGGGTGGGGAGCCTTCCTTCTCAGCCAGCGCTGAAGGGCAGTTGGTTGGCACTAGGAAGCATCACAGCCCCCAGCTGGGATGTGTGTACAGCAGGTACACAAACCAGAGGACGTGTGTAGGCAGAAAGGCAGCACGCGCAGGAGAGACAGAGGGAGTGGGTGGGATTGAGTTGCCAACCTGGACTACAGGAGTACCTGAGGGCTCCCCTAGGGCTCCGGGCCTCCGCAAAGGGGAGGGCATGCACACTTCCTCCACGCTTCCTGGGGGGCAAAGCTTCATGGGGCTGGTGAGGAGGCAGTAGCCACTGGGATGGGGTGGGGGTGTCAGCCTGGGTAAGGGCACTGGCCCAGATAGGCACCTGCCTGCAGGGTGATGAGATAGCCGCTCCTGAGGCTGTTTTGTAGCATCTGGCACTGCTCCTTCCATGCCCACAATGCCCCCACCTCGTGTCTTATTGCCTCTGTTCTTACTGCAAGAGTGTTTTTCTGAGTGGTCTAAGGTGCCCAGGCAGGTGATACAGTGGCCCCTGTGGACCCAGCTGCTTGTCTCAGAGGTTCCTGGGACATCAAGGAGACTGGTGAAAGCAGGTTCTGAGGCTTCTACAGACAGATGTATTTTTCACTGGGGAAGAAAGACCTGTGGCCCACTCCTCAGCAAGGGCAGAGCCTCACCCACAGGGTCTGCCTGGCCCAAGTCTGAGTGCCTTTGTTTACTAAAAGGGGGGCTCTTTCCTCCTTTTGGGTTGGCTTTAAAGCCAGAGAAATATTCTTTGCTGGAAAATACCCCATGGGTTCTGGCCAGGGTCTGAGTTCCCAATCCTGACTTCTTTCTCCAGGGCTTGAGTCAGGATTCTGCCAAAAGACTACGTTTTGTGCCAGGGGTTGTCTATGTTGACGGTACGTGGGGTCAGGCCCCAACTGGGACCTTTTCCTGAAGGAGACTATGCATTGGACAGCATCCTTGTCCTGGGGTCTCAGACTGTGTTGGAAAGTTGGTGGGGTGTGGGGACAGGAGCACCTCCTGGCCCTATCATGGGTCCAGTGGCTAAAAAGGGCGAGTTTGGTACTGGTGCCAAGGGGTGGGTGTGGAGGGCTGGGACATCTCTAGCCACTATATGGGAATCCACTGCCTGCTCTGAAGATGGCCCCAGAGGAAAGCGGTGGGCACCTGCCATCCCCCCAGAAGTTACTGCCCTTCAGAGTGCAGCCTTGCAGGAAGTTCTTCATAGAGTCAGCCCCTTAGCCTGCTCTGCTCAGGCTTTTCCTCTGCAAGCCCTAACCCCTCTTGCCTGGGATCTGCAGAGGGAGCAGCCTGTGGTCAGAGCCCAGAGGACAGAGCAAAGACTCTGGCTGAGGTGAAGTCAGTCCTACAGAACATCGGCTTTCCGTGGCACACAGTTGCTTTGGAAGAGGTGAAAGGCCTGGGAGGCGGCTGTTGGGGTGCCACAGGGCCACGTGCCTGCTTGCTGGGGCAGCCCTGGAACTTAGCTCCCCACTGGTGTTGGAGGGCAGGTGCGCGCTTTGCCTCACCACGCTCTCCTGTGTTCTGGAAGGTGTTTGGCCTGCCACCAGCAGTGCTGCAGGGCTCTGCCCAGGAGCCAGTGGGGACGGAGGAGGCCTACAAGTCTGCTGTGGACAGCTTCCTCCAGCAGCAGCATGCGCTGGGTGGGGAACAGACACACCAGCCCCACACCCAGGACTCCCCGGGGCCCTGCAGCCTGGGCAGGTGCCCCACAGCCACCCAGACTGCGGCCCTCTGCAGACTGTTCGACTCTGTGAGGACGCTCACAGCCAAGGAGGAGCTTCTTCAGACCCTGCGGTGAGCCACCCCCAGGGGCCCTGCCCTTTGAGACCCCTCCTCCATTGTCTGCAACCCTCTGCCTCTGCCATAGGACCCACCTCATCCTGCATGTGGCCCGAGTCCATGGCTACTCCAAGGTGATGACCGGGGATAGCTGCACTCGCTTGGCCATTAAGCTCATGACCAATCTGGCCCTGGGGAGAGGGGCCTTCCTGGCTTGGGACACGGTATGTAGGACCTGGACACGGGGTGCCCCTCCCCACACTTATCCCTTGGCTTGCTGCGCAGGATCATTTGTTGGTCCTGGGGAATCTCACATGGAAGAGGGTCCTGGGACCTACCTGCAGGCGGGGTCAGCCTGACTGCACCCACCCTTAGGGCTTCTCGGACGAGCGGCATGGGGATGTCGTGGTGGTGCGCCCCATGCGGGACCACACGCTGAAGGAGGTTGCCTTCTACAACCGCCTGTTTGCTGTCCCCTCTGTCTTCACACCAGCCATTGACACCAAGGTGGGCCCACCAGGTTACTGCAGGGGTGGGAGTGGCCTCCTCTGGGCTGACACTGAGGTCCCAGTGGCCCCTTGGGGCCTCAGTACTTGCCACCTGCCTCTGGTAGTGCCAATAGTAGGGTCCTCTGGGCACACCTGCTCTCTGAAGGGGTAACTGGTACCCTGTCCTGTCTCTGAGGGGAATGATGGGGTGGTGCTTTCCCCAGAAAGGGTAAACCCAAGGGCTGGCTGTGTGAGCCACTCCAGGGGACCTTGGTCTCAGCCTGAGGGCTGCCCCTCTGCACTAGGGCCCTCCCTTAGCCCTATCCAATTTTCCTAGGCCCCCGAAAAGGCCAGCATCCATCGGCTGATGGAGGCCTTCATCCTAAGGCTGCAGACCCAGTTCCCCTCCACCATCAGCACTGTGTACAGGTAGGTGTGAAGGGGCACTCTGCCTGGGAGGGCGCAGAGCCCTTGGCCAGGGCCCCCGTGGGACCACTCGCTGCCCTCTCGCAGGACAAGTGAGAAGCTGGTGAAGGCCCCCCGGGAGGGCTGTGCTGCCGGCCCCGCAGGGCCCCGCTGTCTCCTGTGCTTGTGTGCGCTGGACGTCGACACTGATGGTCTGCACCTGGGGTGCTGGGTTGGGGAGGGAGTGGGTGTGGGTTCAGGAGCTCCAGGTTCCCTCTGCTTACAGACAGTGCCACAGCTTTTGGAGCTCAGACCTCACGTCTCTCCCAGACACTGCTGTCCACCCCGCCAGCTGAGGCTGGGACAACCACAGGGCCTGGCTGTGTTGCAGGGGAGGGCCAGGCCTGCTGCAGGGCAGCCTGCAAGTGAGTCCTTGCTCCATCTGTGGCCAGCTGGGGTCTGGGGGACCATGGCCTAGGGCAGCACCAGGACCAGGCACACAGCTCAGCTATGTCCACAGGAAGGGTGTCCAGGCCCAGGTCATGGAACAGCTGTGCTATGGCTGCCGGGTGAACATGAAGGACCTGGTGAGTAGGGCCGCCCTGCACCACTAGAGCCCTTGCTCCCAGGTGTCAGGTGGGCTGGGGCATAGCTCCTCACTTACACGGCTTCTATCGCAGCCTTCTCTGGACCCTCTGCCCCCCTACATCCTGGCCGAGGCCCAGCTCCGCAGCCAGAGGTACTGGTGCCCCCCCCGCTGGAAGACTCCTGGTGGATGGGAGCCCCTTCAGGGTGGGTTCCCACTGCACACTTCCCCAGGGACTGGGTCATGCCGGAGGTCCAGGAGTACCTGATTGAGAACAGTGACTCTGAGGCAGAAGATGCGCTCGCCCAGCCCCCAGGAGCAAGGCTGACCACACAGGAGCAGGGAGGCGAGAATGCAGGGACTGGCCTGTGACTGTCCATGTGTATAAATAAAAATGTTTTTAATTAGAAAACTCTACAGTACGCATGGGGAAGGGAGGGCCAGGCCCCAAGGCTCGGTGTGGCCAGTCCTGGGCCCACAGGGGCAACAGGTGGGGACATAGCATCCTTCTGACAGCAGCATCAGGGCTCAGGTGGGCCAGGGAGGACATGTCACAGCTCATGGCCCTGACTGGGGACAGCTGTGCCCCTGGCCCAAGGAGCACCACCGGCCCTGGTGGCCCTGCTGCCCGTGGGGTGGTGCCTTCATTCCCGGTGCCAGGAGCCAGGCTCCTACTCCTTCTCGCGCGTCCACTTGATCATGGTCTCTGGGGAGCGGTACAGGAAGATGAGCTTGGCGTACAGCTCCTCCTCCAGCTCCAGTTCACGGGTCTCGCGCACCAGGAAGATGTCCTGGCACAGCTTGAGGATGCGGTCCACAAAGGGCAGCTCCTCGAACATGATGGAGTGGGAGGCCTCGCTGAAGAAGCCCCTCACGAACTTGCCGATGACGAGCACGATGGACACGTACAGCCCCACGATCCTGCAGGGCCACCAGTGAGGCTGGGCTGCGCCAGAGCCCCCCCAGCATCATGGGGTGTCCCCAGGCCCCTCACTCACCCGTAGCCGGCCAGGAAGCCGAGGCTGGGGGGGCTGACCTTGTCGCTGAAGATCACCATGGGCAGCAGGTTGCAGTCCGTGTGGCAGTCCTGCAGCTCCACCACCCACCACTCCAGGAAGCCGGCGGCCCCCGTCCCCACCTGCTCCCTCCGCAGCTGGATGCGCACACCTAGGTAGTCAGCTTCCTCATCTGGGTCAGAGCCAGCGGGGGATGGTTGGAACCAGGAGCCCCCCCCCCCCCCCCGCCCAGGTGGTCCCGCCCTCTAGTTGCCCACACTCACTGGGCTGCAGCTGCTTCACGGGGTTGGCTTCAGGCCCGTTGGGGGCGCGGATATACTTGGGGAAGAGATGGGGGATGACCCTATGGGGAGAGCTGGGTCAGGCCCAGGGCTCCCCCAACCCCTGCCCACCTCACCAGGACCCCCACTCACACGGACTGGTCGGAAGTGCCCTCCAGCAGGCGGGCCAGCTGCCGCCGTGCTGAGCTGTCAGGGGCCAGCTCCAGGGTGTGCTTCTCATTGGTGTACTCCACCTTGCCGCCCTTGGCCAGGTCCCTGGAGGTGGACAAGCATGAGCCCCTGCAGGGAGCACCCACCAAGTCCCCAGGGCACAGCACCCACCTCTGGAAGTTCCAAGTAAAACGCAGGGTGATGTCGGCAGTGCCGTTGTACAGTTCTCGCTTCATTTGAGCCCGACTTGGGGGGCTGATGCGCCACAGGGCTCCAGAGCTGCCCTCGATGTGAGCTGTGACGATGTCCTCGGGACTATACTGGCTAATGAACTGCATGGCCAGCTGTGGCGTGGCATGGCATGCTTCAGTGGGGGTGGCCACCACCACACCCACCAGGCCATCCCCTCTCACCACATGGACACAGCCTGGGGGCCACTCACCGGGTGGGTGTCAAACTGCCGGGACAGTTCCTCATAAGCTTCAGGTGTAAAGGGCACGATGGACGGCTGCTGGGCACTCATGGTGAACAGGGGCTGGACGGGGGACAGGGCAGCTGGTGGGCAACAGGGTGGGTGATGGGGAACCTGGTGGTCACGGACAGGCTGGGGGTGGCGCAGGGGCCTCTGCCCTGTTTTCCAAGGCAGCTCACCTCATAGCCGCCCAGCTTGAGAGTGACAGTGACATCGATGGGCTGGTTGACAACGCCGACCACGGAGCGCACCAGTGACATGAAGAGCAGCGGGAACCAGATGATGGCGATGAGGAAGACGATGATGAGGCCGCCCATGCCGTACTTGACGATCTTCTTCTTCCTCTGCCCCTTGGGCTGGGGGTATTTCTGGGGCAAGACACAGGTCACGCAGCCCCTCAGGGCCATGGTCTCTAGCCTCCAGCTGGGGTCAGCACAAAGCTACGGTGGCCAGCCTGGGGCAGAGTGGGCACAGACATGCAGCTGGACCTAGACAGGCCAGGTGTCCAGTGGGAGCATCCCCAAGGAATGCGCTGGCTTGGCCCAGCCTGCAGGCAGCCCCCCTGCAGCCAGGCCCCAGCGCCAGAGCCTCAAGGCATCATCTTCATGACCTCTCAGGTTAACAAGACATGAGCCATGAAGGGAAGAAAGTGAACAGCTTCAGAACTAACTTGTGCGAGCATGTCCCCAAACGAGCTGTCTGGAGAGGACCAGAATATACACAGAGCAACGGCAGCTCACTTCCCATGAGCACATCCCCAGCCTGTTTTACTCTGAAACAGTTCTTGCTACAGTCTCAAACTCGGGATCCTCCTGCCTCAGCCTCCCCAGTTGCTGAGATTATAGGTGGGCACCCCCGCTCCTGGCTGCCACTTATTTCCTGTCAGGAAATGAGCCCATGTACTGCTAGTAAGAGTGAGTAGCTGCTTAGAAAGCAGCTCCTTAAATCCTAGCCAGAGCCTGCCCACAGGTCCAGGGTGCCTCCATAGATGGACGCCCACACACTCAAGAGAGACTGTGATGTCGACAGCAACACTACTCAAGGAAAGTCCATCACTGGGGAAGCACAGGCAAGTGAACGGGGTCTTTGCACACCATGGAGTATTATGCAAGCATAAACAGGAGTGCTGACTTTCCCCTCGGTGGGAGAACTTTAGAAACATGGTGCTGTGGGCCTGTTTGTGGAAGGCCTATGACAGGCACAACCAGATGGGAAGCAAACTGGATCCATTGCACTGATAGTCAGTGTGCTGAACACCACCGATGTGTGCACTCTAAACGGTAAGTTGTACGGGGGAACACACCAGCGACGTGGCCTTTCCTCCCCCACTAAGCCTCTGGGCTGCTGCCCTGCTGAGCGCCCACCTCTAGAGGGCCAAGGCCGCTGCCCCCTGCCTGGAGGAGTTCTGTTTATCTTTTGGTGCTGGGGATTGAGCCCAGGGGCACTTGACCCCTGAGCCACATCTCCGGGCCTATTTTTATTTAGAGATGGTCTCACTGAGTTGCTTAGTGCCTTGCTTTTGCTGAGGCTGGCTTTGAACTCAAGATCCTCCTGTCTTAGCCTCTCAAGCTGCTGGGATTACAGGTGTGTGCCACTGCACCTGGACACTTGATTTATTGAGACAAGGTCCCTGAGTTGCCCAGGCTGGCTTTGAACTTTACATCCTCCTGCCTTAGCCTCTCGAGTTGCTGGGATTATAGGCACTTGCCACCATGCCTGGGCTCCAGAGGGTTTCGGAGAACCCTTCCTTTGACCTGTGGTTGGCTTCTGGCCTCCTGTCCACACAGGCAGAGCCTCTGGGGAAGCAGTACCCTGCTGTCCCTCCCCCAGGCCTGGTCCTACCTTCTCTGTCTCTCGACTACACTTGATGATGAAGATGTTGGCGTAAATGTCCTCAACACACATCCAGTTTGACAGGGACAGGGTGGTGTCTGTCCACACCCAGTCCATGACTGCCCGTAGCTCCACCAGGAATGGCACCAGCCGGAACCTGCCAGGTCAGGATCCCGTCAGGAGGGTCTCCCATGCTAGCTCTGACAGGCCACCTAGCCCAGCTGCCCCTTGCTCTCGGTGACCCCTGGGCAGACCACTCACCCCTGAAAAAGGAAGAGGTTCAGGTGGTTGTACTTCTTGGTGAGGAAGTTGCCCAGGATGCGGGTCGGGTAGCCGCAGCGGATCTGGTAGGCGGACAGGGCAAAGTAGATGCACTTCACGAAGTACCACAGCTGGGCCACAGCATTCTGGCTGAACATCCTGGGACAGGGTGGCAGGGACCGTCAGAGACGGAGGCTGACCAGGCCCTGCCCTGCGTCAAGCCCACCCCAGGATGAAGACCCCACCTCTCAGTGACGGCTGGCAGGATGAAGAACATCCAGAGGTGTATGGCGAGCACCAGCACCACCTGGAAAGCCAGCTTGCCCAGCACGGTTTTGCGCAGGTAGAGGGCACGGTCCACCACCATGGTGCTAAAGTGGATCAGCAGCATGACCAGGAAGGCCTCGGGCACCTGGTCATCTGACAGGGAGGACGTGATGTCTGTGGCGGCCGAGTGCTTCTGTAGCCAAAGGGCAGAGGAGGGGAGCTGTAGCTGGGCCGCTGGCAGCGGCCAGGCTGCACCCACCCGGGCAGCCAGCCCTCCTGCTCACCCCAAAGGCCCAGAAGCCAAAAATGATGATGATGAAGTCCACAACGTCCGCCAGGAACATGAGGACATAGACGTCTGTGGCCGCCCGGTACTTGGTGTGCAGGATATCATGGAAGAAGAGCTGCAGGGGCTGGTATATGCTCTGTGCCCTGTGGGAGGGGGCTCAGCTGGGTGCCTGGCCATAGGGACCCCCTCCCTGCCATGTGGAAAGAAGGGCCGGCCACTCACAGGGACAGGCAGAAGCTCTGCAGCCAGCGCGCGGCTGCCTTCATCCGTTCTTGAGAACGGCTCGGCCCCTTCTTCCCCGCAGCCTCTTCCTCCTCTTCCCCATCCACAGCTTCTGTGGGTGAGAAGTGTGGAGGCTGAGCCCACGGGGGACTGGGCCTGGCTTCTGGCCACTTCACAGAGAAGCAGACAACACAGGGGCCTCTTCATGGCCCTGTCAAGGGGCAGCTGAGGCCAGCCAGGGCACATGCTCTGCTGCTGGCCCTGTAGACAGCAGTGTACCTCTCTGTCCCCCTGGAAGAGCCAGAACCCACAGCCAAGTGCTGTCCTGTCCTGGAATCCAGCTGGTCCCCTGCTGGGCCTGGCACCTCCAAGGGATGGGATGGGCCGTCCGGCCTCCTCTACCTCCCCTGAAACAGCCGAGAGCCAGCACTGCCCATGAGAACCAGTGGGACTGAGCTGTGGTCAGAGCTCTCTCACCCATGGCTGCCGCTCCTGCGGGTCCAGGCCTCTCCTTCCTCCTCCTGAAACGCAGGCTGATTCGTCTTGTGTCCTGAGGCCTGAAGTCCACCTGGGGCTCTGGAGCCCCATCCTCAGGAACAGCCCCCGCTTCTACCTGGATGTAGTCCTTGGTCGTGGCTCCTGCCACCCCCAGCTCTGCCTGGTGCTCGGCACCTGCCTCTGCCTGGGGTCCCAGTAGGACCTCTGGCCCCGCCTCAGCCCCCTGATCCTTCCCGCTGCTCCTGCTCTGCTCCTTGGAGAACTGGTCCTCTTCATGGTCCCAGAGGCCGTAGCACTGTGTGGAGGGCAAGGAGGGACAGTGAGGACACCAGCTGCACCAGGCTTGGACCAGGCAAGATGGCCAGGCCCACCCTGGGCTGCCCACTGCTAGCCCGTGAGCCCCGGGGTGCGGGGCACATGCTCACCAGCAGCTGGGAACGGTGGAAGAAGAGCACCGTGAGCTGCAGCAGGTCGCACTTGGTGTAGCTGTCCGTCTTCTCCAGGCCCAGGATGCGCGGGGGGAAGTAGGGCTTGTTCTCGTAGCGCCTCAGCACCGTGTGGCTGTTCCAGGGGAAGAAGCCAAACTGGAACAGGTACTTGGTGACCACCATGACCTGCAGAAGAGGGGGTCAGCATGGGGCCTGGCTGCCCCCTCCCTGGCCCCACTGGCTGCAGCCCACCTCCGTAAAGATGATGGCTGTCATCCAGAAGCGCTTGCTGGGCCTGGGGATGGACAGCATGGCCCACAGGAAGATGAGCACGGGCAGCACCAGGGAGGCAGCCGAGGCGGTGACCATGTGGTTGAGGATGATGATGAAGTAGCAGAGCAGCTCTGAATGTGCGGCCACGCACTGGCACACGGCCTGCAGCAGCCGCAGCGTCCGGCCCTGCTCCGCCGCAAAGCTCTCGGCCTGCTCCAGCTCGGGGATGTGCAGGCACCTGCAGAGGGACCACCTGGCTGCAGCCATGCAGGCAGGTGGCTCCGACCCTCCTTGCCCAGCCCCACCCCACCCCACCTGTCCAGGAGCAGCTCGCTGGCTGTGCGCGTCCTCACGCGGGCGTTGGCCAAAAGCTCCTGGGAGCCCTGCAGGGAAGCCTGGTCCCGGGAGTCGGTGGCAATCTCCTCACTGCCACTGCGGGTGCTGTAGCCAGTGCTCAGGGGGCTGCTGGTGTCATCTGTTAGGCTGCTCGGGGGTTCCTCAGCACCCAGCCCACTGTGGGAGGGGAGCCAGGTCACAGGGTTGGGATAGCTGGGATGCACCACTCCATAGCGCCCCTAAGGGATCAGCCCGGGCTTTGGGGCTGAGAGCAAGGAGGAGGAGCTGCCCTGGCTCAGCTCCAGCCCCCTCAGTCCTCCACCCACCTTGACACCGTGCTGGGTCCATCACGGGCCTCTGGGGGGCCTGGCAGTGTGGTCTCAGCTGCACTCACATACAGCTGGTCCAGTACGCTCCGGTGCACCTCTCCACCCTGCAGGGTGTGGGGGGTCTCAGGGCTCTGCTCCTGAAGGGCAGGGCAGCACCCAGCAGGAGCGGGGAGGGGTCTGCAGTGGGTGTGACCGCACAGCTTACCCGCAGGAGCTCCTGTGTTAGCAGGTAGCGCTCTGCACGCAGCACGTCGCTCATGGTGCGGTGGTGCCTGGTGAAAGCACACAGCCAGCGTGTCAGCCCGTCCACCGTAGCCTGGCCAAGCACCCACAAGAACTGCACGGTGCCCAGCACGCGCTGCATGACGTGGCCTCGGCCTGTAGGGAGGGAGGAGATGCTGAAACAGGGGTTGGCCAGGAGAGTCCTGATCCCTGCCCTTGGGCCCACTCACCTGCCACTTCATCCTCGAGGGCTTCCACGGGCTCCCCCAGGCTCGGGTCACCTCCTGATACAGGGGACTGGTCAGTGTCTCTCAGCTCTGCAGGTCCCCACCACAGCCCTGCCGCAACTCACCAGCAGGCAGCTGCCCTTCCTGGTGCGCCCGCTCCTGCTGTGCCTGCTCCCGCCGCTGCCTCAGCACTGTCTGGGCGTTGGTCACCCAGGCCTGGTACGCCATCTGCCAGCCCAGGAGTGGGTTAGGAAGAGGAGGAGGAACCTGGGCTTGTCAGGGCCTGGCCCCAGCCCTGGCTGCTGTACCAGCGGGGACCTGGCTGCCCTGCACTTCCTCTGGAAATGGGACCCCAGGGCTGCAGGGGGGGGCACAGCGAATGCAGCCCACCCACAGGTCCTTGCTACTCAGGGCCCCACGCTGAGAATCAGAACCAAGGACGAGAGGGCCTTCTGGCCCCAGGACACAAGTGTGCCCAGCAACTACGCCAAGCTCCATAGACCAGGCACTGGCAGCAACAGTCCAGCATGGCCAGAGCCAGGACCTAGGGAAGTAAGGCGCAGAGGGGCAGGTGGCTGCTGGTGATCATCCTCAGCCTAGGGCCTGGTTTCCCGCCGTTGGGGAGGTCTGAAGGGGGTGTGCAGAGCTGGCTGCCTAGACCCTGCAAGCCTCTGTCCCACCTCAGGCTGCCTGGCCCAAGGCCAGGACCTCCATGGACAGAGGGGAAGGGGGCCACCATCTCACCTGGAAGGCGCTCTGTGCTGATGGCCTGGGGTCCTCCGGCAGGGCTTCCTCTTCCTCCTCACTGTCAGACTCAAACAGGAAGTAGTCCCCAGAGTGGATGACTGCAGGCAGAGAGGGCTTGAGACCCAGCCCCAGGCAGGGCTTCCCATCCCAGCAAGACCCCTGAGAGGCCCCCCGGTTCCTCAACCGGGCATCAGCCAAGAGCAGACCCAGCAGCACTGCCCAGAATGTTCCCCTTGTCCCACCACCTGCACAGGCGCTGCCCAAACTGCCACCCTAGTTGGGGGCCAGCAGGCTGGGGGATGGCAGAGCATGCATGGACGCAGGCCAGAGAGCAGGACGAGACCAGACCGGACAAGGAGGCACCAGGGAGAAGCAGGGTATCTGGAGTAGATGGTCAGGCAGGGTACCTGTGGCATGGTCCAGCCAGGGCCGCCACCACTGTCTTGGTGGCGAGGAGGAGCCCCCTGGACTGCTGGGCCCTGTGGAGGGGCGGGGCAAAGAGTGAGGTGACAGGGAGGGGCCGGGGAGGCTGTGGGAGCAGCCTGTCCTGGGATGGGCCACCACAGCCACGGAGCCCCTGCAGTGCTGGTGCCACAGGATGCCATGTGGCTCGGCCTGGAAGGATGGGAAAGAGGGCCCACGAGTGCAGACAGACAGTCGCAGGGTGGCCACACAGCTTGCTGGGACGAGTGACCACACCACATGGCACAGGACACTGATAGGCAGGGAACTCTCTGGGGACATCACATGACACATCACAGCAGGCAGGCTCCGGTGGGCATGGACATGGGGAGCCCTCCAAGGTCCTGGGCTCCATCCATGCTCACCTGGCTCCTGGACAGGGTCCTCAGGGCCCACGGTCTGCGGGCGGCCACGGCCTGCCTGGCCTTGCCTATACTTTTCCTGCTTGGCACGGATCCGCCTCATCCTGTGGGAGGGAGTGGGCTCTGAGTGCCATGCTGGCCAGAAAAACCCAAGGGTCCTTGCCCCAGAGGGCACCTACTGTCTCTTCAGCTGGGCCAAGGACTTCTCCTCTGCCTTGCGGTGGGCCTCGATGCTCTTGAGGCTGGCTGCATTGTAGAGGGCGAAGCCCCTGTGGGGAGAGCAGTGAGGGCAGAACTCAGCTCCACCTGTCCCCACCCCTGGGCACTGGGGTCCCTGGGAAAGGAAGATGAGGCTGGCTCTAAGTCAGAGCTCTCTGCCCAGGAGGTAAGACACTGTCACAGTCAGGGCTGACACCAGGTCCATGCAGCACTCAGCCTCTGAGCTCCAGTCTGGGGATGGCAAGGGCACATGCAATCCATAGGGGGCCAGTGTTCCTCGGGCTTCCCTCCAGGTGACACATGAGCCTCAGAGTGCAGGTGCCCATGGTGCTCTCTTCCAGCCCAGGGACCCGGTGCTAGCTGGGCTGGGGCTGACCTGGAGGCCTGCAGGGCGGTGGCCTGCAGGTCCACACTGACGTGCAGGAAGTAGTAGCTGAGGAAGACGCGGCGCTGCAGCAACAGGAAGAAGAAGCAGACGCCATCCCAGATGACACCGGCCTCCTCCACGGGCAGCAGGCAGTCCTGGTCCCTGCCCATCATCTCCTTGGCTGTGGGACAGGTGCCGGCATGGCCAGGGGTCAAGGCCTGAGCACCGGGGGACCCTGTGCACCCCCTGCCCCAGGCCGCGCCCACTCACGGTCATAGTAGCCTTTGACGGTGCACACGAGGCTGAAGAGCTGGATGACCCAGCAGAAGCTGCTCTGCATCTGCTCCACGAAGACGCAGGACAGGAGCTGGGGGAGGGGGAGGGTCAGCCAGGCCTGGGGGAAGGCAAGGGCCAGTCGAGCCTCGGGAGTGGGGACGGCGGGCGGGCAGCTCACCGACAGCATGTTCTTGGAGATGATGACTGTGACGTTGTAGAGGATGAGGCAGTCCCACAGTACGAGGCGGGACCGCGTGCCCTTCTGCAGCAGGGTGGTGCCGAAGAGCAGCAAGTAGAAGCAGGCCAGCAGGTAGCCCAGCCCAAAGATGCTGATGCGCGTGGCCCCCGTGATGAACACCACCACCAGCACCAGCCAGAACAGGTAGCGGAAGACGGCCACCTTCAGCATGTCCAGGTAGGACCTGCAGGCAAGTGTCACCAGTTGCTGGTCGTCCTGGCTGCCCCCTTCCAGCAGGGCCCTCCGTGGTGAGCATGTGCACCCACCTGCAGTGGATGAAGTTGGGCACAGGGTTGGGCTCCCCCCGCAGGGGCTCCAGGTGGTCAGTGTTGGTGCCGGCCATGCGCTGCCACTCCTCAGTGCGCTCAGCTGCAAACACCTGCCACTGCTGGGAGGCGCAGAGCAGCAGGAGGAAGTCACCTGCAGACATAGGAGAGTGCCGGGGCCACGTCACGCTGTGGGCACCACTGTACACAGGGCAGCAGGAGGACATCAGCAGGTGGTGCTTGTGCATACGTGTGCTGCATGTGTGTGGCAGGAAACGTGGGCCGCACACCATGGCCATGGCCTGTGAGCCTGGGGGACAGTGAGTACTTGGACCTGTCCTCAGGTGCATGCCCACTTGGCTCAGAAGTACAGGCCCTGGGCCCGCCTGGCAGTACCCGGCGGGCCCTCCCTCCCATGCCCTGCAGGTCCACATGCCCTGTAGGTGCAGCCTCTGTGGCCTCTGGAGGCTGGCAGGTGTGCCCCCCGGGGGGCACGACAGGATGCGGGCTGCCTGTGAGGCACTCACTGATGAGGTTGGTGGAGTTGGGGGCCCTGAAGAAGTCGGGCAGGTACAGCCACTTGATGAGAGCAGAGTTCATGGGGATGGCCTGGCTCCAGCGCCACGGGTAGTCTGTGGGCATGAGGGCACGTCAGGAAGGGCGAGGCCTGTCCAGGGCCCGCAGCACCCGTCTGCTGGCCAGCAGCCTCAGGTTTACGATTTTGGCTTGGGCATTCCAGTGTTCACAGGGGATGTTCCCATACCCTGACACTCCCATGGTCTCGCGGTCACATGCACTCACACTGGAGCCCTGAGGACCCACAGACCCAGGGGCACGTGCATTCTGTGATGTCTGTGCACCAGGGGGGACAACAGAGGAACCCAGCCACAGGCCAGAAAGTTAGGCGCAGCTAGGCTTCTTGTAAGGCAGGAGGGACACCTCCCAGGCGCAGGTAACACTGGGTAAGCATGGCTCACATGATGCCATGACATGGTAACCACACACAGGCCACACCTGTGACCCCAGAGGCAGGATGGCAGGCCCACAGCCAGCCTGGGCAACTCGGTGAGGCCTTGTCTCCAGAGAAGGGGTGGGGAGCCATCTCAGTGGCAAAGTGTCACTGAGCTCAGTCCCACTGCTGGGGGGACAAGAATCAGATGCACGTAGCCATTATGGTCTGGGTGCTGCTTTTTTGTTCCTGGGGAGCTGAATCAAGGTGCTTAACCACTGAGCCACATCCCTAGCCCTTTTTTGTTTTGAGACAGGTTCCCACTAAGCTGCTTAGGGCCTCGCTAAGTTGCCAAGGCTGGCCTTGAACTGCAAATCCTCCCTCAGGAGGTCACAGCCCTCCATGCCTTCTGTGGCGGTCAGATGATGCCACACTGAACTATACCCCAGAAAGGGAGCTGGCCCGTGTGCAAACCAGGACTTCTGGGCCCAGCTCAGTGCCATGGAGTCTGGAGTGTAGCACAGCACAGCTGGAGGGACCCTCGTGGCAGATGTGAGATGACCACCCAAGTCACCCCCAGTGTCAGGTCTGTAGCATAGAGGCACAGTCATGGGTCCCCTGACCTGGCCAAAGGGGTGCACTTGAAGCCCAGCGGTGACCCCACCTGCTCTGAGAGCCCGAGGGCACCGCAGCACAGCCAGGCCTTAGGGCGTTCAGCAAGACCTTGGAGGGGCTGGGCGTGGTGAAGAGCCTGCCTGGTAGAGCACAGCCCTGGTTCAATCCCCAGCACAAGGAAGAACACCAGCCGGCTCTCCCAGGACAAAAGGCCAGGACACTCAGACAGGAGATGGAGGACCCCCTGCACACGGCAGGCTGACCCTGCCACAAGGACTGCGCTGTGGGCAACGGGGCCGTTGGCAGCTGCCCTGTGCACTAGACCACCATCGCCAGAGTCCCGTGAGAGGCGGTACTTGGGCACAAACACACGTGCTCCTGGGATACCCTTGACCTCTCTGAGGGTTTGAGACGTCTCAGGATGGGAAGAGAGCCATGGATGCAGGGAGAGCCCGGGGGCAGGAGCACCCCAGAGAGACGCTTCAGCTGGGACAGGGAGGCTGAAGGGCAGTGGGACTCACAGGGCTGGCCCGGGGCTGGGCTGTGGAGGGCCCAGGCTCGGCCCAGGGAGTCGGGGGAACAATGCCACGGCTCCCTCCTCTGCGCCCACAGCTCGGCTCCCGGCCCCTTGGCCCTCTGCCCCACTGGCACCCACAAGGCTCACCGATGCACAGGGCAGGGGGCATGCCCAGGCACAGCAGGTACTGGTATAGTAGGAAGAGCGCCAGGAAGAGGCAGTAGCTGGGCCAGAGGCGGGCGATGGCCTCACGACGCCGGCGAGTGAGAATGGTCACCAGCCAGCAGCCATGCAAGATGACCATGAAGTTCATGCGCTGCCCAATCACGTTCACGGCCATCATGAAGCAAATCTGGGGAGGGACAGTGGGGACAGGGGTGGACTGGGCTTAGGTACAGGCCTCCTTGGCCTGCACCAGGCCCACCCTGATGGCACAAGGGACAGACAGGTCAGCACCTCCTGCCTTGAGGCCATGGGGCAGCAAGTACACGTTGGGAGCCAGCAGTCCAGGCTCCCAGGGTGACCGCCTCACCCCCGGGAGGGCTGCAGAGGTAAGC
The DNA here is from genome assembly GCF_048772815.1 of Callospermophilus lateralis. Taxonomy (NCBI): domain Eukaryota; kingdom Metazoa; phylum Chordata; class Mammalia; order Rodentia; family Sciuridae; genus Callospermophilus; species Callospermophilus lateralis. Next base: position 65,300,018 of record NC_135322.1, read on the forward strand.
CCTATCTCCATCAGGCTCTGGAAACCTGAGGCTGAGGAGGCAGTTCTATCCTCAGAGTCTGGCCAGCCCTGGCCCCCTGCCTTCCTGGGCATTGTGGTGGGCCTCACTGGTACCCGAAGGGCCCCAGCTCAGCCTCAGAGCTGTGCCCCAGTTGCACACCCCAGGCAGCTCCAGGTGCCTGAAAGGTACAGGGCCCCAGAGGCCGAGCCTGCTGGGAAGGGGCAGGGGCACTGTCTGACCTCACCTCCAGCCCAAACTTGTAGAAGAAGAAGTTGACGAAGTACTTGAGACAGCTGAGCAGGCCCTGGTCAAGCCGCTGGCGGGTGCCGTCAGCACACACAGCCTGGGCGGGCAGCGGGGCAAGCTGGTGCTGCCGGCGGTAGTGCTCTTGACGGCGGTACACCATGGCCTCGAACACCAGCAGCAGCAGGATCTGCAGGTGGTTCTGCAGAGTGGAGCAGCGTCAGGGCAGTGAGGACAGCTGCGCTATCTGTCCACTGCTGGGCCCTGTGCTCACCTGGATGTAGCCCAGATTGGGGAAGCCCTTCCGCACCCCAAACCAGTTGGCAGGGTCGACGGGACCGCGGTACAGCAGGGACTGGTTGATCTCTGTCCGCTGCAGGTTGGTGCTGTTAGGGAGGGGCTGGCAGGCAGGTCAGGTCAGGTCAGCACCTGTGCCTCCAGCCCAGGTCCAGCCATAACAGTTACCCAGCAGGGGCACCCTGGGTGGCCTCAGAGCCACCCTGAGGGGGAGGGTCCAAGTGCCTGGGAAATGGGAGGCTGCAGGCCAGGCTGGGGAGGCAGAGATGTGCAGGGAGAAGCAGGACAGTGGCGAGATCCCGCATGGCAGGGTCTCTGCCGGTGTCCCTCACACCGTGACTTGCATCCCCTGAGGGACTGTCCAGGTGGAAGTGCCCGTACCTCGGAGCAGTTGCTGGAGTACTCCTGAGGGTTGACAACCTTGAGCTGGTACAGCATCTTGCACACGATGATGATGCAGCTCCACACGGTGGACAGGCAGGAGGCCATGGGCCGGAAGCGTGGGTAGGGCAGGGCGAAGGCCCACAGCACCACCAGGAGCAGGTTCATCACCGACACCTGCCGGGGACCCGGGCGTCAGGGAGGCTGGGCTGGGGGCCCCCACCCTGCATGAGGAGATGGAGGCTGAAGGGAGGGGCCGGTGCCGCCAGCTCACCTCCTTCAGGGCCACCCAGACCGTGTACAGGGCCACCAGCTTGAAGATGTGCAGTTCCAGCAGTCGCCGCACGAACACCTGCACGCGGGAGAGGACCTCCGAGAAGCCAGCGGCCAGGTCCAGCAGCCGCTCGGCCACCAGGCCCCACTTGCTGGCTGTGCCTGTGATGGGGGCAGGGTGGGGTTCAGTGAGGCTCGGGGCTCAGAGGGGACCGTCAGTGCCCCTCAGCTGGGGCATGGCAGAGTGAACTCTGACCGGCCACTGTTGCGCTTACCTTCAGGCACCTGTGTGGCCTGGCAGGGGCTGTCCACATTCAGCCCCCTGTCCCTGGGGACCTCTTCCTCCTCCTGCAGCAGAGGGGCCTCGCTTGCCATGTCCTGCCTAGAGAATCCGAGTCACTCCCCACCTGTCCTCTTCTCCCTGGGGCTGAGATGCCCCCACCAACACCCCTTGTCCCCTTGTGTTTTGCTGCAGCTGCTAGGCCTGGTGCACATGGCCCTCAGGTGTGCCTCCTACCCAGGCCGATGGTGGTCAGCTGACATTCCCCCACCACCTGGACGTGCCCTCAGCCCCATGAGGTGCGAGAAGACACCCAGAGCCCAGGGCCTTGGATCTGAAGGCACAGCAAGCTCCTGGCTCCTCCCGCCCCCACACAGGTGAGGCCCTTCCCCAGCTACAGCAGGAGCAGGGGAGCCCGGGAGGTGGGAGGCACCTGTGGGCCCTGCGTGGGCGGTGAGGGCCGGCGGGGGGCACGTGCTCCAGGTCAGTGAGCTGCATGAAGGGCTGGTGGAAGTAGTGCAGCTGCAGGATGCAGGCGAGCAGGAAGAAGCCCGGGATGAAGATGCTGGAGAAGAGCTCGGACACGCTGAACTGCTCCAGGCCCAGGTCCCCCAGCCTGTGGGGAGAGGCGCAGTGGCAGGCCCAGCCCCAGGCCGGCCCAGCGGGACGGGTGGGCCTGAGGAGGGCCCCTGACTCACTGCTCGTCCGTGAAGCCGGTGAGGTTGCGCCAGTAGGCGGGGAAGTCCTGGAACTGGAAGGTATACACGGCGATGAGCACCAGCATGGTGTAGGCCACCACGAGCCACCAGAACACCTTGAGCAGTCTGCGCCACAGGCTGTAGTACACCTGCGGGCGGCACAGGGCGGTGAGCGGTGCCCAGGGAGGGGGAGCGGTGACGTGCTGCCCGCCCCCGGGGCTACGCTCACCCCCAGGCACCTGGAAGAGGGTGAGGCAGAGCAGGAAGAGGAACATGTACACGATCTTGTAGACCACCAGCCGGCCGGCGAAGCTGACCACCACGAACATGCCCGCACACACGTAGATCCAGTACTTGGCGTACACGCCCGTGACCAGCTCCCCCAGGCTCCGCAGCAGCGTCTGTGTCTGCGTGGGCTCTGCGGGCCAAGCCAGTAGACAGGGAATGGCCCTGGGCCCGGCAAGGTGGGACGGCGCGACCCCGACCGCCCCACTCACCTGTGTCCGCCACGGCGACCTGCAGCAGCACGGCAGGCCCCTGGGCCTTCTTCAGCAGCTTCTCTTTCACGAACTGCCGCAGCAGCAGCCAGAAGGTCAGGGTGTAGAGCAGCTGCGAGGCAGGGGCGTCACAGCCGGGCAGGGGAGCGCGGCACCCCACCCAGGCCCAGGCCCACCCGATATGGGCAGTCAACGGCCAGACACGGGTGTGCCGCACGTGGGTCCACACGCTCACGGTCCCACACTCAGGCCCACTCTGGCTCACGGGCTCTTGCGCCTCACAGGACACACACTGAAATCCACCACCCACAGACAGTGGCAGACACAGACACTGGCCCAGGGCCACAGCAGCACACTGTCACTCGAACACACTGGGCAATACTCAACCGCGCCTGGGTGGGTTGGCAGGGACTCCATGGTGACCTCCAGCCAGCTCCCTCTCCCGGGTTCTCCCAGCAGGCAGATGAGGCGCAGTGCCATCCTCACGGGCACCAGGGGCCTCAGCCAGCACGGGGCTCCCAGGCCGGCGGGCATACTCACCATGGCGCCCAGGTCCAGGCAGGGGTAGCGGGTGTGCTGCAGCCCCAGCTGGCGCAGGCTGACGGGGCCCAGGGTGACGGGCAGCTCGGGGCGCAGGTCCAGGGCCCACACGTAGCGCAGGCAGCACAGCGCCAGCCCGTACAGCAGGATGCAGGGCGAGCACAGCATGGCCAGCTGATGACGGCTGCGCACCGTCCAGATGAGGCAGGCCCAGAGCAGCAGCACGAAGGTCAGCCAGCTGTGGTAGGTGATGCTCCACACCTGGGCAGCCAGGGCAGCAATCACAGCCCCAGTATGAAATGCAGGCTGCAGTCCCCCTCCCCCACACAGCGGGACTACCGCCAAGGGCCCTGGGGCTTACCATCATAGCAATGAGGGCACAAACGTAGCTCTGGGCCATGATGAGGTGGCCCAGGCCATGCAGCGGAGAGGCCTCTCTCAGCTCTGCCAGCCTGGGATGCACTGGGGGCAGAGCAGAGGTCAGCTCTCATGTGGGGTCACCCAGGAGTCCTCTCCCCACACTGCTGTGGCCTAAAGCAGGCACAAACGCAGGGCCCGGCAGGCAGGAGGGGGCCAGCCAGAGAAGACGGCCACTGTGGGCACTGGGCAGTCCTGGCAGCCACATCTGACCCGGTACCCGATGGGGCACATGACCCTGGACGGCCCCTGTTGGGCCCAAGTTCCAAGACACTGAGGGGACGGGGTGCACAAGAACACCCCAGCCCATGCCCGCACTCCATCACTGCACTCGGGGCAGGTCAAAGAGCGAAACGGAGCTCAGCAGAGAAGCAGCCCTGGGAAAGACCCCACGGTGCTGCCGCCCGCCCAGAGTCCCTGCCACAACAGCAGCAGCTCCCTGGGCCCTGGACACCTGCAGCCACTCCGGCACACGGGTGGACATAGGATCTGGTGGCCACTAGGGGGAGCCCTGGCCTCACCCCTGGGGCCGAGAGGGAGCCCGCAGGGGCCCAGGAAGGTGAACTAGATGGGGAGTAGGAAGGTCCTACTCACAAGGACGGTGCTGGACAGGGCTGTGGCTTGTCAGGTCATGCACGATACAGTTGTCAGTCTCAGTGTCAGGCCCCGGGGGTGAAGGCATCATACGCTGTGGGGGACACGTGGGTAAGCCAGCTGCACAGGAGGCTGCCAGCCCAGCTTGGCCACCTGCTCACCTGCGTGGCTGCCCTGTCCTGTGCAGCAGCCCCTGCCTGGCCCTGTGGCCCCTGCTCCAGCTGATCCAGTTCCAGCTCCTGCTCCTCGTCCTGCCCGGCCACTTCCTTCTTCTGCAGACAACAGAGCCACAAGGTCAGTCCCACACCCACCCAAGGGCTGGGAGGCAGCAGGACACCTGGCCGGCCCAGGTGGGGAGAGCAGGTACCTGGTCCGAGGGGTGATACTTGTGGAGCTTCGGGAGAGAAGTGACCGTGTAGTGTAGCAGCAGCAGGATGCCCGGGCTCACGTAGATGGGCCAGTCGTGGCTGGTGTTGAGCACCAGTGCGTTGGGGCAGGAGCAGTTGATGGGGCCCACAAAATCCTTAAGACCAAACACCCTGTCCAGAAAGGACATGTCACTGACCACCCGCCCTGGGGCAACAGGGCCAAGGACCCAGCCAGGAGAGGACCAGGGCCTGTGTGGGAGCCCTCACCTGGCCCAGATGCTGGCTGGCGGGAGCACGGCCTGGACAAAGGGTGTCTGATAGCAGTAGAGGCAGATGAGATGGCCGGCACCAAAGCAGCTCACCATGACGCAGAGTGTGCTGAAGCCCAGGGGGCTCATGGGAAGATGGCAGGCCCACCAAGTGCAGATGGCCAGGAAGACCAGCAAATAGACGCTAGAGAAGGCCGAGGGGTGGGCGATGCCTGCAGGGCAGGGCAGAGGTGTGCTGGGTCCTGCTGGCCATCTTGATGGTCATGGCAGAGCTCCGAGAACCCTCCTGGACTGACTCCTGATGCCGCAGCCGCAGCCCCACCCCCACCCGCGGTACCTGCCAGTGCGAGCAGCACGATGGCCAGTGTCCGTCCAGCGGCCACCAGCAGCCAGTGGGCTGTGACCCGGAGCCGGGCAGCCAGCCGCGACCTGGGCCCGGGGGCCAGCACCGGGGCTCCCTGTGGCCATGCTGGGGGTCCAGTGTCCACATCCATGTCCCCTTCATCATCCTGCAATGGCCCAGAGAGGGGAAGGTGGGGTCAGGCACCTGGGACCAAGGCTTCTGCTGCTCGTGCCTGCCTGCGCCCAGCGTCCCCTGGCCCAGAGGCTGCCCGCACCCTCCCTCCACACTGCACGTTGGCCTGGCTGGCCTGGGGGCAGCGTCCCCAGAGGGTGTGGGCTGATCACGTTGTCCCAGAACAACCTGGTGTCTCCTCTTCGTCTCCCGACCATCCTGACCCGGAGCCCTGCGGCAGGGTGCCCGGCTCGCGGACGGAGAGCTGTGCCCCAGGCTCAGGCACCATGCCGCCCTCTGCAGGCCCGAGACCCACTGCCCTGGCCCCTCGGGCATAGAAACAGGCCCAGAGGTGACGGTGACTCGCCCAAATCGCAGCCGGGAGCTGCGGGAACCTGTCTGCCCCCTTGAGGTCCAAGGAGAACAAGGGGCCTGTGGGGCACTCAGGTGCCAGGTCTTCCTGGCACAGGAGCTGACCCTGTCTGGAGAGCCACTGCCCGCCCACGGCCTCACTGCCCGCCCACAGGCCTATCTCCCTGGCTCTGTCGGAGGCTTCCCATCGCACAGCTGTTTCCAGGCAGGGAAAGGCGGGTGTGGTGGAAAGAGCATGGACTGTCGTCAGTCAGACACCCGGCCTGGCCAGCCACTGGCACCCCCCTCCCAGCTGCACCTTGTAAACACTGAGCCTGATGCCCAGGCTGAGCACAGGCCCTAGAGCAGAGGGCCCGGTTCTCCCCAGTTCCACGTCCCCCTCTGCGCAGCCTGCGGGTGGCTCTCAGACTGTTCCCAGTCTGCAGATTGGAGCTGGAGCTGGACAGCAGAGATGACCAGACAGCTCTACCCTAATGCCCCCACAGCCTCGGCCTGGAGATGCCGTGGGCCTGAGCTGGCTCAGGAGGCCGGCTGAGAGGAAGGCCAGGCAGCGGGGGCGAGGCACTCACTGCCCTGGAGCCGTCCCTTGATGTTCCCACCTCCTCCCAGCCCACCCTGCTGGCCGGGAAGGGAACAGGCCTGTATCACCCTCCCACGGTCTGGCACCAGCCGTGGGAATGGGGAAGGAACAGGGCAGCTGCTGACAGGGGACAGGTGCCCTGAGGCTACCCGTGGCAGCAGGCTGGCCAGACCCTCCCAGCCCTGACCTGCTGTGTAGCCTAGGGGTCCCTCACCCTCTCTGGGCTTCTCTGGAAGTCAAGACCCATATGCCCAGTGAGTGTCAGCTGCTGGCAAGTGGACGCTGGAGCTTGGCTCCAGGGACCTGGACCATCGTAAAACCTGGCTGAACCCCGGGACCTGGCCCCAGCCACACACGGTGGCTGGGGTGGGGTGGGGGGTGCCTGGACCACAGCCTGAGCAGGGCAGGAGGGCCCAGAGGCTCCACACCCTTGCTGCCCATGGGTCAGAGCCAGGGCTGGAACGCCCAGGCCCCATAGCAACTGAGGGTGGCCCTGCCTCGTCCTGGAGGGCACAGACTGGCCCAGGCCTTGGCTCCCAGTGCCGAGGCCCCGCTGGGCTCTGTGCTCTGCGCTCTGCCACACTGACTGCCCTCCAGCTCGGCTGACTCCCTGGGTGGCCCTGAGAGCAGACGCCCCTCGGGCCACCTTAGCGGGACCCTGTCTCTAAATGAAAGGGCTGGAGGGTGGCTCAGTGGGGAGCACCCTGGGAGCATCCCCAGGTACCTCCCCACACATGGCTGAACAGTGCTCAGGGTGGCCGGGACTGCCGCTCCAGAATGCCCCACCAGCCGCCCACACCCTCACCGACTCCTGGGCACACTGGCTCTGCTGGGCTCTTCTCGTGAGGCGCCTGCCAAGGCCGAGGCAGATGGAAGAGACCACCAGGACACCCAGGTCGGGGGCCACCATCCGGGTGGTGTTGGGAATGTCCTTCAGGTCCAGCCTAGGAAGGGCCCGGCAAGGGCCTGGTCAGCACAGGAAGCAGGGCTGCAGGCTGCCCCTTGGGCTGGGGGCCCCCAGGGAGGTTCACTGGGGGGTGTTACCTCGTGACCCCGATGTGTTGAGAGACGGTCTCCCAGAAGCTGCCTGCAGAGGGAGCACAGAGACCCCAGGTCAGGCAGGCGGCCGGCGGCCGGCGGCCAGCGGCCAGTGGCCAGCTGGCATGGCTGGGAGGCCCTTGGGGGCACAGCTCCTCCAGATCCCAGGCAGGCAGGGTACCCACTGTTCCCACAGCCTTCTCAGACAGGGAAACTGAGAGCTGGCCAGGGACACTGGGGGCCACCTGGCTGCACCATCAGCCCTGAGTGGCAGAGGGGACTCGGCCCAGCTGGGACCAGTCTCAGGTGCTGGCCCCGCCTGCTCTTGTGGGGAAGAGTGGCCGCTGACAGCCGCGGCCCTGGCCCTCCCAACCTTGGGTTCCGAACACCAGGATGGCAGCAGGGCCTCGGGACGAGGGCTGCGTGGAGAAGCAAGGGGCCTGGGGTAGCGGGGACTCAGAGCACCTGCTGGGCTCGCCCCTGAGCTGGCGACACCACCCAAATGCTCCCAGGGGAGAGCTGAGGCGCCCGGTGCCACCCGGCTGCGAGGCCGAGCCCCAACGGGCACCGGAGAGAGATGCTGACAGGGCATCCTGCGGAGAACAGGGTGCGCCCAGGCCTGGACGCAGCTCAGCCCCGGCTCTGCCTGCCCAGCCCCACTGGCCCAGCCACTACTGCCAGCACCTGACCTGGGCAGGCCATAAATTGTGGCCAGGCACTCAAGGGCTGGCCCACGTTGGGTAAAGCCTGGGTGAGGCAGGGCGGTCTGATGAGCTGGGCCAGCCTCTCCAAGGAGACCCAAGGTCCCCGAAGGGGGAATCATGGTGGCCTCTTCTCCCCTCCACACCCACTCTGCCATCCCCAGATCCCCTGCCCTGCTCATGGAGACTCACAGTTTGACCCCAGAAGCTGGTCCAGGTGTGGCATGGTGTGCAGGCATATCTGGAAGACCAGGTGGGCCACCAGGAAGAGGAGGCTGAGCGACAGCAGGGCGCGGAGGAGGCGACCCGGGTGACCTGGGGGGGTGCACAACAGCTGCGGCCCTCTGCCTGGGCTCGCACCCCCAGCCAGGCCACTGCCCCGTCACGAAGCCAGAGGTGCACCCCAGCGTGACATGGGGTCTGGGCAGGCTGTCCCTATGGCTCCTGGAAGCACCCCCAGCAGGCACTGAGACATGAGCAACAGGAGTGGCCCTCACAGCATTGCTCTGTCCAGGGCTGTCCGGGACCCTCTGCCCTGCCCCCGCTGCTCCCACCCAACTAACAGAGGAGGACGTGGCACAAAGTGCAGAAGCAGCCAGCCCACGGCCGCGTGGTGAGGGGCTCTCAATGCCTGTCCACTGGGGCTCATGCTGGCCTACTACTGCAGGGCATGTCCCCTCCTGAGTGCTGTAGAGGGGGCGGTCCCCAGGCTTGGGGGAATGGGACTGAGCTTTTCCATTTACCCATTAAGTATGTACTGGGCACTACAAAGAGTGAAGAGGACACGGAAGGAGGAACCATCAGCTCTCCACCCAGGACGGCTGTCTGCCCTGGCTGCAGGTGGAACAGGCAGGGACACACCTGGGCAGTGGGCACCACTGCAGGGCTGAGATGCTTTCAGCACCTGCAGGAGCATGGAGCCACGGGAAAGACGGCAGCCCTGGGCCCGGGCTGCTGTGTGCCCGCACAGCCAAAGCCCCACACCGCCCCTCATTACCTCCTGGGGGCCAGGCTGAGGCTGCGAGAGGCAGTCACAACCCAGCCACCAGCCCTCTGTATCAGCCTCCTCAGCAAGGGAGGTCCTCAGCTGCAGGGACAGGGCTGCAGCCTATGAGCGGGGGACTCGGGGTTCCTGGCCTTGCCTCTGCCCTATGAGTAGGTGGGCAGCTGGATGGGAGCTGGGAACAGCCTCCAGGCCCTTGCTCCTGCTGGGGCTGACCTACTGCAACAGCCCAGACCAACCCAGGGACACAGCCAGCAGCTGGCACTGAGGCCTTGCAGGGCAGCAGGGTCCCTCCCACAGAGACAGACAGGTCACCATGGAACCTGGCCTCTCCCTGGAGCATGCCAGAGCCAGTGTCCTCCGGTTCACCAGTTTGGGGCACAGGTGGAACAGATACAGAACTGGCCCCAGGGCCTCCCTGCCAGGCTGGCCCAGCAGGCCACGTGCACTGCCTGCTCACGCACACTCAGTGCAAGCTCGGGCCTTCTGGCCGCCCACCTGAGCTGAGCCAGCCAAGCTGAGCCGGAGGCAGCATCCCACTGTTGCCCAAGTGTTCCCCCATGCCCTGAGGCTGGGGCAGGCTTTCCCAGAATGCATGGAGGTCAGCCTGGGTGCAGGGCAGGATCAGCAGGGAGGGCAGCTCTGGGCAAGGCCTAGAGAGTCAGGCAGATGCAAGGCTTCAGCAACCTCCAAGGGGAACAGACGTGGGGCTGGTGTCCTCTAGAGGTGCTGAGACGAGCTCTCTGTAGACCCTGCAGTTAGGCCGCGAGTGGGAGCAGGGAGGGCTGGGGCTAGGTGGCTGCTGGCTGATGACCAGTGGGCGCAGGCCCTGCAGCGCAGACCCAGCCTGGAGGATGCCGGGAAGAGTCCATTTCTCAGCAAGAGCCCCTCCCTCTGACAGCTAGCTGGGGTGGGGTCCTGCTCGGCTGTTGACTGCCCCCACACATTAGGGCCACCCCCCCATCCTGCGGCAAACCCACAATGGCTGCCGCTGTTCCCCCGTCTTCAGTGAGGAAACCGAGGCTAGGAGAAGGTGGACAAGCACGTCCACTGCCCAGGAGCCCTCCCAGAGCCAGCGGCCAGCTCGCTGTCAGTCCTGAGGTCCAGGCTGAGCTCTAAAGGACCTGCAGAGCCAGTCCTGGCCCCTCTGTCCTAAGGAATGGAGCACAAGCCCTGGCTCCAGGCACCCAGTAGCCTGTGTTCCCGACTGCTGTCTGGGCCTCGGCCATCTGCTTCCTGCATGGAGGGAGTCCACGGGAAAGGAACTGTCCTTGACCCACCAGAGCAGGTGACCCACCCCCTCGACCCCCTCCTCACAGGGGAGGGCTCAGCATGCCCCACCAGTGCCCCGCCAGTGCCCGCCAGCACAAGGGGCGGGCTTCCCGCGGTGGTCCTGGCAGGGCTCCCTGGTCCCCAGGCCCACTGCCCATCCCACAGTGACTCTGGGGGTCTCCCACCCTCTACCCTCCACCCCTGCCCCTTCCTCCTGGAGGAGCCTCCTGAACACCCACCCCCCCCCGCGCCCTCTGAGCCGGCCGCCCTGCCCATCAGGCCTGCCCTGCGGGCTCCTGCTATGTGCGGCCACCTCCTGACGGAAGCTGGACAAGGGCCAAGCCTGGGTCGTGAGTGTGCTTGTGACCAGAGGGGCCCTGGTACCACCTGCAGAGGAAAGGGTGGGGGCCAGCCACAGGGGAGGAGGCTCAGTGGGACGGTCCCCCCGGCCCACTCAGGACCAAGTCCCAGATAAACCCAGAGGCCTAAGAGCCCATCTATGGCTGGTGTCCCCAGGCTACAGATGAGGGAGCAGGGGGTTGGCCTGGGTCACACACACCCTCCAAGCTGTTGGACAGTCTCGCCCTGCTCTTGACCTCCCAGACCCTCGGGTTCACAGGAGCCCCCGAGGCACAGCCAGAGCCCTTCTGGCGCACACGGGCTCAGGCTGGCCACAGGATCTCAAGGCTTCCCAGGGCCCAGCCGGGCTGGGGGGCTCTCGAAGCAGAGGACTGAGTCTACCCAAGGCCAGGGAAAGGGTCCGGGGAGGCTGCAGGGAGCAGAAGGACCTGTGGGGTAAAGGTGGGTCTCTCTCCAGGGAGCAGAGGCAGCCTGGGAGGCGCTTCCCTGAGCCCTAAATGGCAAGCAGGCTTGGGAGCTGACCCCCAGGGCTGCCTGGGGCCCACAGGGCTCCTCCCTGCACAGCCCGAGGGCCAGGCCAACGCCTACGTGGGGACCAGGACGGGCAGCGTCAGACCTTCCACAGGGCCAGGGCCAGGGCCAGAGCCGGGGCTGCACAAGCCATCAACCTGAGCGGCCCTTTACAGGCCTCACATTTTCCTCTCTCCCACCCGGAAAAACTGGGCAGCGTCTCTGTCCCTGAAGGGCCTCTGAGGCTGGACAGATGGAGGGTCAGGCGGGGAAGTCCTCCAGCTCTTCCTTTCCAGCCCCCTGCTGGGAGCCCTCCCCGCCTGGCAGGAGACTGCTTCCCACCCCGGCTCCAGCACACCGCTGCCCAGCTGCCCAGCTGCCCGGGCCGAGCGTGCTGGTGGGGTCAGGCCCAGTCCCAGCCGTCCCTAGACCTCCACTTGTGCTGAGGACCCAAATCCTGCCCGTGCTCCACGACCAGGGCCCACTCCAAAACACCGGAGCTGGGCAGGACCATGAGAGGCAGGGAGGCGGCCAGAGAGAAGGTGGCCCTCCCCCACAGCTGGTAGAACAGTGGACCCCAAAGCTGTCCCTCTCCTGATCTCTAGCCCCTGTGGCACCTGGCCTCACACAGCACCTGGAGTGAAGGTAGCTGACCTTCGCCACCCTGGACACAGGGGACTTCGAGGTCACCAGAGGGGAAGAGGACGCATGCAGCAGGACGTGAGAGCTGCTGGCCAGCTCTGGATTGGGAGGAAGAAGGGGCCACGAGCCAGGAAGTGGGGCGCCCCCAGCAGTCAGGGAGGCCAGTTGCCCCGGGAGCTCCTGAGCAGCAAGCCCTGCCCAGACTGTAGCCTGCAGCCCGCTGGGTCGGCCTCCAGAACCGAGCCGGGGTTTCAGCCCATCGGTCATGGAGACTCACCACGGCAGTCTCAGAGGTCCATTCACACCTGGAGGCCCCTCACAGCCAGTCTGCTGTGTCCAGCATCTCCAGAAGGATGGTGCCCAGGGACAGGAGCACCCCTCTGTGGGTCCTGAGCACCGACAGGCCCTGGGCACTGACCCCCAGCCCTGTCCTGCTCTCTCCATGCCCATCTCTGCCAGATAGCCCCTCTCGCTCCGGTGCTCGCCTTCCCAGAGGCCCTCCGCGGCCTGGGTGCCTCTTCAACCTCCCAGCCTACAGGCCCACGGAGGACCCGTCCCCACCTGGGGCAGCCCTGGGGATGTGTCTGGGGATTTTCTGCTGTTCAAAGGCACACACTGACACCAGGCGGCCATAGTGCAGTCAGAGGGCCAGTGGAGGCCCCCTCAGAAGGCCCATCCTCCTGCTGCATGGAGCCTCTGCTCCCAGGCCTGCTGGGACCAGCCTGCTACCTGGCCTCCACGCCACCCCTCTAGTTGTGGACACAGTGCCGTGGCTGGCCTTCCCACCACCCTGTGAGATGTGTCCCTACCTAGCCAGATCCTGGCTAAGCCACAGTGGCCCAACTCCCCACCCACAAGGTGGTCTGAGGGACACCAAGGCCCAGGATGCCAGGTAACAGACGAACCTGGGCAGGCAGGGGCCACAGGGGAGCGGATGGGGCAGCCACACCTGAAGGGTCGACTGGAGGTGGGGGAGGGCAGGCAGGGCAGCCCACAGCCTGCAGGCCTGGGCCTCTGCAGGACAGGACACCCAGGGGCCACTTGCTCTGGGATGTCCAGGGACAAGGGGGGAATCTGCCCCACTACCCCACCACCACCTTCAACATGGCCCTGTCTCAAGCGAGCAGCAGAAAAGGCCCTGAAATATCTAGGGTTCTACAGTGAACAACAGAAACCTCAGCTGACCCGAGGAGCTGCTCCGTGCGTGGGCCTTACCTGGGACGCTGTGCCGCGAGGGGCCTGGGAGCCAGGGTAGCAGCAGCAGGACCAGCAGGTAGACCAGGGAGAGGGCGCTGATGCGCAGCAAGGCAGCTGGAGGGAGACAGGCAGTCAGCAACTGTGCACCCTGGCCGAGCCCTGCCCCCGGGCTGTGCGCACCACACAGGCACTTCCCACAACCGTGTCCACGTCCGCGTGACCATGCACGCTGCCGCAGGGCAGGCCAGGCCTGGAGTGGCCCCATGCATCCCAAGCTGGTTCCAGCAGCAATGACCACCCACAACACCCCAGGACCACAACCACCTCCCTGCTCCTAGAAACGGACCATGCTGACCGCAGCCTGACCCACCCCAGGCCAAAGAGACGCAGGTGCTTGCTGGCTTAGCCACTGTGCATGCATCACGAGTCCCATTCCCCTCTAGGACAACCCAACCTCTGCGCTCAGCAGAGGTGACACCAATCCCTTGCTGTCCCACCAAGAGGGACAGGATCGAAGCCTGAACCCAGAGCAGCCTCCTCAGGGGACCACCCTCCATGGTCCATTCTCAGTCCCCAAGACCCCAGGTGTGAGGACCAGGAGCCCACAGTGGCTAAGCTGGTGTAGATGGCGGCCACTCGCCTGATCTCAGAGGTGAGCTGGCAACAAAGATGGTTCCCTCCAGGAGGCAGGTGACAGCAGGGGGTGGTCTAAAATAAGCCGGTGGCCACTGCTTTCAGATCAGAAGGGCACGGAGCCACTGGACCAGCCTCGGCCTGTGGAGCACCTCTGGCTCAGGGCTCCACCCCACCCCAAGCTGCCCAAGCTTGGGGTCCTACCCAGAAAGGGCCCCCTTCCCCAGGGCCTCTGGGGGACACACATGCCCAACCCCACAAGACCTCTGTGGGACAGAGGGTCCTGGCTGGACGGCGCCTTCTTCCCTCTGCACTGCAGGGTCCCTGGAGTCGGGGCACATCCTCCTACCCATCCTCCAGCAACAGCAATGGGCCCAGCTCCCTGAACTTGGAGTTTCCGACAATTAGACACTTTCATCAAGAATCAATCTGATCTGGCCCAGAGCAGGAGGAAATGCACTTACGGCAAAGACGCCCCGTCCAGCCCTGGGCCTTCCCCGACTACCCTGACTACCCGTGCCAGTCCACGCAGGCAACGTCCCCGTGTACCAGCAGGGTGGGAGCTTCTCCAGCCGGGGGACGCCCACCCATCTGTCCACCCTCCCAAGCGACTTTCTCCTGAGATAGATGCCACAAGTCCTACCCCCGAGGGCCCATGGTCTGACCGGGCAGGAGTGACGGACCCTCAGCTGGTCCACTTGCCCCAGTACTGGTGACCCAAGCCTGCAGCAGGGGCCCAGCAGGGTGTGGCATAGGGAGGCTCCAGGAAGCGGGGCAGCCAGGGAGCGGGGTCAGTGTGTCTCCCTGCGCTGCCCAGCCCACTTACTAAATGACTCTGAAGCAGTGGGCAGGGAAGGGATAAGGCTGAAGGGGCGCCCTGGAGCTGGGCACCGACCCGTGCACTACAGTGGGTAAGATGGGGATTTAACCAAAACAACAAATAGCCCCTGAAACCCGTAAAGGGTTTCAGGAACCAGGCCCGAGCTGTGGCGGGCAGGGCTGGTCCCAGGGTGGTCTGCTGCCAAGGACAAAATAGCAAGATGGGGAGGAGGAGCTGGGAACTGGGGGCCAGGGCTGGGGCCGCCACACCCACTCCCAGTCCCTCAGCTCCATCTGCCAAGAGCAGGAGACTGGAGCTGAGGAGTGGGGGGCACTTGGAACGCCAGGGGGTGCTGCTCCACCCTGGGGACCCTCCCCCTCCCTCCCTCAGCTCAGGCCGCGGTGGCAGCAGTTCAGTCACACCCAGGTTGTGATGTCCTCCCCAGTACAGAGAAGGACACTGAGGCTCAGGGCGCCCAGCTGATCTCTAGCTTTCTGGGGCCCAGGGGTGTCTCCCAGCACAGCCCACCTGGCCTGCGGCACGCGCCTGGCCAGCTCCCCAACTCCATCTTCTGCCTTTAGCCCTGCCAGGAAGCTGGCATCAGGCAAGCCGTGGCTCCTGGACAGCTTGGGACACCCGCCTGGGAGCCCTGAGCAGGGAAGGCCAAGCACGCTGGCTCCAGCCCGTCCCCCCCCCAGCTGTGTGGCCTCAGGGTCCAGCAGGAGCCAGGGCGCCCCTTCCCCACTGTTCAGGCGAGGAAACGGGCTCTGGGGGAGGGCACGGGGAGAGCACAGGCCGCTGGCTGTGACCCAGGCTGCCGCTCTAATGCATCCATGTGACTGCGGCCTTGCTCTTGCCCTTGACGCTGGCTGCAGGGTGGGGGCATTCAGGGGTCCCCACCAGGGCAGGCGGGGGTCTGGCAGCTCCCGCCTTCCCATCAGAGCCCCACGGGAACAGGCCTTTCCTGAACCAGCACCAGGGGGCTGGGGGGCCTGGCGCCAGCACCCTCTGGCCCCTCAGGGACCTCTGAAGGCCCGAGCCAGCCTCCACGCACAGATCCCCACCGGGGCCAGAAACAGGCTGCTCAGCTGGGGCTGGGTCAGGAAGGAAAGAGCTGGGCTGAAAGCACAGAGCCCCTCCCAGGACTTCCTGCCCACTCCCACTGCCCACAGAAGACAGGGCCTGCAGAGGACCCCAGACACCCAGGACCCTGGCCAGGGTGCAGTTGCTGAGACCTGTCCCCCAGGGGCTGGCACCAGCCCAGGCCCCAGCAAGGGACAAAAGAACCCACAAGGACCATCCTGGCTCATCAGTCCCCACAGGAGCTTGAGCAAGACACCTGCCCTGAGCCTCAGGCTCCTCCATCGTGGACAGGCCAGGCAGGACAGGGCTGGAGGGAGGTGTGTAGCACATCGGTGTGCTCGCAGGGGCCTCTGGGAAACAGGAAGGGCTGCGGTGCCAGGCGTCTGCACCAGTGCAGGACGGGTGGCAGACGTGTGCAGAGAGGAGCAGAGGCTGGGGCAGCTGCAGGTGGCCCAAGCTCCTGGGCACCCCAGGCCAGGAGGTAGCTGCTGCTGAGCCGCCCTGTGGGGAGCTTTGTGAGCAGGGGACCAGGCAAAGGCCCTGGCATGACAGAGTAGAGCCAGGCCAGGGCTGGGGTCCTCCAGTCCCTCCTGCAGGGCAGAGCCGCTGCCAGGCAGGCCTGGACTCGGGCAGAGCCCCCCAGGCAACCAGAGATTTCACAAACAGGAACTGGGGTCAAGGACGGCTGTGGAGGTCAGGAGGCCAGACCTGGAGCCCAGGGGTGCCCAGTCCTGGGCCACTTCTCCCCCTGGTCCGGCTGCAGGGGCGATGTGACCATCAGGTCCGGGAGGGGGGTCTTTGCCAGGGAAGACACATCACATGGGGAACCCTCCCTGCCCAAAGGGGGCCACGGCCACTAGACAAGCAGCCTGTGTCCTCTTCCTGTGAGTGGGCAGCCACGGCCTGCCCCATGACACCAGCCACAGGAGGGACATGCAGACCCCATACTGGGTCCCTGGAAGCAGGCCCTTGCCAGGTGTTTGAAGCCCTGGTTTGATCCCTGGCACCAAAAGGGGGGTGTCCTGTGATCAAGACCTGGTGGTTCCAGTCAGTTCTGGGGGTGGACCTGGGGTGGGGCCAGGCAGAGCTGTGACCACGCTGCCCACTCCTGGGGGGCGCTGCACTCCCTGTGTGCCCTTCCACAGGCAGGCAGACCAAGCTCAGGTGCCCATTAAGAGACTCGTTTCCAGTCCGAGCAGAGCCCTGCTCCAGCAGGCACCCCGGCCACAGGAGGGGTCTGGGACTCCAGGGGACCCAAGAAGATGCCTCAGGAAGGCCTGGCCAGGCACCCTGGCCACCCTCGTGCCTCTGCTGTGGAGGAAGGGGCAGGGCTGGACCACTTGGCCACAGTGGGGAGCAGAGCGCCTCATCCAGGAGGGAACTCCCAGGCCCCTCACTCCTCAGCCTTGTGTCCACCACCCAGTGGCCAGTGCTGCCTTCCTCCTGCAAAAGATGGCCGGAAAGGAACAGTGACCCCACAGCTCCCAGAGCAGATCCAACTTGTGGTCTGTTCCGAGGCCTCACTCTGGGCCTCTTGTCTGCCCAACCTTGGCCTTCTGCTCTCCAGCCAGAGCCAAGTGAGGGGCTCCTGCCCCCAGAGGCCCACAGCAGCTCACATGACCGCCTTCTCCTCTGGCCCGGAGATGCACAGCCCACACTGCTGCCTGAAATGTGGCCATGGAGTGACGGGACAGAGCGGGCAGCCCTGGCACCCCAAGCCACAGCTCAGGAACGACCCCCATGTCCCCCAGCAGAGTTTGGGCAGTGCCACATGCACTGGGACCCAGCGTGTGCCCGGACCTGCCCTGCAGATGGCCATGGCTCATGCCCAGTCACCAGGGACAAACCCCACCTCTGCTTGGCCACTGAGAGTCACACTGTCATTCACCAGTGCCCAACACACCGGGGTGGGCAACAGGCAGCCACCTCTGGGGTGCAAGGGTGCAGTGCCAGCCACAGAGCAGAGCACCCACTGTGGTCCCTACTGGAGGAAAGCCACCGCAGCCTCGGCCTTGGTCCTGCACACGCGCATGCACACCCACACCGGTCGGGCTGGACGGGACTCTGCCGAGCTCCAGGGAGGGCCTGGGTCCCACAGGAACCTTTTCGTGCCTCACTGGACTGTGAACAAGTGAACTGTCGGAGGAAGGAGCCCAGATGGAGGTGGTCAAGTGGGTACACTGCCCAGGACACGGGAGACTAGATCCCAGGCCTCAGTCAGCACCTGCTGAACTCTGCCTTCTCCTGCTGACAGTGGATGGGGCCCAGGGACAACCAGAGTCTCAAATCATAGCTGCCAGATTTGGGGGCCTGGTCCAGGCCCTGGCCACACTCCGCGGCTCCCTCCAACTCTCAGGGGGCACTCAGCCTAACGTGGGCTGAGCCAGACAGCCATGAACACTTCAGGGCAGGCTTCTGCCAGCGGGTGGGGCGAGCAGAGCGGAGCAGGAAGAGGGCAGACGTGGCACAGGGAGCTCCAGCAGCGGCCAGCTCTTCCCGGCTCCTTGCTGGAGCTGAGGTCAGGCCAGTGGCCACACTTGTGCCCTGCCCTCCCGCAGGAGGCACAGACAAAAGAGAGGAGGCTGGAAGGCTTGGACCGGCCCTGCCTTGCTGCAGAGGGGTGTGAGGTCTGCAGCAGGCACAGAAGCCGGCCTGCCAGGGCATGTCCCAGCCTTGAGGAACTGCCTGGGTCAGGGCCAGCCCAGGCAGTGTGGCCGTGGACAGCCAGCAGAGGTGGAGCTGCGGGGAAAGGGGCTGGGGACCGGGGACTTCTGCAGGAAGGACGGTGTTGGAGGGAGCACTTCCCACTTCACAAAGCGAGGGCCCGGGAACACGGCAGAGAGCACGGACTGTGGGAGGGGAGGCTGCCGGGTCACGTGGGGACTCGGCGGGCAACAGACAGGAAACAGTCTTACCTACTTGGAGCCCCGCCAAGCAGCCCAGGGCCCCGAAGCGCTTTCGGAGCATTTAATTAGCCAAGTGTCCAGGTTTAACTAGCACGGTGTCCAGGAAACGCGGTTTTATGCCTCATCTGACCTGCACGAGGCAGGTCACCAACAGCCGGGCTTCCTCCCCACACAGGGGTATCATGAAGCCAGAGTGGCCAAGGCTGAGGGTGGCCTGATGGCCACTGTGGGTTGGGCACAGAGGGATCCCCCAAGAGCAAAGGACCCATGAACATCTACCATGTCCTCTTGCTTGAACCCACTGGACTGGACAGCCAGGTCCCTCCCCGCTACACTCAGCCCATGGTGACTCCCCAGAAGGGTTGCAGGACAGTAGGGGGCCAGCTGCAGATAAGGTGGCCTTGCAGGGAACAAAGGGACAGCAGGCCCCAACACATGGCCATATAGGGGGGCAAGAGGGACGGTCACTGGCCAGGAAGCAGGTACAGTCTGTAGGGCCCAATGGGCGTGAGCCGGGGGCGATTCCTGTGTAGGAGGCAGCTCCCCAGTGGTGACAGGGGCGTGCCTGAGCAGCTGTCCCAGCTTCCAGCCCAGAGGTGCTGGACTGCCCAGCTCTGTGGAGAGTGGCTCCTGCCCCTCCGGGGGCATCAGCAGGGGCCATTCACAGGCCTTGACCAGCGGTTCCCCCATGTGGCAAGCATCCTGCGGGCCAGGCAGGCCCAGGTGGGCAGGGATGCATGTTTGGTGCTTAGGACTTGGGGATGAGACAAGGACACCCCAAAGCCCCCGTGGGGGACCAAGCTGGTCCTGCCGGTCAGCTCAGCCCTCCCATAGCCTCTCCAGTGTCCTGCTGCCCTTCCCTGAAAAGGACCACAGCCCATGGAGGCCTCAGTATTCACTCTGAGCAACATGGAGGAGGAGGGATGGATTCCAGGGCACGGGAGGGCGGCATTCCACGCCAGCCCCCGGACCTCCTCCAGTCCAGCCTTGCAGGAAGGAGGTAGCAGGCTTATCTGGGCGGCCATCCGGGCAGCACAGGTAAATAGGCCGGCGGGGGTAGGGGCAGGGCCCCAGGAAGAACCGCCCAGAAGTCCCCAGCACTGGAAAGGGAACTGGGCCAGCAGAGCCACCGGGGGCCCAGGGGGCTGGGCCAGGAGGGACTCCATGCCCTGCTCACGGTGACACCTGAGGGCCAGTCCCAGACCCAGTCTCTGCCTTCAGCTATCATACCATCCCTGGGGCCTGCAAGGGGCACTCAGGCAGTAAGCCCTGTCCACTGTCCTCGCCTGACCCACAGGTCACTGCCCTCCAGATCGTGGCCAGTTTGGACCCCCAGGGGTCCCTACAGCCTGAAGGAAAGGGAACTTCTTGGGAAGCTCTCAGCTGAGCGGAAACAGACCCCGTAAGCCTGTCACGGCCAGGTGACTCTCCAGTCACGCAGGGCGGCAGAAGCCAGGGCCAAGCGCCCAGCAAGCCCTTCAGGGTGGAGACTTCTACTGCATCATTGGCCAGCCGGGGAAACTGAGGCACGAGGGTGCAGGTGTGGACGTCAGGGCCTCTCACAGCCTGGCCTGCTGTCCTGCACATGGCCCCACCTGGACCTGGATGGGAAGAGCTGTCCAGCCGCAGCCCACCAGCAGTGTGCAGACGGCTCCCCCTGGCTCCCTCCTGGGAGCAAGCTGACCCGAACACACACATGCCCACCTGGACCCCGGGCTCCTGACAGTGGCTGCCAGAGCCCCCGAGGCGGGGATCAGAGGAGCCCTCGACACACGACAGGCAAGGCCGGGGTGCAGAGCCAGGTGACACAGTTCCTGGTTAAGTGGTCCTGTCCTGTGCCCAGCTGGTGAGCTGGCAGCCAAGGAGGAAGCCACATGGGAGCGGCCACATGGGAGCGGCCACCTCGGGCAGGCAGTGGGCCCTGTCAGCTCAGTCACAGCCCCATCTGGGACCCAGGTTCCCTGGAGGGGTTCCTCGGTGGACAAGGTGGCCTAAGGCAGGGCAAAGCCAGCTTTAGGCAGGAGGCAAGCCCCTGCTACCCCTCTGTGGCCTTCTGTCTCTTCATCTAAAAAGTGGGGGCTTGGGGAGAGGTGTGCTGGATGCCCCACCTCGTCATCGGGAGTCCTTGACCAGCCGAGTCTTGGACTGTGCAGGGCAGGTCACAGTTGGTGACGTCTCTAGACTGGACAGCACATTCCAGAGGCCTCCAGGACACACTGATTAGCATGAAGGATTGGCACCAGGCTGTGTCAACAGAGTTGCTCAGCGACCTGGAGCCACCACCCCCAGCATTCCTGGCTGATTGAGATGGCAGGACCTGACAGGGACAGCTCTGTCCCAGGTACCTGGAGACACAGGAAAATGCCAGCTGCCAGCCTCCCCCAGACCCACCTCTTCTGAGGCTGCTGAGTCTGGCCCACCAGGCCCCTCTCATAGGCAGACACACCAGGCTGGTGCCGGGCAGAGGGGGCCCTCCGCACCCTGACAGCAGGACCCTGGAGCTCAGGCCCTGTGCACCTCACTCCTAGGGAGGCCAGCTCTCGGCCTCCATGCTCCACCTCAGGACACCCAGCCTTGGGGACACGGGAGAGACCACCAGAACTCTGGCCTCAGGCACCTGTACACTCCAGTGGGCACCTAGCCCCTACAGCAGACAAGCCCTGGGCATCAGTCAGGGTGGGGTCCAGACCTGCCACAGGACCCCAAATAACAAGTACAGCTGCCCCTTGAGATCTGTGAAAGACTGGCCCCCGGACCCCATGGATAGCCACCCCGGGTGCACGGGAGCCTTCTAGCAGACGGTATATCTGCATCAACCACACACCCTCCCGGGCACTGCAGTCCCCTCTGGGTGTCATATCACCTGACCCAATGTCAGCGACAGCTGTCACCACGCATTGTTTCGGGAAGCCAGAGTTCAGGGCACATGGCCACATGTGAGCGAGATACAGGGCTGGACAGGGCTGGAGGGGGCTGGACAGGGTGGCCGCGCGCTGTCCACTCCCAGGCATGCAGCATGATGTTCTGAGCACGCAAATTAAACTTCTGTTTCTTGGAACTTCCCAGAATTTCCCTCATGTTTTGGTCCGAGGTTGGTGGAACCCTCAGGGCAGACCCTGTGGTGGTAAAGCGGTGATGGAGGGCAGGCCCAGTCCCGCCTCGGCTCCCTGACTGGGCAGGGACCCCTATGGGGGGCGTCAGAGCCAAGGCCCTGCCGCGGGGTGGGCCTGACACAGGGGACCTGACCTTCAGCAGCGTCACTGTCTCAGGCTCACCCCCACCTGCTGCAGACGCGCCCCCCATGGAGACATGGACTCGGAAACCCCCCTTGGGAGGAGAAGCAGGTGGCAGGCCACACAACCAGCCATCAAAATCTACCTGCACAACCAGCTAGATGTGGACGTCATGCCGGAGCCGCGCGGAGGGTGCCTCCCTAACATGACAGCTCATGGCAGGCGCACGGAGGCTGGCCACCACCCTTGGGCTCTCCAGCTGTGGCCTTGGTTCAGCCCCGTGTCTCCCCAGGGGATAGACACTGGTGTCCACTAAGGATGACCGTCAGCACTTGTCCTGGAGGAGATAGACTCTGCTGCTGGAGTGTGCTCACTGCCACCCTTTGGGCCAGGGCTACCTGGCATGGACAGCTCCAGCTGCCCATGCCCCTCAGCAGCGCCAGGCCAGGATGCAACACTGGGTGCTGACTCAGGGTCCCCTCCCCATGACTCACCCAGCCTGTCAGCCGGTCCGGTAGGACCTGTGCAAGCTGCCCCAGGACCTGGTCACAAGCTGGTCCTGCTCGAGGGCCTTCCTGAGAAGGAATGCCACCTGGCTGCCTCCCTGGTGGGCCAAGCAGAAGGGAGGTCTCTGCCCTCCGGGGGAAGTCCGGCAGGGAGTGGCTACAGGCAGTTCCCTGGTTCGGCAGCCTTCAGAGCCCTGACCCAGGGTTGAGGGTGCTGGGCAGGGCTCCGCCCACCTCAGGTGGCACAGTCCAGCTGCGTACGGCATCTGGCCCACCTGGCTTGGTTTCCCTTTGTTAAATGGGGGTGATTCTGGGGTATCCCAGCTCAAGGACTATCTGCTGCCCCAGGGACACTGCCCAAGAAGGTGCTCCGGGAGTGTGTGCAGAGCTGGAGAGTCAGGGCCAGCCACCCCTGGGGCCACCTGGGCTGGGGAACCCCACACACCACCTCTGACTGGGATGCGGGAGCTGGGGTCCCACCCTGGGGCTGGCCACCAAGTGCCCAAGGTGGGTCAGACACCACCATGGCAGATGCTGGTCAGCTCTGGGGGCTCCCAGAAGGGCCCCCGCAGCTGCCCCACGGAGCCAGCACAGCATCTCCTGGAGCTCCCGGCCGGCCGGCCACCCTGCCCACTTCCGCCTGTGGGCCCGTCTCTTACAGTAAACGCCTGTTTCTCTGGACACAGGCGGGCAAAGCTCGAAGGGCAACCACTGCCCAGCACCAACAGGAAGCCCGAGAGCCAGGCCAGACCCAGGCTGCTCCGAAGAGCTGTGTGTCCACTGTGCTGGGAGCACTGGGGCAGCCGGGGCCCCCCACGTACTGTGGAAACAACCACTCAGGAAGTGACCAAGGGAAAGTCAACACCACTGGCTCCCAACAACCAGCCTGGCAGCTCAGCCTGGCGCCCCGGGACAGAGGGCACGGCCGGGCAGCCACCTCCCTGGGCCCCGCAGGCCTCGGCTTCCCTTCTGTGAAAGGTCTCTGGCTGGCTCTGTGCCCCCGGCCATCCTTCCTATCAACAGGCCCCCTGAGTGGACAAGGGGAGCTGCGGCTGATCTCTCCCTTCCCAGAGACCCCTTCCTGGAAGGCCATTCTGACTCTGCAGCTTCACCCCCTGGTGTCTGGGCAGGTCCAGGTGCCCCCAGACAGGAGCCGAAGCCCAGCTCGCACCCGTGGGCAGAGCCACCTCCGCCTCCGTCCTGCCTCACTTCCCAGCAGCTGGACACCCCGCTCCAGCTTCTCCTCTTACAGCCCCCTCTCAGCAGGCCCTGCACAGGCAGGAAGAGCCATGTCACTCTGTCACCTAAGGAGAGGCACCACTGCTGTCACAGTACAGAGGAGGAACTGCGCCCCAGCAAGCCCCCATAGGCCACACCAGGGTCACACAGCAGGGGCCACAGAGCCACGCCACGGAGCCACGCCACTGGGGTCTGCCCTGCCTGCCTCACCCCCCTGCAGGGTTCAGAGAAACAGGGACCAGGGAGCCTCAGACTCAGTCCCCACTGGCCCCTCTCTGCAGGCCTCAATACACCCAGTCTTCCCAGTTGGCCAGGACTGACCCCTCCCGCGGCCCCCACAGGTTTTCGGAGGGAGCCAGGCTCCTCTGGGCTCTGTGCCTAGGTCTGCCCACAGAGCCCCAGGAGCAGCAGCCTGCAGGGACCCACTAGCCCCAGTGCATGTGGACTCCTGGGAGGGGCAGGGCCCTGAGGTCCAAGCAGGGGCTGGGCTCTGGCTCTGCCTGCTCCCCTCCTCGGTGCCAATTTGGCCCCGGGACCATGGTGAAGGTCCCCACAGAGGATCCCTGGCTCCTGGCAAGGCAATCAGCTCCCCAGCTGGGAGCAGAAGCAGATCAAGTAGCCACTTAAGAGCAGAGAGCCTTGTTCCCTACACAGTGGAGGAGGGTGGACACAGGGACGGTCCTGCCAAGGGCTATACGTCCAGTTCCTGGAAAAAGAGGAGTGAGAAAAGTGACGGCAGCGGCCTCTTCCCCGCCACATCCTGTTTTTATGGAAAACTAATCTGATTCCAAACAGCGGAGCAAGCGACAGACGTCCTCAGGGTCCCCGGGGGCCACAGGGTGAGGGCTCCTTGGTCCAGCGTGGCCGAGCACTGCCTCCCCCCAGTCTGGTCCCTCGAGACCAAGAGCCTCCATCTCCGCCTCGTCCATCCCCCCGGGGGACGGCCGGGGATCGATGGGCCCCTTCCTGGAAGCAAGGACTGGACTGGGTCTGGTCCACCGGCCTCCCCAGCCCAGCCAGCCCCGCCCTGCGCAGCCGGGGAAAGCCTGCACAAAGGCAGCCCTCGCTCAGGGGGCTGCTGCCCACAGGGGACAGGTCACACAGCGCTAGAGACGCCGTGTGCTCCAGAGCCGGTCCTGGCCCGGCAGCACCCGGCTGCAGCAGCTGGTCCCACCTGCACAGCTGCACGGCCTCTCTGACCCTCAGTCTCCTCATCTGTAAGTGGGGACACCGGCCCTCTGGCTAGGCCAGCCACCTCTCTCCCAACAAAGGCCACCACTCAGTCCTCCCACAGCCCGACACACACAGAGCCCACAGGGCCCAGAACCAGTTGCGGGTGCCGGCAGCCACAGGATGGCCCACGTGTGCTCCCACCAGCTGCCCAGGGCCTCTGAGGCCAGCTGCCCCCACTCTCTGTGACCGGCCACTCTGCCCAGGGTCAGGCCCTGGTAGCGACACTCTCTAGCTGTGGACGTGGGAACTCTCTGGACTCTCGCCTGTGGCAGGCCAATGGTAGCAGCTGCTTCTAAGGACCCGAGGACAGTGGGGGAAGGTCCAGTGGAGGGCCTGCCATGGTCAGGGCCTCAGGGGACGTGGCTGCAGTGGGCACCGGGCCTCGCTCCTTCCACCAGCAACTCCCACCCCACCCAGGAGCAGCAACCTGCCACAGCAAACGGAGTCTGCCAGGAAGTGTCCAGCTGAGGCTGCTGGGCAGCGTCCTCCCTTGCGAGGGCTCCCGAATGTCCACTCAGGTGGCCCTTCCAGTCAAGGGTGGGAGGGGCTGATGCCACTGCAGTGACATGGCTGCTGGCAGCCTGGACCCCGTGCCCAGCAGCCCAAGTGGACACTTGGTGTCTCGTGACCGCCAGCCCGCTGCAGCCCGCGCAGTCATCCTCAGCAGGGCCCAGGCTCCTGTCTGGGCAGCAGAGCCACAGGCTGGACTCAGATCGGGCTGTTGTGAGCTGCGGGACGTCACAGAGACTCTGGAGAGGGCCTCGCCCGGGAGGCGCTGAAGCCCTGGAGGGCAGGAGCACATGGCAGCCACCGGGTCCCAGGCACCACTTCCCCGGTGGCTTCCCCTGGCTGCCTGTGACAGGTGGCCACAGGGGCCCAAGATGAGGACGGGGGTGAG
Source organism: Callospermophilus lateralis (assembly GCF_048772815.1). Lineage (NCBI taxonomy): Eukaryota > Metazoa > Chordata > Mammalia > Rodentia > Sciuridae > Callospermophilus > Callospermophilus lateralis. Next base: position 65,325,615 of record NC_135322.1, read on the forward strand.
GTCAGGTGGAGCCGCAGCCCCAGCGCACACCACGCTCTGTTCCGCCACGTTCTGTTCCGCAAGGTGTCTGCACCTGCATCACGCAGAGGGCGTCTCTCAGAGCCATGGGCCAAGCCGGGCGGCTGCTAATCTTGCAACCAGAGATAAAAAAAGAAAATAAACCTGGGGCGGGCGGGAAAGTCCCCACCAAGAACAGTTATGGGGCTGGACCTGCCTTGCCAGGCACCAGCTAGGAGCTCTGTCCCCCTGCCCAGTGAGGGCCACCTACCTGTCATGTCCCACTTTTAAACTCTCTCTGAGGGTTCAAGGATGGATCAGAAAGGCTATGTAAGTCCCCCAAAACTTACAGCAGCAGAGCTGGGACTCAGCCATGTCTGAAAGTAGGAGGCTGGGAAGGAGAGACCTAAGCCAGCCCGGGTTGTGCCCATCCTGTTGCCCACGCCCCAGGCCTGCTGTCCCGCCAGGCTCAGGGAGAACAGCTTCCTAACCAAGGTCCTCAACTACAACACCATGGTGCCACCAGACACCACTGCCTGGCTTTCAGGCAGCACAGTCCAGTCAGGGCCGCCACTCGGAACACAGTCCCAAGAGAAATGCCCCTGGGTCACAAATGACCACCCGTAAGCACAGGGCCCTGAGTGTCCTGTGGCCGGGTGGCCTCTGCCCATGCCCACATCAGGAGGCCTGGTCCTTGGGCAGGGGGACTGGACACCCCAGGGCTGTACCTGCAGAGTCGGTCGCCAGGGCCCCAGCCTCTCAGATGCCCTCTGCCGCCCCAGGCACCTCCCACCCAGCTCCACCCAGGTCCCTCCCCTCAGGCAGGAGGTCCTGAGGTCACTCAGACAGGTGCACTTGCTCCTCGGTCACTGGCCAGAGCGCCACTCAGGGTCTAGGCTGGCGTGTGACACAGGCGTCCCAGATCAGCAGCACAGAGGCTCGGCACCCGGCAGAGCAGGGCGGGCACGCAGAGCTTCGTGGAAGAGCCCGGGGCGGGACACGGAGACCTCAAGGGGCAGGGTGGGAGGCTGGGATAGCAGCTGGGGCCTCCCCACCAGTCACAGCTGATGGTCCCAGACTCTAAGGGCCAGAGCTGAGTGGGCAGGGGTTGCTGAGTGGACCAGAGCAGCGGAGAGTGGGCCAGGAGGAGACGGCCCACCTCCCCTGCTGGTGTCCACCCAGGCCGTCTTGGAAATGGGGTCCAGAGCAGTCCACTTATGCCTGATCCCACTCGCCGCGTGTCCTCCAGCGTCCAAACCCACCAGAGCCACCTCGAGGGGCCCCCCCACTCGCTGGAAGCCACCCCATTTCACAAGATGAGGAAACTGAGGCAGAAGGCCCCTTCGCAGAGGCCACAGAACAAAGAGGCCAGGGAACACATGCCGCTCTGGAGGGCTGCCCCCACGGGGTCCACGTCTGGCCCTGTGGAGCGTCCCTTAGATGCCGTCACCCCTGACCAACAGCTCCTGCAGGGCCCCCAACCCTGTGGCACTGCTGGCCTCCTCCCCCACCCCTGACCTCTGGAGATTGGGGCCTATCCAGACGCCCTCTCCCCTGGCCGGGAAGGTCTGTGTCCGCTGATAAGGTCTGGAACGTGGTCCCCAGCAGTGCGGAATGCGTCACCAGGCAGGGATGGGCTGCGTGACCTGGAAGCTGGGGCCACGCCCACTTGTCACCTCCCCGGCCTTGCTGGCCTTCCTTCCCACCCACAGGATGGTGGCTCCCAGCGGGGCCTGCCCACCAGGACAAGGCAGGCTGGAGAACACACCATGACCACCGCCGCAGCCCGGAAGCCGCAGGCAGGGCAGGATCCCCAGGCTGGCTTGGCCCCGAGCATCCAGGAGCAGGCCCAGCGGCCCCCACTCGTGCAGTGGAGGACAAAGGGACAGGCTTCACTGGACAGTGGGGGACTGGTGGGTCCTGGGAGACCCCCCCACTTGGGGCCTGACTGTCCCACAGGAGGACAGCAGAGCTCATCTGTGCACCAGGAGGCGATGGCGGCCAGGGGCCTCTTGGCCCACAAGGGCCCTCCAGAGAGTCCACGAGAGCAAAGCCGAGTGCCCGGTGCAGGGTGCAAACCAGGATGCAGCAGGGGACGGCCAGGAGAACCAGGCAGTGGACCAGGACGGTCTCCCCGAGGCCTGGGACAAGGACAGTGGTGGGTCAGGGAGCCTGCGGTCGGTCACTCTGCTTCATCCAACAGACTTCTACAGAGGCCCCCAGGAGGCCGCACTAAAGGGGGGCGGACGCCATCATGCGTGTGACACCCAGGAGAAGAACAGCTGAGAAGGGGTCAGCTGGAGGCCATGTTGGGCTGCGGGTGGAAGGCCGAGCAGGATCGGGTTGGTGGACGGGGAGGAGGACTGAGCAGAGGGTACTCTGCGGAGAAGTGGACATCTGGACAGTAGCCAGGCGAGTTAGCCCGATGTCATCTGAGCTAAAAGTGCCTGATCCTTAAATGACACCATTAAGATCAGACAGGCAGAGGCCACACCTGTCCCCCAGCCATCGGAGCTGGAGGCAGAAGGATCATAAGCCTGAGGCCAGGCTGGGCAACTGAGAGAGGCCCCATCCCAAAATGAAAAATAAGGGCTGGGGTGGAGCCCACAGGTGGAGCACTCCTGGGTTCCATCCCTGATGCCAAAAACAGGTCCGAGAGGGAAGCCGGGCAGGTGGCTGGCGCAGGGGCTGATAGAGCCAAAAAACAAAGACCAACGGCCCATTTTGAAATCAGCTGGAAGACCTAAGAGACAACACGGTCAGTAAGAAAGGGAGACACACCAGCCGCAGGACAGACCCGGCCAGGCCCCCTCACCACCAACCTGCTGGTGGACGTGGCCCCGGGTGGCATGCCTCATGGCAACACCTGTGGCTGTGGCACCTGGGGTCACACACCCCTCTGACCCAGCAAGCCACTGAGGTGTGCCTGCGTCCACTGACCTCAGGATGCTGAAGAGGCCGAGAATGAAGACCCACACCGTGGGTCAGTGGCCCATCTGGACATGATACAGCTGCCTGCTGTGGGAACAGCAGGCACTGGAAAGGGGCTGCAGATCTGCACCCAAGTGACCGGTCACTGGAGGGGCAGTCAGACAATGGCAGAGGTGAAGAGGACGAGACCCAGCCATGGTGCCTGGCTCCACCTGGATAGGCGGGGTGAAGCTGGGGAGCTGTGACCCCAGGTTGTGCCGTCCACAGCAGCTCAAGACCTGTGCCTGAGCTCATGCCGAGGCCGGCCAGGCTGCAGTGCACCCACCTGCCCACAGGGCAGCCTGGGCAATCAGGCCACCCTCTGACCCACTTTTTATGCACAAGAACACAGCCTCCCCAGAGGCACCAAGCCAGGCACTCACGGGCCTCGTGCCATGGCAGCCATCAGTGTGGCGCCCAACAAGGGCAAAGGAAATTGGAAAACAGCAAGAGCCGTTCGGCGAGGTGGAGTGGGCGATGTCACACTGGTGTGTGTTGAACAGTGTTCTAACCTTAGCCAGAAATCAGATACGGGGCGGGGGGACCCTACCTGGTGCTGCCCACTTGACCCGCAGACCCGGGGGCTACCCGGAGGTGAGAGAGCAGCCCATGGCCTGCTCCCCAGAAGGCTGCCCGCCAGGACCCACGCCTGGACTTCTCTGCTCTGCCGCAGTGTCCCGTCAGCATCGGCACTGTGCCTCTGCTTCTGTCCCTGGGGACTCCCAGGAAGGGTGACCAAGGCAGGTGGCTCTAGAGGCACAGGAGGGGAGAGGAATGCAAAGGAAGGGTGGACCCACCACACTGGCACCACTGGTGTCACGGGGTGCCACCTGCACTGTCCAACTGTCCTCCCAGCTGCAAGACTTGGCCTGGGACGGAGGCCCAGCCCCAGCCCCAGCCCCAGCCCCAGCCCCAGCCCCTGCCCCTGCCCCTTCCTGATCTCAAAGTCTGCAGCCCATTTTAGCTGCCCGTTCAATGGCAAAGGAAACCACAGGAGGCTGCGGCGGTCACTGTCCTCTGTAGCCTGACCCAGGGAAGGAGAAGTGGCCCCAACTATATATACTCCCAGCCCGGTAAACAGCCACACCGAACCCGGCTGGCCCGTTAGAGGGAACCTAAAATACCCCCTATAATTATGTCATTAAAACACACCAGAAAAACTGACCCGCCCCACTCAGCAGAGGCTCCTGACCAGCCTAAGGAGCTGGGAGCTTGGGCATATCAGTCCAGGGGCTAGTGTCACCAGAGGAGGACTGGCCAGACAGCTGCCCTGGGCCCATCACACAGGGAGCTGGTACTGCATGGCGGGGCTCACTGCCCTGGGGTGGCCAGGTTCCAGCATATAAAGTGGCCACCTGAGCATGGCCTCAGGTCCTCACGCACAAATGAGACAGTCACCCTGGGACCCAGCGTCCACCCCAGAGAAACAAATATGCTCTTCAGCAAAACGAAAGCAGAACGGCCCAACCCACAGGCCGGGCGAGTCGGCGTCCACAAGGCGGCCAACAATGGCGGGTGTTTGACCTTGAAAGAAAAGACCGCGAAGGCAGGGACAGGCCTGCAGCCGGCCCCAATCCCAAACAGACGGGTGGGAGATTCCGTAACGAACGTCCCATAGGCTTTCCTGACCTCTATGGCAGTGCGCTGTCACGAGGGCTCCGTCTTCTGGCCAGTTACCGGGGGTGATCTGTGTGCTGGTCACAGGACGAACCCGACCCGAGCGCGCACGCACGTCGAGGGGTCGGGTCGGGCGCAGCCAGGTGCGTGGCTCCCTGAGACTCATCTGAGTCTTCATTAGCCTCCTCTTTGAATGGCTGTCAAGCCTGGGCCAGGTTTGTGTAAACGGATGGGGAGAAGTATCTGCTGTATTTTCAAAGTAAGATGGCTCCCTGACCCTCTGTCCACCTCTCCCCAGCCTCACAGCACTCCCCTCCCACGGGTCTCCTCTGCACGCCCAAGCTGGCCTGTCTGCCTGACCACCTGCGCACCTAGTGTATGCAGGGAGGTCCATCTGCGTGGCCGGGAAGACTGTTTTAGGCTGCATTAGGGGACCCGACTTTGGATGATATTGGTAGGGACCCTGTTTGTGGTGGCGTTGTTTGGGGACCCCATTTTGGAGACAGCTGCAGTTGGTGGACAGATGCTGGGGGCTGGCAGAACACTCGGGCCAGCCCCCAGCACCACGGCCTCAGCCCAGTACCAGGTTCCTGGCACCACCCAGGGCTCCTCCCACAGACAAGGACAGGAGGACACGCAGGGGGACCTGCGTGGGTGCTGAACCACGGGCGGCGGGAGGCCCCTTCCCCTGTGCTCCCGGGAGGCCCACAGCCCGCCCCCAGGATCAGCCAGCCTTTCCCTTCTCCTGCGAGAAGCCCCAGCCCCACCCCACGCTGTTGCCTGGGCCTGACATCCACAGCCTGAGACCAGAGATCAAAGACAGCACCTTAAAGATTTCATAGTCCTTCCTCCCTCAGGGGAGGAAACTGAGGCCCAGTAAGAGGGTGAGGGCTGGCACGTTCAGAGCAGGAGAGGCCAGGCCGAGCCTCCGCCCAGGAGCACCTCCCCGCAGCCTCCTCCCCTGTCCTCCCAGCAACCTTCCACCCCAGCACCTGCAGGTGCGTCTGCAGAAGGAGGCGTGGACTCAGGGAAGGAAAGGCTTCACCCCGGGGTGTCACCTCCCCTGGGGATCTCGGGCTAGAGAGAAGACTTCCTGCAGTCCAGATTCCCGGTGCAGAGGAGGCTGTCCAGCGGCTCTGAGGCTGACGGGTTCAAAGGGTGAGAGAGGGCGAGTGTGGAAGGTGAGTGGCCCCTGCCTAGGGCGCAGGGGCAGGACAGGCCAGGGCTCCAACGGACAGGCTGCAACCCGACAGACCTCACCAGGGCCCAGCTGCCGGCCGTGACTGCCGGCCTCAGGGAGAAACACCAGCGCTCCAGCAGGCTCCAGCGGGAGGTACGGGCTCGGAGCTCCGCAAGCCGCTCAGACTGAAGCCTGGATTCCCCACCGTGAGGAAAGGTTCTCATTTCTTAAGAAAAGCACATATTTAAAAAAAAAAAAATTGACTGCCTAATTACACATTTCTACAACAGATGTGTCAAAAGGGGATGAGCTAAGGCCACGGTGGTCAGGATCTACAGGAGGGACCTGGAGGGAGGGGGCCCACCCTCCATCTCTAGCAAACGTGGTGCTGCCAGCATAGGAGGGGCCCACCCAGGAAGCAGGCTGGGGCCAGGATCAGGGGCCAGCACCTCCACCCACCCAGCAGGGATGCTTCCTCTGCAGGACTCCCCCGCTGGACCTGGCTCCCCAGCGCCGAGTGCCAGTGACCACCTTCAGGAAGACCACGGTGGTCTAGCCTCAGCTCCAGGGTCCCTGGTCCCTCCCCCAGACACGCACAATGTGTAGGCAGGCCCTCCCTGGCTCTGTCCTGTTTATTCTTCAGCCTCTTAGGCCCAGCCTGGAGGCAATGGCCTCCCCTCTGCCACACAGGAAGCTGACACTCGGCAGGAAGCCCCCAGGGCTGCAATGGGAAGTGGGACCTCGCCCGGCTCCGGAGGCCAAGTTCTGGCACTGAGACCCAAGATCCAGCCACCCACAAACACTGCTCCTCGGCAGTCCTACTAGGTCCTCTCACTGCCCAGAGCCCAGTGGAGCTGCCGGGGAGTGTGACAAGTCTCTGCTGCTGGGGGGATCAATATCAGAGAAGGATCTGTCTTCTCCGTGCCATCAGGCCTGCCCCGGTGCCATCCCCAGCGGGCTGGGTGTGCCCACCAGCCTGTGCCACCGGCGACCCGAAAGCAGAAGCCACATTGCCCAAACGCACTGCTTTCCACAGTCCGGTTGCACCACCCTGCCACTGCTGATGGCTGTGCTCTGGCTGCCCAGCTAGGCCAGGGGTCAGAGCGGTGGCCCCTTCTCCCCGTCCTTCCTCAGCCTGGCTGGAAGCTTGCTCCAGCTCTGCGTCCAGATCACCCAGGGCTCTGAGACAAGGGGTGGGGCTGCTCCAGATGACCCCAGTTCCCAGGGGAGCAGGGGCAGCTCGCTGCGGCTTCTCAGGTAGTGATCCTGTAGGGGGAGTGTCATGGGGGCTGGGTGACAGAGGATGACTCACACTCTCACCCGGCACAAGGTGACTAATCCCTCTGAAGGCCTCCTTTCCAAAATACCACAGAACCAACACTCCTCAGAGCGAAGAAGCCCTCAGAAGAGAGCCCCCATCCCACTTCCAGCCAGGCCAGCTGGACCCTGTCATCAGCTGGACAGCGGCTCCCTCAGGAGAGTCTAGAGTCTCAGGTGTCCTCAGGCAGGGCTCCTGGCTGCTCGGCGTCCCCTCCCCCAGCTACAGGCCCAGCCCATGCCCAGCACAGATCAGGTGGGGTGTGGCCTGGGCATCAGTACTTTTTCATGAAAAAACTCTATTTGGGGGCAATTTTAGGTTTAGGGAAAGTCCAGAGTTAGTCATCAATCACTTTTAAAGCTCTCCAGGTGACTAACAGCCGGGGTGGGAACCCCCAGCCGGAGAAACCTCCCAGAGCCAAAGCTTCGAGCATGGCCCACGCAGAGTGGCAAGGAGCCAGGAGGCTGCAGGCCCCTGCTGTCCGTCGGGGGACTACAGACCTGCCGCCCACCTGGCCTGGCCTTGCTGCCTGCTCCAGTGCTGTCCACAAGCTAGGGATGGATTTCACATTTCTAAGGACTGGAAAAGTATCAGAAGAATATTTCACCATGTAAAATATTTACCATCTGGCGAGTGAGGGAAAACTCCCGCCTCTGCTCAAGGACGGCCCACCCTCAGAAAGGGGCAGCCCCTTCAGGAAGAAGCCCTTCCTCCTACTCAGAGGAAGAAAAGAGAAGATACGCCTAACCCCAACTCAGCTGCTTCCAAATCAAAGTGCTGAAGTCCCAGGGGCTGCAGTGCCACAGGACAGACTCAGGTGAGCCTGCCCCTTTAAGAACGCTCCTGGGGCCAGCTGCTTCTAAACTCTGACCCTGTGCCTGCCCAGGCCACTTGATCCGGTCCTCTGGCTTTCTACAGGCACAGGGGAGAACAGGCCAGCACTGTGGGCCTCTGACCCAGCGCGCTCCTGAGCACAGTCCAGGCGGCGTGGTCCTCACAGGGCTGGCCACATTGAGGACAGCTCCAGAGCCCTCCTTTCCAACCTCAATGGCTCCCATTGATTCCTGCCTTGAACATCTCCCCACATCTGGCCACGTTTTGGTGCTGCAAATCAAAGTGCTATCTGTCCAGGCTGTGCTGGGTCCCCAGCTTTCAGGGAGCCTACCTGGTTACCTAGGACAGAGTGGACAGTGAACTCCCGGGAGGGGTGTGCGGCTAGGAGCCCCGCCACGGAGGACCAGGCTGTCCACACTGCAGACAGGCTTTCCCAAGGCCAATTGCTGTTTCTCTGTGGGTAAGCCCAGGCTTGCAGAGGGTCACATGTGGGGCGGAGCTGACCAGAAGGATTGTGGAGGGGTGAGTTCTTGGGCACTGTGCCCTGGGCAAGGCCGGGGCAAGGAGGATTGCAGAGGTGTTCTGCTAAGAAGGGGTGTGGGGGGGGGGGCACTGTGCTTTCTGGCAAGCAAGGGACAGACCAGGCTTCACACTAGAGCTCTGATGCCAGGGCAGAGCCTCCAGGGGTGGCCCTGTTCCACAGCAGGGCACAGGCCTGTCCCAGGTCCTCTGGAACTGAGCCAAAAAGGGCACGAGGAACAGGAGGAACCCTAAGTACTTTTCCAAAGCAAGGGACTGCCTCAGACGGAGCAGGGGCAGGGCCCGGGGCTGGGCCCGGGGCTGGACGTTAGTTCTGCTAGGAAAACTCCAAATTAAACAGCTCCAGGCAGGAAGGCGCCTTCTCCCAGATTGGTCAGGAAGTCGTGATGCAAGTCTGCACTTTTTTTTTTTTTTTTAACACAAAAGAGAGAAAGAGAGATTCCTACTCCCCACCCCACCACCATCGCAGCGGCCCTTCTTCTAGGGACAAACAGACCCCCTCCCCTGGGCCCTCCTCCCAGCGCCCAAACGCCAGGTCCTGGGCGCCCGCGGTGCACCTCGCCGCCGCCCTTCCACCCCTCGCCGGGCCCGCCGCGGCCGCCCGCGGTCTCATGCTTCTGGAATGCGGGCGCCCAGGGCCGCGCGTCCCGGGGAAACTCCGCGCCCTCCCGCCCGCTCGCAGCCCTAGCCCCGCGGGCCTCGCTCGGCCGCCCAGCCGGGACATGGGGAGCCGGGACGCAGCTCCGTTCTCGGTCCAGCCGCCCCCCACTCACCGGCCAGGAGCGTGCAGGGCAGCAGCAGCCAGTACAGCACGGCGCCGAGCACGTGCGGCTCCATGGGGACGGCCCAGGGTCGCGCCGCCGCGGCGCTAAGGCGAGGCGCTAGGGCGAGGCGCGGAGGCCGGGGGTCGGCGCTCCATGGCGCACAGGGCGGGTCTCCGCACGTGCCGCGCGGCGCGGCCCGGACCCCCGACTGGCCGGCCGGGACCCTCGCGCCGCCTGCTCCTCGGGCCGGGCGCGCCGCGCCCTCCGGTGCCGACGGTCGGGGCCCGAGCGCTCGGGAGTCAGCCTGCCCGCGGCGGAGCGCAGCGCGGCTCGCAGAGGCCAACTTGGGCCGGACGGCGGCTCGGTGGCTCCCGCCCTCCGCCCGCCCGCGGGCCTTTATAAGCTCGGCCCCCGCCCTCCCCGGCGTGCCCGCCTCCGCGCTTCCCCCGACGGCCGGGCGCGCCCAGGCATCCCCTCGGCTGTCCCACGCGCCCGCGCGCACACCAGCCCTCTAGGCCCCGGCTGCCGCGCAGACCCGGGACACCTCCGTCCAGAGCAAGTCCGGAGAAGACCCCCACCCTCCCGGGAACCTAGCACTGCTGGCTCAGCGTGTGTGTGCGGTGGTGGGGGGCGCTTCTCCCTGGGTGGCCCAGGGCCCGGGTGTTACAGAAAGGCTCCCTAGGGCCCGGCTTCCTTGGGCAGCACCCACGCGCAACTGCACCCCGCGTGGCCGGAGCGACTTTCGCTTTGCTCCCCAGGACGCTAGAACACAGCGCCCCCTGGGGACTGTGGGTAGTTAGAGCTCCCACCGGTTGGACTGGTGGCCCTGGGAGCTGGGATGGAGGACTCAGAATGCCTGCTGCGTCCCAGGGCTGTCTGAACTGGGCCCTGGGGACTTGTTCCAGCCACACCTGCCACCACCATGCGGTTTGGCCTTGATCCCTTTGCCATAGACAGTAGTAACTGCAGCCAGACACCTGCTTATCCCCTTGAATGGAGGAGTCGGTCCCCCGTCCAGGGTGTGCTGAGTACATCACCTGGGCCTTCTCAGTTCAGCCTTCATCTGCCCTTAAGATGGGCAGGAAAGGAGAAAGGGGAAGAGCGTAGACCCTGTCGCTGGGCTCAGGCCATGGGTCCCCAGCCCAGCTGCATTAGGAAATGAGGGAGTCTGGGGGCAAGAGCTGCAAGGACCAAGAGAGACCACCACTGAGCCTCAGGGCACAGTCAACTGATGTGAGCTGATCACAGAATCAGACCCTCCAACTTTTCCCAAAAAGCCAGAAATGCAGAACTTCATGGGAAGTCTAGGTTTCAAATCTTGACTATTTTTCTGAGACCCACTCTGTGATTTGGCCCCAAAATATTTGCTGCAAAGAGAAGGGAAGCTTCAGAACTCTGTTGTGATTTTCTTACAAATGTATCCAAAATTGTTAAAGTAGCAACAGATCAAAAAGTCTAGTCACAGGAGCTGGTGAGAAAAAGTGTATCTTTCAGAGCAGAACTATGTAGCAGTTCAACCCACCATCTAGGTATACCAATAGGAAACAGTCTCTAAGATACAACTTTACCACTGCACCAAAGCGCGCTGCCCGCCGGCCCTCTGGAGGGAAGGCCTTCCTGGAGTCACCTTCTGGGGCTGCTTTCATGATTTGCTATATGCATATTCCCCCTATTCACAGAATGCACCTAGCCAAATAAGGATGGACCCTCAGAAACAGAACTTGGCTACTTGGCCAGACAGGGAGAGGTGGGGCCAGCAGGGGCGAGGGGAGCCTGCCTGGCCCCGGCTGTCCATAGCACTCCTGCTCTGCCTCCTGCATGCCCACCAGCTGATGATGGACAGACCATTCAAACAAAGGATTGCTATTTGTCCAGTTAAAAAATCCCTGGTAGACTGTGTCCTCTTGTGCCTTGGGGGCTCCCACCAGGAACAGAGAAGAGAGACATGAGCATCCAGGTCTAGGGACTGGGCCTGGGAGCCTGACCAGGGATTGAACTCAGGGACACTCAACCACAGCACATCCCAGCCCTATTCTGTACTTTATTTAGAGATGGGGTCTCACTGAGTTGCTTAGTGCCTCACCATTGCTGAGCGATCCTCCTGCCTCAGCCACTGGGATTGCAGGCGTGAGCCACCACACCCAGCACTGGCCACTCTACTCTTCCCCTGGCAGTCATGGGTGGCATGATCACCACAGGGCTGGGGCAGCCACACCCCCTCCTCACTGTTGCACCTCCACTGTGCCCTGCACTCAGGGCCCTGAGCTGGCATCCCCAGTACATTGCCATCCCCCCAAGTCCTTCTCGTTCTCTTTGGACACCTCAGAAATTCCCTCCCCAGAGAGCCCTTCCTAACTGCCCAGGTCACCATGCTTGGGCATCTCTGTGATGGCCATGGCCTCCTGGGGTGGGACCATCTGTGGCCATGGGCCTAGAGGCTCTGGGGGCTCCTGGAGCTCTTTCAGGTCATTGCACCCCCTGGGCCAGCAAGTCACTTTCACATAGAAGGGCCCCAAAGAAGTGTGAGGTCAGGGCCTTCATTAGATGCCATTGCATGGCACTGACCACTGACCACAGCCTTGAGCCATGTTCAGTCTCTCAACAATGATGTCACCCCAGCTGCTGATTCGGTGCTCCTCCCACACCTACCACCCACCCTGCGCCTACCCAGAGCTATTTTGATGGACAGACATGATACCCACCCCATGCCCACTGTGCCCGCCTCAGAAGGGCATGAGACTGACTTTCAATCAGTGAGAGCCAATGGGTCACTCCTGGCACAGAGAACGGCCTACCCTGCTTTCCAGAGGATGCTCAGGGGTGATGGAGCAGTCGGTTGCATGTAGGGACAAACAACCAATTTCCTGACCCTGTCCATCCCTCCTGGCTCTTCTCCTGGTCACCCTGTTCCTGTGTAGCCCACCCAGCAGAGCCCAGCTGAGGAGAGTGCCCTAGCTGGGCTGGGCTGTGGCTCAGTGGCACAGCACTGGCCTGGCTTGTGCATGGCCCTGGATTTGATCCCCAGTCCTGCCAAAACCCAAACCCAAACCACGTTCCCACCATAGAGGCGGCTGGCCTGACAGGACAGACCCACAGCCAGGCACCCACATGGGGCCAGCCACTCCGATGTCTGCACATGCACTGGCCACCAGCAGGTCACCCTCACACTCAGTAGGAACCTCCCTTCCCTTCCTGTGACCTCCTGTCACGTGGCTGGACTTTAGTGGAAGACAGAGTCATGGGGAGGCACCAGGCCGCAGTCTCCCATCAGACCCCTCAGCCCCAGGATCCACCCCGCTCAGAGACTCACCTGGGGGCTTCCATCCTGCTGACCAAGGAAGGCTGCCCAGCCCTGCACGAGGGCCTGCTGCCCTACCAGCTGACCTTCAGGAGAGGCATGGCCGCACTTGAGTCCTGTCACCCCAGAGCTGAGGCCCCACAGGCCTTCTCCCTCCACCCTTCCTGGGTGCAGGGCGCACCTGAGGACTCAGCCCTCTCTCCAGCTGTGCAGGAATGCAAAGAGTCCAGGTTGGGGCTGGGCGGGGCAGGGAGCGGGAGCCAGGACCAGACCCAGAAGGCTTTGCATGGGGCTGCCACCCCTGTAGCAGCACCTCTTGTGGGCCAGGAGGGACCTGGCTCTCTCCTCTACTAGGTCCCCACCCTGTGGCACTGCCCTCTTGTCCCTGCTGGCTGGTCCACGGCCTGCTCCAGGCCTCCCTTAGCCCCTCCCATCCTTGCACAACAAGGGGTTGCAGTCACTGTGGATCTGGCAGCCACTTCCCTCCCCACCAGCCCCTGGAGGAAGTTCAAGCTCCTCAGTGGTACTCAGAGTCCTGCGTGGTCCGATGCTGTGGCCACGGTGGCCTCACAGTGATGAGGTATGTGGGGACGTGTCATGATCCTGCCTCTACAAACACCCCTTTCCAAAGATAGAGGTCCAGCCACGCCTGGCTTCTGGATTCAAGTGCCCTGGCCTGCCTCTCTTCTGGAATGTTCTCTCTCCCTCATGGCCACAAACCCTGTGTCTAGACCATCCCCACCTGGCACTGAGGCTCCTGGGACCTGCCACCATTCCCACCATTGGTTAGCTTCTGTTCCTCCAGCTGCCCACCCTGCAGACATGCCCCATCAACCCTCAATGCCTTAGAGACCTGTGCTGGGTCTCCCCACCCACGTACGGGGCCCTGAACCCAGGGGCACTGGACTACTGAGCTCTATCCCCAGCCCTTTCTATTTAATTTTATTTTTTATTCTTTTATTTTAAATTGTGTTGGTACTGGGGATAGAACCAAAGGGCACCTTACACATTCCCAACCTTTTTTTTTTTTTTTAAAGAAAGAGTGAGAGAGAGAGGGAGAGAGAGAGAGAATTTTTTTTTTAATATTTATTTTTTAGTACTCGGCGGACACAGCATCGTTGTTTATATGTGGTGCTAGGATCGAACCCAGGCCGCATGCATGCCAGGCAAGCGCGCTACCACTTGAGCCACATCCCCAGCCCCCAGCCTTTTTCTTATTATCCTGGAGGGGGCCATCCCCACTGGGAGGCTCTTGCTAAGTTGCTGAATCTAGCCTCAAATTTGTGATCCTCCTGCTTCAGACTCTGAAGTCATTGGGATTACAGGTATGTGCCACCTTGCCTGGCTCCATTTTATTTTATTCATTTATACTGGAGATTTACCTCTGAGCTATATCCCCAGCTTTACCACTGAGCTATATCCCCAGCCCTTTAAAAAAAAATTATTAGTATTCTTATTTTGAGGCAGTGTCTCGCCAAGTTGACGAGGGTCTTGCTAAGCTGCTCAGTCTCCCCAGTCGCAGGGATGACAGGGTGGCCACCGTGCAGGCTCTGTGTCGGGTCTGTGTGTGTGGCCCAGCACCTGAGCAGCTGCATCTGACCTAGTCTTGAGCATCCTCCACTTAGTGCAAATGCTGTGGGCTTGGTGCAGGCGCCTGCCTCAGCTGCCCTGGGCTCTCCCGCCCACTCAGGCTCCTTCCCAGACTCGGCGAGGCCTCAGTGCCCTTGGGAAACCACACTGTTTGGGGAGGCCAAAGAGACCTCCTAGGCCTCTCCCTGCAACCCCACCCTCGCTGCGAGTCCTGGCACCCTAACGCTCTGTCGGCTGCTCCCTCCCAGGCCTTGATGGACAAGTCCTGAGCACGCTCGTCCAGGGCCATTTGTCTCACAACCGCTCTCCAGAGGCATGATTAGAAGCAGGTCCTGGCCCATTTCAGGTGTCTGCATCCAGGAGTCTCCCCTTCCCCTGGGCTCCCAGAGTGATGCTAGGTGAGTGATCGTCACAGTCTGAGCTCCAAGGCACAAAGCCAACCTTCTGCTGGGCTGTGAGCTTCTGCCCCTGCAGGGTGGTCACCTCACATGCACTTGGACAGGGCCTTCAGGTCATTCCAGAGGGAACCTGGAGGTAGTCTAGGGCCCCCTGCAGTCGCCTGGTGTGAGGGCAGGGCTCCTGATTCAGGTTGCTCCAGCGTGGCCTTCCGACCGGGAGGAGTGCCTGGTTTCAGAGCGTGCGCTGCTTCTTAAGTTATTCCTGCTTTCCAGGCATTCTCCCCTGAGGCTTTGTGAATCATTCAGTGACCTGCTGCATCTGGGGGCCAAGGGTGGGCGTCAGGTCTGCAGAAGCCAGACAAGAGTCTGTGGGTGCCTAGAGGAGCCAGGTGGTAGTCCCAAAGCTAAGAACCCCCCTGTCACAAGAGTCCTGGGACCAACTGGTGCACCCAGAAAGCCCACAGCTGCCAGACCCTCTGGGAAGGCAATGCTGAGGGAGCATGTGGGGACACCAGTGCTGGGGCTGATGCTAGTTTCTCCCTGTGTGGGCAATGGGGACTCTGCTGCCCAAAGGACCTTCTGGACTCCCTGTGTGGCCCTAGGGAGCTGCTGTCCTGCCTCTCCAGGTGACAGCCTGGTAGGGGCTGCCACCCCTAGCCCTGGGGGTGGACCACAGAGCGGAAGACATCACCTGTACACCCCCTTCTGCTGCACAGCCTGGCCTACCTCCTGCCCCACCATGCGCACACACACACACACACTCTCCCTGCCTCTGCTCCTGGCTCTGTGGCTCCGCTGTGCAGGACCATCACACAATGGTGGTGCATTTAAAGCTGTCCCTGTGGATACCAAGCAGCCCAGTGGAGCAGCACAATGGGGAATTGGACTTTAAGTCTTGTTTATCTTTAATTAATTTTTAACACTCTATTCAGATATTGGAAACATTTTGGTGTGCTGAGAACAAATTGGTTACTTGGATCCACTTTTTCAAATGTAAATTTTATGAAATCCAAGATAAAGATGAAGTTTTTCATGCAATTATAGCACCCTTTGAATTTAGTTGTGTTTTAAGTATAGAATACTCATCAGAGTTTGAAAACTGTATGTTTAGTGTTTGTGATGGTGGTGATGGGGATGGTGTAGATGGTGGTGTTGATGGTGGTGATGATGGTAGTGATGGTGTGAAGGTGTTGGTAATGGTGGTGGCAATGATGGTGGTGATGGTGTAGATGGCAGTGGGTGGTGCTGATGGTGTTGATGATGGTGATGATGATGGTGGTGATGGCGGTGATGATGATGGTGGTGATGGTGTAGATGGCGGTGGTGGTGTTGGTGGTGATGATGGTGGTGCTAGTAGTGTTGATGGTGGTGATGGTGGTAATGATGGTGATAATGTGGTGGTGATGCACTGACTTTGTTTTGAAAGATAACATTTTGGACATAATGGGTAAAATTTTAGATGTTACTAAAGTTATTGTTACCTGATTCTTTGCTTTTTAATATAACTGCTAGAAAACTTAACACCAGGGGCTCACACTACCTACTATTGAACATTGAAGGGCTATGTACCCACACAGGAATCAAGACAAAGTCAGCCTTCTCTTCCCTTTAATGCTCTCCAAAGTGAGTCACAAGTGTCGTCTCTGAGATGAACAGGAGATGCTCGGTTCTGTTTTCCAGGACTCTTGTGGCTGCCCTGCTCTGAGCAAGTTCTATGGTATAGATGGGGAGCTCAGGCTTGGGAGGAGAAGAGCCTTCTCTGGTCCCCGACCTGTGGGCAGCAGCAGCTTCTCCATCTTCCTGCTTGTCCCACCAGTGATGGATTCCAAGGTCGTCTGGCAGACAGGGAGCCAAGGGCAGATTGATTCTGGCTAAGACGCAAATGCCTTCATTGAAGGTAAAAGCTGCGTCCAGACTTGGCCACGGAGCTTGTGTTTTAAGCCAAGACCATCAAGAGCTCCCTGGTGGCTGCGGGTGACTGACAGCTCTCTGAGGGTCAGAGGGGGTGCCATGAGCCTGCACCCACCGTTAGTCATTGTGTTGTGCCTGGCCCTGTCACAGCGGATGCAAGTCAAAGTGCGATGCAGGCCTTGCTCCCCAGCTTTGCCCCCTTGAGTCTTGGCTGCTTTGCCCACCATGGATGTCTCTCAGAGGCCCATTTTGAGGGTGAGATGGTAAGGTCTTTTGATCACAGGTAACAGGGCTGCATGTAGCAGAATGTGACAGAGTCCACTGTGACTATTTCACAAAATGGCTTTGGAACCTGGGAGGTGTCGTGAACTCTGGGTGGTTGTCATTGTAATGGGCATGATGCTAGCAAGGCTGGGGAAGACCTATTGTGAGCGCTCATTCCATGGACGTACTGAGGGAGTCAACTGCAAGGAGCAGGGCTCAGGGGACTGGGGTGAGTTCTAGGGAAGATAGACAAGGTCAGTGCATCGGTCTGGTCCACCTCAGGACATCGCAACCCTGACCACCTATTTAACAGTGGTTAAAATAATGATAGAATGATGACGATGATGGTGTTTGGGGATGTGATGGCAGCGGTGTAATAGTGGTGATAAGGGTGATGGTGACAGTGGTGGCAATGGTGATGATGATGGTTGTCTCATTCTCAAACCTGGTACCCAGGTGGCCCTCAGTGGCCTGGCCTGTAATGGGCTCCCAGAAGCCAGTCTCCTGGTGGGCACCTGTAAACCCTGACTCATTTTTTTTGCAGACAAGGGTTCTACCTGCTTTGCCATCTGGTTTCTTTCCCCTGGGAGCTCAGTATCCAGGCTCTGTCCTCCTAGCATCTCAGACCCACAAGCCTGGGTACCACGAATCAGAAAAGGGCTTTCACCTCTCCTCTAGTTCTAGACTATGCTTCTATTAATGCTGCTTCGTATTAAATCGAGAAATTTAATACGAAGAAAAGAGAAACCCTGTCAGATACACTGAGAGGCAAATGGGAAGGAGTCAGTTTCTTAATAAAAACCCAGGGCATCATGAAGGATTGTGGGGCCTGGCCAGAGACCCAGTGGAACCTGTTTAAAGCCATCTAAGCTGGCTGTGTGTGTCGGGTGACCTGCCCTGGGCCATGCTCACTGGCTGGCTCTTGCACCTCAGGACGGGTGATTCTGACTCTAGCGCCCCTCATCCCAGGAGGTCATGTGACTGGCTCAGCAGTAGGCATGAGAATGGCTCCTGAACTCCATCACTGTTGCAGAAGGAGGCAATTTTCTGAGGAGTCTCCAAGGCTGAGTGAGGTCACCCCTAAAGGCCTACTTTCTAGGGGTGACATCACATGTCTCACAGCTGCAGGGCTGTTCCTGGAGACACCAGAGTGGACCCTGGCCTCAGCTCGGAGGCAGGGTCCTGAGGTCCTTGATGCTCCCCAGGCCTCCTCCCTCCTACTTGCTGCGAGTCTCCAGTCACAGCACTTCATCCCACACGGGCCAGACGGTCCTAGAGTCACAGGCACATTCTGGATCCTCAAGCCCCATGTGAGTTTCCCGGACGCAGCTCAGCCTCAGAGCCTTGGCACCCTGGGCCCTGTTCCAGGCTTGTGCCCAGGGTCTTGGGAGCAGGGGTAAGCGGTGACTGGCCTGCTGTGTAGTGGTAGAGGGGCAGGGAGGCCGCTCCTGGTCCTGGTCTCCCGGGTTCCCTCCTACCTTGGGAAGACCCAAAACTCTGACTCCCCAACACAACCATGGGTGCCCAGCATAGCCTGTGCTGGTGGCAAAAGAATTGGAAAGTTGGTGGAGCCTGCTGAGTTCTGAAGGCAGCACCGCCCCCCTCCCATGGGCTCATCTCTGCAGGGCAGGGACCAGGCTAACCATCACGCCCCAGACCCAGGTACTGGACAGTTGCTGTGGCTAGGTCCCACTACCTCTACCTCCCTGAGACCAGGTGTTTCTTTTTCTTTGAGATACTGGGGATTGAACCCAGGGATGCTCTACCACTGAGTTACATCCCCCCCAGCCCATTTTTAAGTTTTTTATTTTGAGACAGGGTCTTGCTAAGTTGTCTAGGCTGTCTTCAAACTTGTCATCTTCCAGCTTCAGCCTCCAGAGTAGCTGGGGTTATAAGCATAGCCACTGCGCCCAGCTTGGAGTTTCAGAGAATAGGGAACCACTAAGCTATTTGGAGGAAAGTTAGCTCCCTCCCTCAGATGACAGCTATGAGCCAAAATCCCTATGAAGAGGCTGTGCTGTTATTTATGCTCCCATTACAGTTCTAGAATCCTACAAGCTTCCCGCTTTGGAGTGCGTTCTACCCTGATTCCCAGGTCATTTTCTACCACCTTTGAGAAAAGCTGGATTTCCAATCTGAACTGGAATACAGCAGAATACTCATATTACAGCTGAGAAGACCCAAAACTAAGTGTTGCCCTGCAGCGTTGTGCAAGCTAAGGCCTGCATATGGGAGCCCAGCCAGGAGCAGCAAGGCTCAGCTCCATTTGGCTCTGCTTGTGTACTGGTAATGGGCTGTGACCCTTTCCTTTTTTTTGGTATCAAGGATTGAACACAGGCATGCTTCACCACTGAATGAACCACATCTCCAGCCCTTTTTTTATTCTTTATTTTTTTGAGACAGGGTTTCACTAAGTTGCTGAGGCTAGTGTTAAACTTGCAATCCTCCTGCCCTATTTTCCTGAGCCACTGGGATTACTGGCATGTGCCACCACACTCAGCCCTTTCCTATTTTCTACAAAGGTGCTTTCCAAGCCTACTGTGCCCTGCTGGAGGTTG
Source organism: Callospermophilus lateralis (assembly GCF_048772815.1). Lineage (NCBI taxonomy): Eukaryota > Metazoa > Chordata > Mammalia > Rodentia > Sciuridae > Callospermophilus > Callospermophilus lateralis. The sequence goes on from NC_135322.1 coordinate 65,344,854, forward strand.
TCTGGCCACAGGGACTTTCACATTTTCTTGTCTACAACCCACAATAAAAATAAAAACCACACTGAAAAGATGAAAAAAAAGTCACATTAAACACTCCTGTACCCGCTACTTGGACACCAACATTAATGTTTTATAATTGTTTAAGTCAGACAGAAGTCACTTCTAAACACTTTTTGACTCATGCTCTTTATAATAGCTTGGTATTTGTTTGTGATTTGATTTTTGTACAAATGTATGTACCTTGAAATGCATATCTTGATGTACCCTCCAGTCTCCGTGCATTCATACATCTGGGTCACCCACAACTGCCATGATACAGACCACTTCCACTAGCTGTGAGTTGCTTCTGGCCCTTGTTGTTTTAAGAAATAAATTTTCGGGGCTGGGGATGTGGCTCAAGTGGTAGCGGGCTCGCCTGGCATGCGTGCGGCCCGGGTTCGATTCTCAGCACCACATACAGGGATGTTGTGTCCGCCGAGAACTAAAAAATAAATATTAAAAAAAAAATCTCTCTCTCTCTCTCCATCTCTCTCTCCATCTCTCACTCTCTCTTTAAAAAAAAAAGAAAAAAGAAAAAAGAAAAAATTTTCGGGGCTGGGGTTGTGGCTCAGTGTAGAGCGCGTGCTTGGCAGGTGCGAGGCCCTGGGTTCCATCCTCAACACCACATAAACATAAATAAAAAAGTGTGTCCATCTACAACCAAAAATAAACAAATAAAAGCAGCTTTACCGGGTGGCACAGAGCGCACGTATCGAAACAAAACCATTAACAAAGTGCCGGCCTCAACCTGCCCTGGGCTCTCGTTTGAGGCTTTCCGTGTCGGGCGGAAAGAGCGCCCCGGCACCGAGCCACGCCCCGGCCCAGCGCGACTTCGCGGCCGCTGGGGGCCGGCGGCGGCCGTCCGCACCACGGGGCGAGCCGAGGGCACGATTCGCGCCTGCGGAAGCGGGAGGGCAGAAGGCCCCGTCGGCCCTCAGCTCCCCAGCGGGCGAGCCTGTCCCCCAGGGCTGGGCTCTCCGGATTAGGGAAGCACGTTGCCCCTCCTTCCCGCACACGGGCTCAGGGCCGGTGCTCCGCGGTGGTCCCGCGCTGCCCGGCGCCCCACAGCTTCAGCGACACGCTGCCAGCACGCCCGCGTAGCAGTGCGCACGCGCCGGCCGCGTTCCTTTGCCCCCCTCGCGCTCCGACCGATGGTACGATCTGGGCGGGGCTATAGAGGCGCTTGCGCAGTTGGCTCCAAGGCAGCAGTGCGCGCACCGGCCGCGTCCGTTTCCCCCGCGTGCTCCGCAGGATGGAACGGCCCGGGCGGGGCCTTAGGAAAACCGCGCGAAAACCGCGCGGAGAGTGTCCGGACGCCGCTTCCCCACCATGGCGCAGCGCCGCGTCACCGAATTCTTCGCGCGCCGCCGCCCGGGTCCCGCCGCGCGGCGGGCCAAGTCGGCCTGCCGCACCCCGAGCTCCGCCGCGGGCCCCGCGCTCACCCCGGGCAGCAACCGCAAGCGCGCCCGCCCTCCCGCCGCGCCCGGGAGCAGCCGGCCCGGGCCGCCCGCGCGCAGGAGGCTGCGGCTGCAGGACGCGGTGAGGGGACGAGGACCGGACAGAGATCAGAGGAGATGGGGACGGAACGGCGGGCTGGAACAGGAGCGCGGACTGACCAGACGGGGGGGGGGATAGGGGCGGGGGAGAAGGGCGGGGACCGCGGAGCCGGAGGGGAGCCCACCCGCAGGGCGTCGCGAGGGCCTGCGCACGGGCCTGCCAGGACCGTGGCCGGATGACTATCCCGTCGGTGGCCCAGCACAGATAGCTGGGATGCCCAGGACCTCTGCTCGGTCCTTGCAGGGTCCATTTAGTTGGCAGTCCGTTCTCTTGGTGTCCCCAAGGCCTGTCATGTGCTCACCTGTGGCTTCCTTCCCAGCAGGACTCCTGTCCCACTTCCCCACCTGCCCCTCCCTCCCCGAGCAAGAAGGTTAAGAGAACTGCTCCCTCCGAAGGTCAGCTGCCCTGCCTGGCAGCCCCCAAGGACAAGGTGAGGAGGCTGTGAGGCTGGACCAGGCAGTGTGTGAGGGGCTGGGGTGACTGGATGGCTCACCCACCCTGTGTCCACAGGCCCTCTCCAAGGACACCATCTCTGAGGTCCAGTCGTGTCTGCAGCGGGCACGGGTGCTGGGGGCACAGGCCCAGGCACTGAGGGCCAGTGCTCAGAAGGACGCTAAGGAAACTAGCACATCGGCAGCCGAGGGATCTGCAGAGCAACCATGGTGAGTGTGCTCAGGCACCCTGGAGAAGACAGGCGAGCAGCAGGCACAGCAGGGGCCCAAGCAGATGGAGGGCCAGGGCTGCGCCTCCTAGGGGGTTAGTTACGTGGAGAGGGCATGGAGTAGACGGCACAGACCACGCTGCTCATCACCTGCATGTTGCAGCCCTGGGGGCTGGTCATTCCTGCCTCGCTGGCTCAACACTGACAGTTCACCCATAGTGACATCCCACTGTCGCTGTCTTCCCCAAGCCCTGTGTCTTTTGGAGCTGAGGAAGTGGGGCTGGGGCCCGAGGGAGGGTGGCAGAGTTGGTTGTGGAGCAGGCTTTTAGGTGTGCCTCCCTGAGCTGCTCCTTAGGCAGGCAGCAGGCTGGCAAGGGCTCTCGGAAGGGTACATGCCATGGGGCCTGTGACTGGGCATTGAAGGGATGTGATCTGGGCCTTCCTCTGACCCCGCTCTCCTTGACAGTGGCGAGAAGGCACCTGCCTACCAGCGCTTCCATGCCCTGGCCCAGCCTGGGCCCCCAGGCCTCGTGCTGCCCTACAAGTACCAGGTGCTGGCTGAGATGTTCCGCAGCATGGACACCATCGTGGGCATGCTCCACAACCGCTCTGAGACTGTGACTTTTGCCAAGGTCAAGCAGGCTGTCCAGGACATGATGCGCAGGTGAGCAGGCTGAGGGTCAGGCCTGGCCCACCCTAAGCCGAAAGCCTGGTTCCTTCTGACCCAGCCCCTTCTGCTGTAGGCGCTTTGAGGAGCGCAACGTGGGCCAGATCAAAACTGTGTACCCTGAGTCCTACCGCTTTCGCCAGGAGCGCAACATCCCCACCTTCAAGGATGGCATGAAAAGATCCGATTACCAGCTCACCATCGAGCCTGTGCTGGACTCAGGTGAGTGCCAGTGGCTGAATCTGCTCACCTGGCTTTGGGTCCCCCTTGCAGCTCTGCATGCTCTGAGGGAGGGCATGAGGCATCCCCGTGGGGCTGGGCTGGCCTGGGGCTCAGGCCTGGACTGTCTCCCCGCAGAGGCTGGCAGTGCCCCCCAGCTCACAGCCTCGCGCCTTCTGCAGCGCCGGCAGCTCTTCAGCAGGAATCTGGTGGAGCGAGTCAAGGAGCACCACAGGGTGAGCAGCAGTGCCCTCAACTTGGGGCCTCCTTGTGAGCCATCAGCCCCTCTATTAGGCTTTGTGATTGCCTCACAGGAGTGTGGAGTTCTGAAGTTCCCTCTAACTCTCGCCATGGCTGTCCCAGGTGGGGAAGGGCTGCCCTGTGCTCTAAGATGTCCTGTTACACAGTCAGCCATAGCTGCTCAGGGCTGACCAGAGGCCCCAGAGGCTCTCAGTGGGTCAGTGAGTCCTTGTTGTGCAAGGCTGCACGTGTTCTTGCTTAGCTCTCTCCTGGTGACCTGTGTGTGTGCGTGGAGTTAGGCCTAGAGCAACACTATCTGGGCACAGAGAAGTTAGGTGACATCTCCCAGGCTGCCCTGCTGGGAGTCAGGCCGCCCAACACCCAGCTTTTCTCTCACAGGCTTTCCTGGCCTCCTTGAGCCCCCCAATGGCTGTGCCTGAGGACCAACTGACTCGCTGGCACCCACGCTTCAATGTGGATGGTGTGCCTGACATTGAGCCAGCTGAGCTGCCCCAGCCACCCAGCACAGAGAGACTCACCACTGCCCAGGAGGTGCTGGCCCGGGCCCGAAGCCTGATGTCACCCAGGGTGAGGCTGCTGACTTCTGACTTGGCCCCTGTCTCTGGGGGCAGTGAGGCCTAGCTGGGTGCCTGTCTGGTTCCTGAGGCTTCACCGGGCTCATCCTTGCCGAGGGGCTTGTTCACAGCTGCAGCCCTATGCCTGCGCCCCTGGGACTGCTGCTGGTGGGCTGTGTGTGGGCATGGAGTTAGGCCTAGGCCTAAAGCAACACGGGGGTCTTGAGTTGGGGCTTCCTTGCTTCCTGTGACCTCTCCTCTGACTCCACCCACCCCGCAGATGGAGAAGGCCTTGAGTGACATGGCTCTGCGCTCAGCTGAGCCCAGCAGCCCAGGGCCCCCCAGCCCTGTACTGCCGGCCACCCCACCAGCCACCCCTCCAAGTGCCCTGAAGGGTGTGTCCCAGGCCCTCGTGGAGCGGGTGAGTTCTACAGATGGGCAGGGGGTGGGGGCCGTATGGTGACCTGCTTTACTGACCTGCTTCCCTCCCTGGCCACAGATCCGGGCCAAAGAGGCCCAGAAGCAGTTGGCACAGATGACACGGCGCCCAGAGCAGGAACTGCGCCTGCAGCGGCTGGAGCGGCTACCTGAGCTGGCCCGAGTGTTGCGTGGTGTTTTTGTGTCTGAGCGTAAGCCAGCACTCACCATGGACATGGCCTGCGCCAGGATGGTTGGCAGTTGCCGAGCTGCCCTGAGCCCAGGTACGTGCAGGCCGGGGTAGGTGTGGGCTGCTGTCTGTGGCGCACTCGCTCCACTGGCCCAATGTGCACTGGGCGCCTGTGGTGTGCCCTGCTGGGTGCTGGGCACTACACTCCTCCAGGAACCCTGAGCCTGCCTGCTTAAAGAGCCTTTGCTTTTTGGGTGCTGGGGACAGCCCAGGGCTTCAGGCACGCAGGGCAGGTGCTCCCCACTATGCTCCACCCCTGTTCTGTAGCCATGGAGGCGGCTTCTGCGCAGCCTCACCTTGACAAACCTGCCCAGTTACCTGCAGTCCTCAGAATAATCCCAACTTCATACCCAAAGCCCTGTGAGCATCCACTTTCCCAGGCCTCAAGCAGGTGGGTACTGCCTGCCTCAGGGCCTGCACAGTTGGACAAATTCCCCAGCACTGGGGCCTGAGCTGGAGGGTCCCCAGCCGTTGTTTTCTCAACTTTTTTTTTTTTTTAATAACGTTTAGTTGTAGTTGGATAATACACCTTTATTTTACTTATTCATTTTTATGTGGCGCATGAGGATTGAACCCAGGGCCTCGCACATGTTAGGTGAACGCTCTACCGCTGAGCCACAACCCCAGCCTGTTTTCTCCACTTCTTGGAGCACAGCCCAGGGACCCCCACGTCTGGGCTTCTGCTTGGAACCAGTGCACATAGATATACAGAAGGGCTGTTGGCTCCCTGCTAAAGATCTGCGTACAGTCATGAGGGTGGTGGCGCCCGGGGAGGGGAGAAGTCAGGGGTTGGCTCACACACCCATCTCTGCAGGGGAGATGGAGCAGCATGTGCTACTCCTTGCTGAGTTGCTGCCAGACTGGCTCAGCCTGCACCGCATCCGCACGGACACCTACATCAAGCTGGACAAAGCCACTGACCTGACCAGCATCGCAGCCCGGCTGGCCCATCAGGCTCGTGCAGAGGGGCTGTGAGCCATGGACAACCAAGCCTTTCGTTCCACTAATTGGATGGACTTTGGATCTTCCTCCCAGGGTGCCTGCCCCCTGCCCTGCCCATCATATACCGCACATGGGTTGCAGGCTGTGTGGCCTCTGGCCATGTGGAGAGTGGGTCTGCTCCAGGGATCTCTGAGGGGGCTGTCTTGGCTGCTGGGGCGGGGAAGCCACTTCCAGCCCCTGTGGGTGTATCAGGGAAGTGGGCTGGGGCAGCTGGCCTTTGCTGCCACCCAGAGTGTGGCTCTATGGCTGAGAGGGCAGTGTCCCCCCAGATGTCCATGTCCTAGTTTGCTGAGCTGTGATCTCATACAGCAGAGGGGACACTGACAAAAAGGCTTGCTGAGTGTCCCACCTTGAGCTGCAGAAGTGTGCTCAAGGTCCTGCTTAAAGCTAGGATCAAGGTCCACATGTTCCATAGGCCAGCTGAGAGCTGTGTCCTCCCAGGGCACTTCCTACCTTGCTTGATGGAGCCTCTTTACAAAAGAAATCTAATGTACAAAGATGAGGTTCTGAGAACATGAAATCAGACTTCCCTTTGAAGAATGAAGAGAATTTTGATTCTCTAGATTTTGAGGTAAAATGCCTTGTAAAATTAAGCTTTTTTAAAGTATCTCGCCAGGAAGATCTTTTTTGCTTACTTTGAGGTTAACTTCCAAATTGGAGTTTCCAGTCTTGTTCGCTTTTTGTCATGTAAGATTTGAATAAAAGTTTGCTGCTGAGAGGGCTGCCTTCCCGAGTTGGGTCGCAGTTCCTCAGGACAGTGCCAACAAGGGAGCAAAGGTCCCACCTGAGGGTGGCCCAGGATCACCACAGGGTTCTAGAACACCAGATTTGAAGAGGTCTGCAAGGTTTGGAAATCCTGGGGAAGCTGGCAGGGCCTCCAGGCACCTGGCTGTGGCACTTTGGACTCCAGAGCAGGTGGCAGCCACCTCTTGGCTGTGACTTGTGATGTACAGCCCTCCCACCTGCCAAGCTTTATCTGAAGTGAGACCTAGAGTGCTGAGCACTGCCCCAGGCTTCCCCCAGCCCAAGTGATGGACAAGAGACGGAGGTGTAGCAAAGCTGTTTACTGGAGTGATCTTGCTGCATTTGTGACTGGGCTTGGTGGCCTGGTTGTGGCTGTGCTTTAGGTTTTGGCACTTCCAGAACCTGCAGGAAGGGCCCCAGGTGGAGACCTGTGGGTACCAAAGGTCACTCAACCAAGGAACAGGTAAAACATTTCCAAGGGCAGCCACTGGCCTCTGGTGGCCTGTGGAGGTCATTTAAGGCACTCGGGGTAGAATCACGATCTTGTCCAGCTGAAGATGCCAGGCAGGGTGTGGGCAGCCATCCTGGTCACCCAGTCATTCATACTGCAGGAGGGAGAAGAAGGGCACAGCCCCCAGCTTCTCCCTGCCCTTCAGGGAGGTCAGTTCCACCAGGCACACACACTCCAGCACCTCGGCCCGCAGCTGGCCCAGCAGTTCACAGGCTGCACACATGGTTCCTAGGGATGGTGTGGGTGTAGGGTGAGGCCCCAGTAAGCCAGAAAGGGCTGAGATGCCACCTGCTCCATGCCACTTCAGTGGGTAGGCATTCCCTCCCACCCACACCCAGGCAGCTCACCACCAGTGGCCAGCAGATCGTCCACAACAACCACCTTCTGCCCAGGCTCCAGGGCATCCTTTTGAATTTCCAGCTCAGCCTGAGGACAGGAAGTGGGCAGTGACTGGCTATGTGAGCCTGGGGAGCTCAGGGACCCGGTCCTGCCCCCCTGGCCACCCCAGCCTGCCCACCTTCCCATATTCCAGCGCGTAGGAGGCAGACACTGTAGGGCCTGGCAGCTTCCCACGCTTTCGGATGAGCACAAAGCCCAGGCCCAGCTCCTGGGCCAGAGAAGGACCAAATAGGAAGCCTCTGGAGTCCAGGCCTGTCAGGGGAAAAGGGTGTCAGGCAGTAGCCCGGAGCACAGCAGCATGGGGACAAGCAGCCAGTGACAAGGGACACCTGGTCTTGTTGGCTCTGCCTAGAAGGTTGATGACACCCATCCCAGGGCCTAGTTGATCCTACAGGCCAAGAACCGGTGCCTGGAGAGGTCACCTGGCCTCTGTCCAGCTCACAGACTGCCTGTCACTCCCAGGGGCAGCGCCTGCTCTGTAGCTCCTTGTCCACAAGAGCAGGCCGCGATCAGGCTGGCACCTCAAGAGGCCGACTGAGCTGAGGAGGATGCTCAGTGTACCCCACACACTGGCAGGAAGTGAGGTCACCCCTCCCCTGGGGTATGTCCCTCAGGGCAGTGAGCAGGGTGGGATGTGTACCCCTCGGGTGACAAGAACCACCAGGAGCACCCTGTTTCCCCCCCAGCCCCCTCAATAGGGCTCTCCTGATAACCCCTGGTGGGCACTGAGCTATCCAGGGCCACCTCCCAAGCCCCAGGCTGGGTCCTGGGTCTGGAACACAGCAGGCACTCAACACAAAAGCTTTTGCAGAGGCAACAAGAAGAGAAGGAGGGTGGCTGGGTGGAGGAGGTCAGACGGTCCTAGAGACGCCATGGCTGTCCATATAGCCAGCTTCTAGGGGAGGAGGTACCCAGCCTGGAACCCAGAGTGGGCACCACCAGAGGGAGGCTTCCAGTTGGTGCGGTCAGGCCCAGGAGCAGCCACCGGAGGGCTGAGGCTGTAGGGGTGGGCAGCCCTGTCTCAGCGCTACCAAGCAGGGTGTCCGGTGGCCGGAGCAGGCCTAGGCTTACAACCCTTGATGGTAATCCCAAGATGGGTCCCTCCTCCTGGCGGTCTTCTGAAAAACCCCCAAAGCCCTCCCCTAAGCTCATGTGTGGACCCCACACAGCCCTGCCCTCAGGATGCCTGGCCACCCTAACCAGGCAGAGCCAGTGGGGTCAGGGGGCAAAGGTACAAGGCTGTGCAGACACTGCAGGCCACAGGAGGAGGAACGGGAAGTCACCCCACCCTGTCCCATTCTCCCATTAAGCGGGGAAGAGGGGGGGCTTCAGGGTAGAAGAATAGGGAAAAGGTGGGACAGAAGGGTCGGGGTAGAGGAATAGGGAGCAGGACCCGAGGACATGTAGGAACTGGAGGGCAGGGTCACGGCGATAAAAGACAGGAGGCTGGGCGACAGAAGGACGGGGAACGGAGGACGCGGAACAGGAGGACGAGCCTGGAAGGGGGACCTGAGCAGGAGCACTGGACAGGGACGGGCGGGGCAGAGGAGGCCGCGCCGGCCACTCGCCTGCGATGTAGTCTATCTTGCCGCCATGCGTGGTCTTTAGGTGGCTGGCCAGGAGGCGGATGCAGGCGCGGAAGGAGTCAGGGTCCTTCAGCAGCGGCGAGATGTCCCTGCGCACAAGGATGGCGTGGTGACTCGAGCTGGCGGGGCGTGCAGCTGCGGGACCCCGGAGCAGCCCACGCACTCGCGCCGGGGGCCGAGCGTGGCGCCAACGCTCGGGCTGTGCCGCGGCCGCACCTGAACAGCACGCCCGGGATGGGGAAGTCGGGGAAGCTGCGGATGCGCCGCGCCACCAGCTGCAGATCGTGCTCCGCCATGGCCGCGTGTGAGGGCCCGGGGGCGAGGGCTAGGCTGCTCCCGCGGGGCCGGACGCGGGGCGGGGCCTGGCGCGGAGAGGGGGCGGGGCCGTCACCGGGGGCGGAGCCTGAAGCGAGGGCAGAGCGGAGAGAGGGGCGGGGCCTGACGCGGAGACGGAGGGCGCGCGGGGAGGAGTGCGCCCGGGAGCGGGGCGGCGCCTGAAGGGCGGGCCCAGGCCGAGGGGCGGGGCTCCTGCGGGAAGTACCGTTTTCTCGAAGCCTTGCTGACCAGTTTCATGACGTGTCCTCATTTCTTGCGCCACAGTTGCTTCCCGTCTCAAGCACGTCGGGCGGGACGAAGGTGGCCCTGCTCTTGTCCCCACAGGCCCCTCGGCCTTCGTGAAGGGCGAGCCGGGGCCCACCTCGGCGGGTCGCGGAGACGGAGTGCAGGGGGTGGGCTGCTTGGCCGGCCTCTGGGCCCACGGGCCTTCTGCCCCTGTGCTGGGACCATCGAATCGCCCTAGCCAGGGCCCGAGGTGCCCGGTCAGCGCCTCCGCACCTTCCTAGGCCAGATGCCTGCCTCCCCCAGGTGCAGTCTCCTGCTACACCCCAAGTCGACAAAGTTAAAACAGGTTTCGTTCTTTATTATGAGCCTATTTCTTCGACATTTCCCAACTCTTACGATTTGTTTTGGCAGAACGGCACAGATGTGAGAACCCACTCATGGAAGGCGGCTCCCAGCTGCCTTGAGACAGGTGGGCTCACAGCAGACAGAATCAGTGTGCTGAGCCCGGGCAGAGAGCCAAGGACACCGACACCCTCCACGGAAGAAGTGGCATGGGCGTCCAACGTGGGGTGGAGTGTCTGCCTCCTCCCTACCCCCCCTTGTCCACAGCCCTGTGGGGTGGTGTGGAGAGCACCCTGACAGCACTGAGGGGCTCAGAATCCAATCACACCACGGCCATCAGTCCTTCCTCACTGAGATGGAAACACGCAGGAGCATGGGAGGCAGCGATCACGTCTGTGACCTCCTTCATGGCCAGCCGAGATGATGGGCTGCAGGGCCAGGTGGGTGCGGAGGAGCAATGAGGAGTGGACTCTAGAACCAGGTCTCTGGCAGGTGTCTGCAGGCCCTGCTGCTGGCTGCAGATGCTGTCTGGCAGTGAGCACTTGGCAGTTGGCAGAGGCCAGACACTTCCTGCTCTTGGGCACCTGCAGGGTCTGTGGAGATTCTGGGTTCAAGCAGGTGCTAATGGAGCCAGGAGCACTTCTCTGGGACAGACTCTGGAGGCCTCAGACACTTGCCTAACTTTTCACAGCCTGGGGGTGCCCAGTTCTATGAAATGAAAATTCAAGAAAACATGGAGTTATTCCAGGCACTTTTGTCTTGGCTGCAGTGAGACGCTTGCCCCTGCCCAGGTTGAGTCTCACACCCACAGCTGGGCTGCAGTGGGGAGACCATCTCCATCTCCACCTGGTCAGGCAAGCTGCGGCCTTGCTGGGCATCACGGGAACCTGCAGCCTCGCTCTGAGGGGGAGTGGCTGGGGCAGGGCTGGTGAACATCAAGGCAAGTGTCAGCGGCCAGGGTGAGGCCAGCACGAGGCTAGCTGTGGGCAGGGGACACCAGACACCTCCCCATGTCCTAGGCAGTGCTTCCAGGTGGAAGAAGGAAGTGGAGGACCACCCCAGCTCGGTGTTGGGAAAGGAAGGCATCTCTCTGGGAGGGAGCTGGGGTGCAGACCGAGTGCCCTAAGGTTCCCCTAGGAGGAGCCTTCTTGTGGGGAGACCGAGGGCAGCCTGATTTGCTATGGTCTGAATCAGAGCATTTGACGTTTCTCCCGATGGCATAAGGTACTCAGTGAGCCCTTAGCAGGTGGCTGGAGTGGGGCTGTCCCCGACCTTTGCAGGACAGAGTGGCAGGTGTCAGGGTCGGGGTTAGGCTTCTCAAGGCTGCTGCTGTGTCCTGTGGGCAGTGGGACAGGCCCCTCTTCAGGGGCTGTGAGAAGCCGCATGGGGACTGATCTTAGAGACCGAGGAGGTGCCACTGAGCCCTGCACACAGTGTGGCCTGGGATTTGAGGAGCAGAGCTATGTGGGGAGGCTCTGGAGAAGGCAGGGCACTAGCGACCCCTGAAGCTCCATGGTAGCACTCACCATGGAAATGGAAGCGGGGCCTTCCCTGAGTCTCGCCTAGGGGGTGTCCTGGACCCTAGCACCCCTTCTCCTGCACTGAAGAGCCTGGATGCAGCTAGCTGCAACAGTTCTCCCAGCGCCCAGGAGATGGCAGCAGCACACTGGCCATGTGCCGCCCACTTCCCTGGCCCTTCGCCCGTCAGGAAGCCCACCATGGCCTCTGCACAGTTGAAGGTAGCTGCTCTCTGGAGTCAGCTTGATCCTGCAGAATAGTCACAGAAGCAGCAATGCCCGACCAGAGGGCACTGGGCTCCTAGGGCCAAAAACAGCGGTCCTGAAACAGGGACCTCCCAGCTCCACTGCCGACAGAGGCCCAAACATCAGTAGCACGGGTGTCCCTTTGAAGGAAGGGCCCAAAAGTCCCATGTGAGACTCAGCCATGGACACAGATGAGGCCACCCACTGGCCCTGACTAACTGAGGAACCTCTGCCCATCCCAGTAAGCCCTTAGCAGGGTGGCTGGCCCCCGGCCCTGGACAAGGACATTCACCAAGGAGGGTGCTCCTCTGCACTGCCTCCCTGCTGCCCAGAATGATTTCTCTGGGTGCTGAGTCCATCTAGTCAGGCTGAGCCCCAGGCACACTTCAGGGGAGTGGAAGTGCCCCTGAAAGGCCAAGCCTGCACCTGGGGCTCAGAGGCTGCACTGTCTGACCTGGAAGGGCCCTAAATCAGGCCTTTGTCCTGCACAGGAGGAAGGAGGTCTGACAAGCTTGGTCTTCTCTGGAGCAGCCCCGGAGCTCAGTTGGCATGGCCAGTGGGCACGGGAGCCTGGGTGTGGCCAGGTGAGCAGAGGGCTGGCTCTGGGGCTTCCAGGAGACCCTGTGGCTCTGCTGCTTTTGTCACACAAGGTGTGGCCACTGGAACTCCAGTCTGAAGGGGACTGCAGGGGTCCCCCATGGGGTCAAGGTCCCTCCTAGCTGGTACCTGCTTCTGCTATGCTGGGAGGTGGGCACCCCCGGGGCTGTGCACACCCTGCCCCCATGGCCCTGAGCACAGCCCTGGGCTGTTTCTCCCTACCTAGGCCTCCTCCTTGCTCTCCTTGGTAACATCAGTCTGGGCCTCACATCTACTGTCCCTTACCATTACCATGACGATGTCACAACGCCCCTTACGGCCTGAGTGGAGGTCTACTCCCTCTGGGGATCCCTATGGGACCTCCAGCCTGGGGACAGCCCCCCATGTGAATCATGGGCCATGGTGCCTGGTCCCTCCTGTGCTTCAGTGTGCACAGGGCTAGGGGTTGGACGGCTGGCTTGCCTGGCCCTGCCATGCTCAGCTCAGCTCAGCAGGAGAAAGGCACGGTGGACCCTGGGGCCTGCTGCCTCCCTGAGACAGTGTCCTTGGGTCCCCTGAGGCTTCTAGCTCATCCTCCATCTGCAGAGCTCGTGGGAAGCAGCAAGAGGGCAGTTTCCAACTACAGCCCTGTTCCCTCAGGTGGGGTGGCAACTCTGCTCCATGGTCCAGGTGATACCTGGTGCACCTGTGGCCCTTCCGTGAGGCACTGGGCCCTAGAACACACTACAACCCAAGATGGCTGTGTGCCAGGGTGCTGATGCTCTGATGCAGGCCATGGTTGGCCCTGGGTTCAGGGTGGGTAGCTGCAGCCCAGGTGCAGTGATGGGTCCAGCAAGGACAGTCCACTCACCATGACTGCCTGGTTGCACACATTGAGCTGGGGCTGTCCGGGGACCAAGGCCTCCTGGTGCTGCTGGACAGCTGGGGTGATTCTGCCAAGGGCATCCTGGTACTCAGCACTGCCAAAGCTGGAGATGAGAAAGCCTAGGGTCACTAAGAGGTTCACTGGCAGCATCTGGGGCTGGTCCGCTCCCGGGCTCCTGGCTGGTGCTCAGGAAGGCCCACAGCTGTTCTAGGAGGGAGAGGGCCGGGAGGGGCTGGGTCTGGGATGCCTCAGTCTCTGAGCTGTCACCAGAGATGGGCAGGCTGAGGATAGCAGCCAGTGGTCAGTGTGGGCTATGGCCTCTGGACTGCTGACTTGGCCTCTCTGGACAGGTAGCCTGTGCCAGTCTCCTGAGTCCTGGTGGGGAGGCTCTCTGGGGACCTGGAGCTCTTGGTGTCAGGACATCCACAATACAACTCACAAATGGGGCCAGGAGTCGGGGTAGTGGGGTGGGGAGAGGCCAGGGAGAGAAGGTGGCCCCACCCAGGAGGCACCAAGGGTGCTCTGGGAGGGCTGCACTCCGGGGTGCTCCAGAGGAGCCCGCTCAGGCACCTGGGTGTGGCCTTGCCTTGGGCTGGGTTGGCAAGCACTTTCTCGGTCGGTGCCCTGGTCCTGACTCACCTGAGCGGGTACCTCTCCCCAGGGTCTCGTCCCAGGTGGAACATCAGGGGCAGCTTTGTGTGCTCTTCTTGGGTGTGGGTTGTGACTCCTGAGACGTTCTGCCCAGGACAGAAGTCGATGCCCTGTGGGGAGTCGGAGGGAGTGTGGGTGCCTCAGGAAGCCCTGCCTGCACTGCCCTGCTCCTGGCTCTCCAGAACACAGGTCCATGGGCATGCGGGCAGAGGTTGTGAAGCCTGGGGCAGACGCTGTCTGGCAGCCTGCCTCTGTGCCTCCCTCCATGATCCCGTCCCTGTGGAGGACAGGTCTTAAACACATTACTCAACCTCATGTTCTTTCTTTTTTGGTACCAAAGATTGAACTCAGGGGCACTTCACTACTAATCACACCCCAGCCCTATTTTGTGTCTCATTAGAGACAGGGTCTCACTGAGTTGCTTAGTGACTCACTTTTGCTGAGGCTGGCTTTGAACTCATGATCCTCCTGCCTCAGCCTCCGGACCCACTGGAATTACAGTGTACGCCACAGCGCCCAGCTTTGATTTCTTTCTAAAGTACTGGGGATTGAGCCCAGGACGCTCCACCACTGAGCTGAACCCCCTAGTCCTCTTCCTTATTTTATTTTGAGACAGGTTCTTGCTAAGTTGCCGAGACTGGCCTTGAATTCCTGACCCTCCTGCCTCAGCTCCTGGGTTGCTGGGATCACAGGCGTGGGCCTCTGCACCTGACCAGCCTGACATCTTGGCTGCTGCCAGCTTTATGGAGAAGTTCTCCTTCCAAACCCCTGTGCGTCTAGGAGAGGTGGCCTCTGGTGGGAGACCAAGTCAGGGTGAAGAGTCACCAGATGCCCCAGAGCCAAGAGACCACAGACCCAGGGCAGATGCTGAAGCGGAGGGGCAAGGACATCAGAACCATGACCACAGGTGGGCCCGGGGACTAGGGGCCTGGAGGCCACCAGGTGAACCTGGGTTTGATTGTCTCCACATCCTGTTGATGACCTGGGCAGCCTCCCACTGGGTATCCTCAGACACTCTGGCCTTCTCCAGGGGCTCGAGGTCAGTGGTGGAGCTGGCAGGCACAGGCTCTCTGGCCAGGCTGACCTGCTGGTGTGTGGCTCATGGGCCCTGGGTGTCCCCCTCCAGCCTGCACACCACAGAACAGCCAGCTCCCACCTGTCTGCCCCTGGGAACTGGGAGGCAGGGCCCCTGACACTGGGCACCTACTGGAGCCGTGGGCTCAGTGTGCTCCTGCTCTGAGCAGAGGAAGCAAAGCGCCACTGACCCCGGCGCCCGCAGGAGTGCCAGGAAATGAAAGGGGCACCGAATGGACAGCTGTGGGCTGAGCAGAAGCCCTGCCAGGAGCCCAGCCTGGGCTTCTCCCCGTGCAGACAGCTCCAGGCCACCAGATGGTATGGCGTGGGCTCTGTCCGTGGAAGGTGCTCCACACCTTCCTGGAGGTAGCCCCACCACCAATCTGTTTTTGTTTTTTTTTGGCACTGGGGATCCAACCCAGGGGAGCCACACCCTTGAGCCACACCTGCTTTTACTCATATTTGGACAGTCTCGCTAAGTGGCTAAGGCTATCCTTGAACTTGTGATCCTCTTGCCTCAGCCTTTCAGTTGCTTAGATTACAGGTGTACAGGTGTGGACCACCTAGAAGCCCCATCCCCTCTGAATATTAGCCTGGCAGAAGCCCAGCTGGGCCTTAGGACTGTGTGCTAGGGAAGCCAGGGGACAGACCAGCCACCCTGTTCCCAGGCTGTAGGGCAGGGGCCCAGAGAGGGAAGCCCCTGCAAGCCTGAGGGGCTTTTCTCCTACATCTGAACCACCCAGACTCTCGAAGAGCTAACAACGGGACCCCAGAGAAAGCTAGGGAGGTCCTCTGGGAAAGGTAGAGGGAGCCCCCATCTCTGGGGGTCCTGCTCCCTCCCTCAAGGGCACTCTTAAGCATCTCTTAGCCACTTGGCCAGGTGTGGCCTCTGGGGCCCAAGGGAAATGGGGCAGGTGCCTTTGGGGCACCAGTTTTTGCTTAGGGCCTGGTGGGGCAAGGCCAGTGCTTAGGACAGCCCTGAGCACTGGTGAATCCTGACCTGAAGGAAGAGCAGGGGCTAGGGCCATGCAGGAGGCGGGCAAGGCAGCATGGGAGGGGCCAGCAGACCAGCAAGGGCCTGGGACACTGTTCTGGGCCGCCCACGTGTCCACAGGAGGCACTTGTGTCCTGGGTTGGACAGCAGTCCCACCAGCAGCTCCAAGTGCACCTTCTATGTTGCACGCCTACCTGCCGGCTTCCTGCCCAGCCCAACTTCTGAGCCAGGAGCTGGCCATGCGGACCCCAGCTGGCTCCGAGTGTTCTAGCACTCAGACTGTACACTGGCTTAACTCGACTGCCTTCCCAATTAAGGAAAATTAGCAAGGTCTCCAAGTATCTAATGACCTTGGGGGGCTGGGGGCTGGAGGAGGCAGGACCAGCCAGCGGCCAGAGGGCAGGCCCTGGGGTGGCTGCAGTGGGTAAAGGAGGCAATAGGAGCCCAGAACCTGAACGTGTGGCATTTCACCCCGACTCTGGGCTGGCACCCTGGTGAGACACCCACAGCTCTATTCCCTGGGCCTGGCCAGGCCACTCTGTCACCTGGTCTGGGAGGGAGTGAAAAGGAGCTCATGTGCATGGCAGGATGTTGAGGCCCATGGGGCCATCTGATGTGGGCCTGGCCTGTGCCTGCTCTGAAGGCCTCCTGTGAAGGGCAGGGCACCTGTAAGGATGTGGCAAGGCCTGAGGGTCTCTGCAGAACACCCGCAGCCCTGAGCACCCTCGGGCATCCTGCCAACATGCATGGCAGAAAGAGGCATCCCCAGTACCTAGTCCTCGGCAACCACAGAGGTCTGCGCAAGGTCCTCCTGAGCGTGTCAGGGGCCACAGGGCCACCTCCCACCTCGCCAGCCTCAACAGCGGCTCAGAAGTGGGTAGAAGTTCTCCCTTTCTGGGCCCTGCACCCTGAGCCCTGTACCTGTTTAAACTCCTCCCAGGAGTTGGTCCAAGTCCAGAAGTGGGCCTTGTACAGGCCAAGAGTGACCGCCATCAGTGTATTGCCACGGTAATAGAACATCGGCCTGTGGGTGGGAGGGTAAAGATCACCACCGGGTCCCAGCATGGGCTCCTGGCAGGGTGAGCAGTGAGCTAGCCACACCTCCAAGCCAGGGCCAGCTGACAATCTAGAGATGACCACACTGAGATCAGACCGTGCACCGGAGGAAGGGCAGGCTGAGTTGCTCAGTGACAGAGGCTTAGTGTACACAGACAGGCACGAGGCCTGGGCACACTCCTGCAGGGACCTCCGGCCCTTGTGGGGCAAAGGCAGGCCAGCATGGGAGGTAAGGGTGGCAGCAAAGGGCCCATCCTGGGGCAGAGGACCAGGGGAAGTACAGGTGTGAAGACGGGGCATCGGCCCCTCTCTCCTCGATGTAAGTGAGCTACTTGTTCAGGTTTCAAAAGGAATTAAGGAATTTTAAAGGAGAAGAACATAAGGAATTTTTTGGGGAAAAAAAGCAAGCTCCTCCCAAGCCTCCCCAAAGCCAGAGGCCCCACAGCGAGCTCGACGGAGGCTCCAGGCCCATGAGGTGCCAGCTTCTCAGGCTCACATCCCGGGAACCATCTGTCTGTAGCTGGGCACACAGGCTGGAGTCTGGGAGAGCTGGCGGCTGAGCCGAGTGCCCTCCTCCCACACAAGGGACTGTGGTGGTGGTCACAGTGACTGGGCTGAAGGTAGGGACAAAGCACCTCCATCTCGCCTTTGAGGAGCTACTGAGAGCCTGGGCCTCCCTGTGCCCTGAGCCCTAGGGGCCTTGCTCCACACAGAGGCCCCAGGTCCTCTGGCCAGGAGCTCCCAGCCTCCCGCTGGCCTTCAGCTACGGCAGAGGCTGACAGTGTGGATGAGGAGGCTCTGCAGGGGGAAGGCTGTTTGTCCATCACCAACCTGTCCATCAGCTGGCCCTGCAGAATGGCAGGAAGGAGGTCGAGGCCGTCGACAGCCCTGTCATGGGGCGGCTTCAGGCCTGCGAGAGACAGGCTGGTGGAGAAAAGGTCCATGGTGCTGCCCAGCTGGTGGCTCACCTGAAATGGACACAGCAGTCACTCGTGGGCCCCTCTGCCCTGGCCAGAGGGTGGCTGGACCTGGAGATGTACTCAGTGCTCATGGGCCACCCCCGCACACAGGGTCAGGTCAAGCTCAGTCGTGGGCCTGGGGGCAGCAGACAGGACCCAGATCATATGCCTGACCTCGGAGCCGGGGCTGGACAGAGACAGGAAAACAGCCAGAGCTGGGAATGGACACAGGGGGTCCACTTAGGCCCAGCTGTCCTGAGACAAATGGTGGCATTTCACACTGGACACCTGCAGCCACAGTGAACTCTGCAAATCCAGGCGGACTGTAGTTGGGAACAGGCCCCAGAAATACTGCAGAGGACAGCGAGGGCAGCCAGGGCTGACGTGGGCAAGGCACATGGGCAGTGCTCAGGGCCAGAGCCCACCGGGTCCCACTGGTGCACCTCTGTAGATAAATACGCTGGACTCTGTGGGCAGCATAGTGACTGGTCCCTGGCCAGACCCTGAAACACCAAGGGCAGGACCATCAGTGACCACAACTCTGCCTCATCAGGCCTGCTCGGGTCCTTCACTAGATGCCAAGTCCACAGCGACGCTGCGCTTGTGCTGGGGATGGGAGGCAGGCTCCTCTCTGGTCCTGACCTCTGCGACCTGGGGTGCAGAGTGGGGTGGGCACCACCCTGGACTGCACGACTGTGGTCAGCTGAGCAGGCATCAGCCCACTGATGGCCAGGGCCTCAGCCCTGGCGGTGCTGCCCTCACCTGGCCCCACTCAGCTGAGCCAGACAGAGGTGTGGCCCTAGCTGGGCAAGGAGCCTCCGAACGCAGGGACCCCCTCCGCAGGAGGAGCCTCGTGGCAGCTGTCTGGGCTCCGCTCTGCACTGGCAGGAATTTGGTTCAGAGGCCCTCTGGTCACTGCAGGGGAGCAGGAGCCTCCCGACTGGTGCCCCCTCCAGGTCCCTTACTACTCTCTGGGTCTTCATCTTTTTCAAGGACCGGGAAAAAAATGGGGGACGAGAGACAAAGAGAGACCTTCACCGTCTCCAAACAACAGAGGTGGCTGCTCCTGGCTGGGGTGGCGGGAATGGGTCTGGCGCCCTCCACCAGCGAGGGCAGCCCTGTGGAGGACGGAGCTGAGGGAAGGCTGAGGAGGCTGTGGCCCAGCAGGAGGCCTGGAGGCTGCTCTCAGAGCCCCAGCCTCCACTCTGAACCAGAGGCTGCGGCAGCAGCAGTGGAGCGCCACGCAGGTGATGCTGGGTGGACGAACACCTGGTGTCAAAATCTGTCACCACAGCACACAGGCCTGGGTCCCCGTTTAACTCGATTTCAGTTTGTGCCCATGGAAACGGCAGAGAAGAGGCGGACACCGAGCTCTGCAAGGTGTTCTGGTCTCCTTCAGGGCCCCAGGTGGATTCCAAACCTGGGCTTCCAGCTGGGTAGAGGGCGGTGGGAGGGAATGCCCGCGCCCACTGGATGGGAACAGATGGGCAGGTATCTGGGCCCGAGGGCAGCCCTCCTGTCTTCCCAGATATCTTAGCAGAGCAGTATTGGGCTGGATGTGTGCAGCAGTGCTGGGAACGGCTCCTCGCCAGCGAGCAGGGCTGCTGCAGCCTGTCCTGGCCTCGCGCCTCTCCCACTCCCTCAGAAGGCAGGAACGCTGCCCGTCACTCCCTCGGCCACACAAGGCCTAGAAGTGATGACCCTGGGTGCCGAATCCGTCCAGCTGCAGCCCAGTGCCTCTTGCACAGCAAGTAGGATGATGGACATGGCCCTCTGTGTGCATAGATGTTACCTGCTGGCCACACTCATTCCACCCAGCAATGTGGTCACTGCCACAGCCACTTCTGCCCTTCAAGGGGGCTGGTAAGTTGGCAGGGAGCCTGCAGCTGCCTGCAGTGAACCTGGAGATCCTGATGATGTGGAGTGACCTGGAGGTCTTGGACAACTGTTTAGAGACCATGCACATGGGGCAGGTGCCACCCCAGCCCCACCTGCTGCTGGGGACACACGGGGACTGTCCCCTGCATGGTGGGCAGGATGCCTGGAGGCTACTCCCAGCTCTGAGAGGCTGGTACGTGACTTGCTTTCTTGAAGCTTTGCCTCCTAATGTGTGTGGTAGGGCACAGTGTGGTGGGCAGGAGGACAGCTCCAGGGACGCCGTGTCCCAGTCCCTGCCACCCGTGCATGTGGCCTCATGTCCACACATCAGCTGACCTGGATAGGAGAGATGGCCCTGGTTATCTGCACAGGCCCAGCGAGGCCACAGAGTGCCACGGTAGGAATGGGAACCCAGATGGCCCTAGGGGCTGGGGCAGCTGGGGCCTCCAGAGCAGCTGGCCCTACAAACTGGACTCAGTCACAGTGGGATCCCAACTCCTGAACCAAGGGGTCAGGGGTGCTCTCCAGGCCCAAGTGCCTGGAAGCTTCTGCAGCTTGAGAACATCACACCTCCCAGGCCACTGTCCCCAGAGTGGGTGGACGCTCTGCCTGGCATGAAGGCAGGTCAGGATGGGGATGCAGCAGGACACACTCCTGTCTGCACCCCACAGACAGACATCAGGGGTGCCCTGGCAGGCTGCTGCTCCCTGGGGGCGTGTCCACAGGACACCGGCCTTGGGGATCCTGTGGCCCAGTGAGTTTCACAAACCAGGTCCCACGTGTCCGCTCCAGAGTTCGCAGTGCCACCAGCGCAGCAGAACACCGTTCACCCAGGACTGCCACAGGACTAGGCCCAGAAGTGTCCTCCCCACCACTGGCACCAACACCCTGTAAGATCCTGTGGGTGACAATGACTTACCTGGCCTGCAGGGATGTGCCCTGGCCACCAGGCGATCGCAGGCACCCTCATCCCACCTTCAAATGTGGTCTGTTTCCCACACAGAAAGGGGCCATTACTGCCACCTGGGGAGAGAGCCACCACCATCAGGGACATGGGCATGGCACTCTTGGTAGCACTGCCTGTGCTGGCCCCTGCTCTGCAGTGTAGTCACCAAGACCCATCATGGAGAGAACCAGGCCAAGGAAGTCGGCTCTAAGCACAGGGTTGGGAGGCCTCCAAAGGCTCCAACCGGGCAGCTGCCTAAGATGCTTCGGCTGGAGGTGTCCAGAGACCTGCTCTGACGAGGAGCTACCAGTCATCAAGGCTGACTCTTCAGGTAGAGCTGGAAAACACTGCCCACGGAGCAGGTTGCTGGGCATAGAGGCCTCTGCTTACCATTGGATGCTGGGGTCTGCAGGCTCCCTGTGGTCTGGGCAGAGCCCCTCTGATCCTGACAGTGGGCAGGGTGGGCCAGGGGTATTTCCCTCCAGCCAGAGGGAGCGGAAGCAGGAGGCCCTGCATTGTAGCTCTTGGGATGCTGCTGCAGTCTCTCCCTGGTCCTTAGGGTGTGTGGGGTCTGGCACAGGGACAAGCGCTGTCCTTGCCACCAGAGCATATGCTGCTAGAGTGGCCAGTGACCAACATCCCATTTCCCTCCCTCAGAGTGCCCGAACAGGAGCTGGACCTCAGCCCTCCCTGTGGGCAGTGTGCAGCTGCTGACCCTGAACTCTGCTGGGAGGAGCCGGGCCCCACGCCTCTCTCTGGGACGCCGCCTGCACAGAGAGGGCCTGCCTGAGAGCCAAGCTCACTCAGCTGTGGGCTGTGCTGGTTCCTGCCACTTGAAACCAGAAAGCCCCCGTCTTCCCTCCACCCTCCAGTGTGTACCCCAGAGGAGACGTCCAGGGCCGAGTGGGGACAGGTGAGTGGGGAGGGTGAGCACAAAAGGCCAGTACTTGAGGACCCTGGCGCTGGTGGAGCCCCTCGGTCTCTCATGGGTGACTGGCCCAGGCCACGCACCGCGACCTCCGCCATGCTCGCCTGCACGCCGGCCGTTGCCCGGGCTGCCCGGGGCCTTCTCTAGGAGGCATGCAACCTCCCCTGAGACACAGGTCCTCCCCCACCACTTCCTGCCACCTCTCCTCAGCAAGGCCAAACTGAGCAACACTTTGGCTGGCCCCAGGCAGGAAGGGCCACCACCACCCTGCTCAGAGGCTCCCGACCCAGGGAAGCCCCTTCACGCTCCACCGGGAGCAGGCTGGCCTCTGACGTGTGAGCCGCGAGCCGCACGGGCCGGTTCCTCGGGCGGCCAGGAGGACAAGCACCAGAACTCGCCTTGCTCGGGAGCAGAAATGAGGGCAGCGCCATTATCCGAGGTGAAGAAGACAAAAGTGTTCTCCCCGAGGCGCAGCTCCCGCAGCAGCCTCAGGATCCTCCCAACACTGTCATCGATCTCGCGAACGGCGTCCCCATACCTGTGGAGAGCAGGCAGCTTGTCAGGCAGGGGACGCAGTGTGACTTGAGCACGGGGACCTCTGAGGAGGTGCCCATGGAGCAGAGGGGGAGGCTCAAGTCAGGTGGCCATCACAGGGGAGCCAGCCTCCGCCCACCAGCCCTGAGCCGGCCACTGCCCAGCAGCGGGGATGCTCCGGGTTTTCTGAGCGCAGGTCCCGAGGCAAGCTAGCACCCTGAAGCCCCCCGGGGTCTCGGGTTCCCTGAGGGACTCACCGCCCTCGCCTGCTGGTACCCAAGAAAGATCCAGAGGCATAGACAGGCGCGTGGGTGGCGTCGATGGCCCAGTAGAGGAAGAACGGGCGTTGCCTGGCCTGCTGCCTCCTGATGAAACCCAGGGCTTCCTGTGGGGAGACTGCTCGTCCTCCTCTGCCCGCAGCCCCGCGGCCTGTCCTGCCCGACCCAGCTCCTCACCTCTAAATAGATCTGGGTGAGGTTGGCCTCCCCAGTCTTCAGGTTGATTGGAAATTCTTCATAAAATCTGAAAACAATACAGCCCCAGACAGAAATCAGGGTTAGCCCAGACCCCTTCTCTCTGAGGCCACCCACAGCCATGGCCTTGTTTAGAAGAAGGTGGAAATGTCCCAATTGTGGAACAAATCCAGCTGGAGGCTTGCACTGCCCTGGACACTTCTCCTGGCCCCACTGACCCTGCTCAGGATGGAGCAGGGCAGAGCAGAGGCCACGGGGCGGGACAGCGCCAGCCAGGGCTTCTTTACGGTGGTGAAGATGACGGGACATGGACTGTGGTGGTCTCACAGCTCTGGACACACCTGCACACCCACTGCAGGCCTGGTGAACATTACGGGGTGAGAGTCATGAACCAGCAAAGCTTCACTTTAAAAAAGCCAATGGGTGTTCCAGCTCTGGTCCGTGACCCGTAACAAAAGTTAAGAAAGACTAACAAGAAAGACAAGGGCCCCTGACCAGGTGCTGCTGGGAGGAGCTGCCCTATACCGGGCCTGAGCTCCGGAGGGCTCCTCCCTGGGGACTCCCATCCCCCCACTTCTGCTGCGCTCACAGACAAGGGTCAACCCATCCCTTCCCCTGCGTGCCCACTGTCTAGACGCCACAGCCGACTGCTGGGTCCTGCAAGCACCCTGTGGGACGGGCATTTGACTCACAGTGGCCCGGGGGTGAGTCTCAGGAGACTCTGGCTGCGCAGATGCAGCATGGGCCAGCAGGTGGCTCAAGAACCATCATCCTGCTCTGGGGGCAGCTGCAGAGGCCAAGGGAGGACTGCTGGGCACCCCGTCAGCAGGGCAGGGCTGGGGGGGAAAGGAGAGACTGCTTTACCTGCCGACCATCTCCCAGTTCCTATACACAGGGATGTTGGGCCTGGCCCTGTTGTCATAAGGTCCAAAGTGACAGTTGGGGGATCCAAACCACTCATCAAATCCGTGCTTCAGGGGATGGAACTGGGGCCTATGACCCAGATGCCTAGGAACAGGAACCAGCACTTCAGGGCCCTGCCGGGTACGCTCTGGGCAGCAGCCTACCTCACCTTCGCCCATAAGCACCCCCAACACCCAGTGTGTGCTGAGCCCTGGGCATACCAAGACAGACAGACCAGGACAGCACTCAGGGAGCCCTGGAAACCACACTCCCTTTCCAACAGAGTGCTGCCACACCACAGAGCACATGGGCACAGCCGAGGGTGTCCACCGGAGGCTCAGTGGAGGCTGGGTGTCTGCCGGGTGCTGTGGGGAGCTCTGAAGCAGAACTGTCCCAACCGACTCGAGACCTGAGCACCATCTCCGCTGTTTCCAGGTTCCTTGGGCTTCCCCTGCCCTGAGCTCTCAGGAATGTTCCCAGAGCTGCACACAGAGTGCCAGTGTCCCTCCTCAGGGCTGCAGTCCAGCAGGGCCTTGCTGTCTCTGAACACCGCGTGTCTCTTCTCCAGCTAAGGGAAGGCAGAGCCAGAAAGCCTGCCAGCTGCCCGTGTCCCCAGGCCCTGGATGTGACCTGCCACAGCGGTCACAGGAGGATGTGCAAAAGCCACTGAGGCTCCTGTACCCTGAGAGGGGCAGGCACTCTCAGCCCTCACACCCTCTTCACTTTTGGGGGCACCTAATCTCACTCCCCCCCTCCAGCTCCTACGATCAGTGGGCCAGTGGCCTCACAGGTGCTGGGCAAGGCCATCAGCCCTGGAAAGAACAGCTCCCGCCTGGTCTTCAGAACAGGTGTCGGAGAGGTGGCTCCCGTGCTGGCTCCTGACCACTACAGGTCCAGTGGGGCTGCCTATTGGCTTGCCTTCCGCCCCTGCACCAAGGGAAGCCTTCTGCAGCTACTGCTCTGAAACCCCAGGCAGAAGAGTCCTTTTCCAATCTGCACCTGGGACAGTCCCTGGTGGAGGCAGCTTCTGATCACTATCATTGGTCATTTGGTGGGCAGGGTCATTGGGGCTGTGGGGAAGGCTGGGCTGGAGGACCAGGGAGGACAGGCTGGCTGCTTTCCCAGGATGGTGGCCTGGCCGGCACGGCTGCACTCTAGAACAGGCCACTGGCCTTGTGTGACCCACCTTCTCCCCTCCGTGGTACACCTGTACCACCTGACTTCATGGACCTTGAGCCTGGGCCGTGCCCTGTGTGTCTCATGTGCTTGTGGGCCCCCTGCTGTGACAGCCTGTCCTTTCTGAACACTGCTGGGCAGGTGGCTGCCCATGTCCACACCTGTCAGCACAAAGGCCTCAGCTTTGAGGGTCATGCTATAGTCCTGCTCGGACGCAGCTGCAAATGACAATGGTCAGGTGTGGACCAACAGGAGAGCCGGAACAGGGTGCTGTGGCACCTGGGTGTATGTCCCAGCCCCACTTGCCTGTGTGTGGCTTTGGGCAGATCATGCAGCCTCTGCAGGGTTCCAGCCTGGTCAGCCCCAAGGACTTGGTCAGGCAGACAATATCCAGATCCTTGGTGCTGAGGTCCAGATGAAGGACTTCAGGTTGGTCCTGGCCACAGCCCACAATATCCCCTCAGCCCTGCAATGGGGCCTGCTGGGACAGGACCCCCTCACTGAGAAATCGCTGCACAATCGCCCTCAGGCCTCCTGCAGCCCACCCTTGTGCGGCCTCCCACCCCACTGGCCTGTTGCCCACTGGGCCATGTCCCAAGTCAGAGCACAGCTACTTCTTTGGTCCTGTTGGCTCCTCCACTGCCTGGCCACCTCTCCAGCCAGCTCCATGGAGATGCTCTCCCTGTTCCACTCCTGCTGCCTGGGTAGGGATGGTGAACGGACGGCTTTGCACCAGGGCAGAGCTGCCAGGCCAGGCACGGAGTGTGCTGGTCACTGCAGGGGCTCGTCACTCTGAGGCCACCGCTGGCTCTTCCTCTCATTGGTGCAGCCCTCAAGGCCTGGCCTCTGCGTTGGCTCCCTGGGCCCTCTCTGCACCTGCTCAGGGACTGCAGGCAACAAGGGGCCCTGTCCTCCCCGAGAGGACCTGGTCCTTGTGTACCTACCCAGCTCTGCTCTGCCACCAGTCCTGGCTGTGGCCCAGCTCAACAGGCTGACTTCCCTGTTGCCAGACGGTGCTCTTCGGTGGCCTCTGATGGGACGCATTTTCTGGCCTCAGCAGACTCCACATCCCCATGACCATCACCATCCCCAGAGAAGAGTCCCCACGGAGCTCTTGAGAGGGCCCCAGGCAGCAGAGGAGCCGAGGCAGACAGCGGGGAGGCCTCCCGAGGGAAGCGGGTCTGTGGGCTGCAGCGTGGGGAGGGGCCCCCAGGACTCTTTCACACCTGAATGCCCCCAGGGAGTAAAGGAGGTAAACATTTCCTGTGCTTGAAACAGGACATGGTGTAGCAACACGAGCTTCGTAGGTTCCCTCCTGCTGGCTCGGGCCCCGCCTCACCCACCACAAGCCTGTGTGTGCCACTGTGAGGCTTCCTTTAGTGACCAGGCTTTGGCAGGAGGTCCCGCAGGAGCAGAGGTGGCAGAGCATGGTGGGAGGCGACAGGGGCTGAGACGTGTTGTGGGGCCATGTGCCTGCTCACTCACCGAGTCGGACATCATGAGGTGTCTCTGCAGGGCTGGTGCCCAGTCTCAGGCCTAAACTGAGATGCTACCAGCACATCAGGGCAATAGCCCTGGGGACCACACCAGCTTTTAAAAGCACCTGTTGGCAATCTAAGTGGACCCAGGAGTCAGGGTTCCCAGAGGCCCCTTGTTTGGGATGGCATGAGCAGGGACCATGCAGGGCAGATGCCAGGCGTATCTGGGACTCACCACTTGCCCACGATCTTGCTGGTGTAGCCGGCTTCCTTCAGGAGCTCAGGCAGCAGGAGCTCAGAGTCGGGGATGCCGCCCACTACCTCCTGGGGCGTGTAGGCTGGAGGGCAGTGGTGTGTGTGGGCAGGGAGTCCCAGGGGTCTCACCCAACCCTAACAGACCTGCACAGTGGCCTGTCAGGAACGACAGGCAGAGGCACACCCAGCACCATGGCCAGGGTGGGACAGAGGCCACTGCCCGAGGCCTGCCTCCCACTCCCCTGCCCTCCCAGCTGGGACACCCCCCGCCCGCAGGCTGCACCTGTGTCATTCCTATACTCCCTTCTTCTTCAGGGCCCACTGAGGTCCCGTTTAGTCTATGAGGTGTCCTGGAGAACCCACCCAAGCTCTGGGTACTTTCCAGAACATTCCCTGCTGTGACCTGGGGCCCCAGCCTCCGCAGGTCTCTGTGGGTGCAGGGCTGACAGCCAGAGTGATGCAGGAACCCTGGACAGAGGGACGTGCCCCCTCTGTAGCCATGCAGTGTCCCAGGGAGCATAAGGGGGTGGAAGGAGGGGTGCTGGGCAGGGGTGGGGTGCCCCAGCCTCAGCTCTGTCCTGGTGGGGTCAGTACAAAGAAGCAGGCCTGGCTAGGCAGGGCCTGTGCAAGGTTCTGTGTTGGGGACCAGGTGCCACCTTGCCTAACAATGGCTTTTGGTGGAAGGGCCAGAATCTGTCTTAAAGCAACTTTAGCGCAGAAGCAAGGTGTCTGGCTCTGGGCAGTTTGTGTTGCTCTGCAGAACTAAGGCCACAGGTGCCAAGGGCCAACCAATGCCTCCCTGCCCGGTGTCTGATTCTGGCCCTCAGCCTCCCATGCCTGAAGGCCCGGGACACCAGCCTTCCTTCCCCTGTAGGGCACCCTGGAGGGGCACGGGAGCCATACCATTCCGGGCGTGTGCATTGGTGGTATAGAAGCCGTTGCGGATGGGCAGCCGTCCTGTGAGCAGGGCTGCCCTGGCTACACGGAGGTGATAAAAACAGGTGGTGAGAACAGCTCTACAGTGCGTCCTGCTGTGCAGCTCCCACTAGCACACCTGGTACACTGTCCAGCAACCCTGCCAGCTTCTGTGTGTCCTGGGGTATGGGCATAACAGCCTGCTGATAGGCAGAGGTGGAACCTTGGGCCTGCAGCTCAGCTCTGTCTCCACGGCTCTTGCCTGGCTCTCTCAGTTCCAGGACGGCCACCAGGCTGCCTCCCCACAGGGTCCGTCACCAGGTGCTGACCCCTTGCTCGCCATAGCCCTTCAAGGTCAGAGTTCTGTATCTGCCTCCCCAGCAGGAGTGAGTCTCTGCAGGGAGAAGGCACAGCTGCACTGCCTCCCACCTGCGTCTCATACCCGTGAGTGGGAGGCACCCAGAGGGCTCTCATGGCCCTTCCCTGGATGAGGCCACCTTGGCGCTGGGAGACAACAAGAGCTGCCAGGGCTGGACGTCAACTTTGAAGGCCCTGGACAGTCCCCAAGCCCACAGACAGCCTCTGAAGGCTCAGTGCCCCCTGCTCTTAGCACCTTGGGAGAGAAGGCACTGCCCAGAAGTCCGGGCCTCAGGGCTGGAAGGAGAGGATGAGCTGGGCTCTGTGGCCCCATCCCTGGGCCAGGAGCCTGCAGACTTACATGGCGAGCACAGAGGATTGGCAGAGTAGAAGTTTGGGAAAAGCATCCCTTCTGCAGCCATCTGGTCCAAATTTGGAGTCTCTCTGGAAGGTTCTCCGTACACCCCCAGGTCGCCCCACCCCATCTGCGTGGAAGAACAGAGATGCGGAATGAACCCCTTTTGCAGGTGGCACTTCCATCACCGGGGGAGGGTGTGTCTTGGGCCTCCTTCCCCCTAGCAAAGCTCGTGCCAAACACCAGTGGCCTGGGCACAGGCAGCACCGCTGCAGGGTCGACTGGGCTTCACAGGCTTTCAACTCCATTTCTGTCTGGCCCTCACTTGGGGAAGGTGTAGACATGTCTGCTTCCCTGGACTGACGCAGACCTCTATGCCCCTGGGAAACTGGCAGCTACAGGCCCATGCCCTCCGTCACATGAGCTGCCAAACTTGCACACGCCCACTGTCGTCACAGAGCCGCCACACCAACTCAGATCTCAAACCCAGGGGCAAAGTTTCCCCACAAGCTAAGCTAGTGTCGTCAACCCTGCTTGTCCATTGGTCATTGAGGGACACATGGTTGGTTCGCGCTTCTGGCTGTTTGGATGCACTGTGTGGACACTTATGCCCAGCCTGTGTGTGGTCGCAGGTCTCCAGGCCTGACGTGTACCAGGACTGGGGCTGCCGGGTCATGAGGGGTGCTGCTGCAGAAGGCAGCGCCCTCTCTCCTGTCAAGGGTGCAAAAGACTGAAGACTGTCCGTGTTCCAGAGGAGCGAAAGCCACCACAACCAGGCAGCAGCCTCTGCTGCCCTGGCCCACCTTCCCCGTGGGAACATCGAGGCTTTAGAAAGTGTGCTGCATGTCTTCCTGGCTGCATGGCCCTGACGAAGGCAGAGGACGTGCTCCCCAGCTGAAGGTGCATGGAAGGCCTCAGCGTGCATGGGGGAGACTTCGGTGGCGAAGGCACTGGCCTCTGACTGCGGCTTCTTCCAGAACCACAGGCTTTTTCTTAATCCTATCTTGCAAACCCAGAGGAGACCTGGGAGGCAGGAGGGTGCTTCCTCACTCCTGGCAGCACTCTGCAGGGCCTACGGCAGCCCTAAGGCTTCAGACCTCCGAGTTCCCGCATTCATCCATCCAGCCCACCCACAGGTACCAGACTCTGAGCACCCAGGAGGGACCAAGCAGATGCCATCCCTGACCGACAGGGCTGAGCGCCTCTGGATGGGTGAGGGGCTGTCAGCTGTACCCCATGCTGGCCCCAACCCCTGCAGGGAGGGTGTGGTCCTTTGGCAGGTCACATGGTCAGCAGGGGAGTGGATCTTGCCAGGTGCAGTACCAAGCTGTGGGATACCCCCTTTCTTGGAACAGCATCTGCTCAGATGGAAGGGGTGGCATCATGGCACTCCTCCAGCCACAGATGACTGACCAGGGAGATGGAGCCTGGGGCAGCCAGTCCACAGTGGGTGATGGTCCCTTGGGACTCTCAACCAGATACAAGCTCATTCTCCGATGGTGCAGGCCTGGGGCTGGGAGGTCAGCCAGGTCATCCTGCAGCAGACCAGAGTCTCGATACCCAGTTACAGGTTCAACACAAACCTCACAGGCCGTGGTGTGCAGATGGGGAGGATGTGTGGAGAAGGCGGAAAGGGAGGCTGGGGCTTCAGGGGACAGAGCAGCACCCCCTCAGCTGCTGTGTCGGGCCTGTTTCACTTGCCAGAACCCTGCCCCTTCTGGCTGCACCCCCCTCTCCCTCGAAGTGTTGTCTGGTCTGGTGGACCAGCCTCCCTTTCTAGGAGTGGCCTCTGGGTTCCAGCTGGACAGGTCAGCACAGGCCCCTTCCCCAGTGTGCTTGGCTCGGGCTGTGACCCACATCAGGATGATGGGACTACTGGGTACAGCCACTGTCTCTCCAGGTCTCTGACTGAGGGACGGGGGAACCTGGTGTGACCGGGGCCATCACGGGGCCATCACAGGGTCACTCTGGGGCCAGCTCAGAGACAGCGGAGGATGGGAGGGTGGAGACGGGATCCCAGCTGCCTGAAGCCAGGGTGAGTTGGTCTGGTTAGTTAGGAGAGCCGGGGAGTTCCAATTTTCTGCTTAGATCACTTTGTTTCCTGTCATTTTGGCATAAAAAAGTCCTTGAGTTCTTTGTCAGTCTTTTTTTAAAATATTTTTTTAAAGTTGTAGATGGACATGATACCTTTATTTTGTTTGTTTGTTTATGTGGTGCTGGGGATCGAACCCAGGGCTTCACACATGCCAGGCAAGTGCTCCACCACTGAGCCACAACCCCAGCACCCCCCCACCCCCACCCCGGCCCCAGCTGTCAGTCTTTCTGATGCGTCTGCACTAACCAGGATAGAAGGATGGAAATCCTCCAGAGCTCTTTGGATTTCTGCTGCCAAAGAACCCCCAAACCACAAGAAGAACCTGTAGGAAAGAGCTCCTGGGCACAGCAGGGGCCATCCTGCCCCAGCCCTGGGGAGCCCAGACAGGCGCGTGGGGTGGTGCTCAAACTCCCTGAGATGCTGGTCACACTCCACCACCCAAAACTTGCCTGCTCCAAAACAGCCCTGTAGAAATCACACTGTGAGCCCATGTGTGATCTCACACTCTCTAGCCACAGCAGAACAGCATATAGATGAAATGAAGAATGACACCATATTTTACATAACGCCAAACGCCATCATTTCAACAGATCTTTGATATGAAAAGTTATTAGTGAACTCGGAGCAGGACACGCGACTTTTTCACACCCTGTCTTCCTGGAAAGGAAAGACACACAGAGCAGAAAGACTAAGCCCTACCCCTACACCCCTAGAGTTAGTTCCTCCAAAAGAGACCACACAGCTACCCTTGAGAGGGACTCAAACTTTGGAAAGACTGAACACTGCCACGGAAACTGCTTCTCAGACTGTGGAGCTTCGCATGACTAAGTAAAGCCTGCTGAAGCCAGCAGGGGCTGGAGGTCCACTGTGGAAAGCTGTCAGTGACCTTAGCCAGCATGACTTGAAAGAAGGGGGTCCAGTGCCACCTGTGGTGACCTCTGGAAGAGGATTGTGGATGGGTATATTTTCAGGCATATATGAGGGCCATTAACTTTTTGTAATAGATAACTAGTACTTTAATAATCATAAAATGTGATATTTATATTGTTTTTCTCATTCCAAGTCTCTGAAATCCAAGTGTATCTCACCCATATGCCACTTCCCAGTTCCCACCAGCCACATCTGCCGGACACCCTGGTATGGCTGGGGATCACTGTGCTGGTCAGCACAGGATAGGTCCAAAAGCTCTCTTGGAGCTCTCTGCGGGCCTGCAGCCCGTGGGAACGGATAGGTGCCCAGATGGCCTCAACTGTCCTGAACTGGATGAGGTCTTAGCCCACTGGGCGCTCCCAGGACAGCCAGGTCCACCCTACGGGGGAGCAGACTGAAGTCCAAGCCTAGGAGAGTGGGAGCTAAGCTTCCACGTGACCCGTGTCTCCGGGTCACTCAGCGACACCGGGTTCCTCGGGTAAGTGCCCCGGGGAACCGAGCTGCCCTAGGAAGGGCGGCCAGGAGAGGGACCTCGGGGTACTCCCCCTCCCACTCTCCGCGCCGGACCTCTGGCCAGATGCTGGAAGCCTTGCGCGGGTCGAGGTGAAATGGGGCGGCGGGCGGCTGCGCAGGGCCAAGCGCCGCGGCTTCCCGGCGGAGTCCGCCCCGCGCCCGCCCCGCGCCCGCACTCACGTCGTCCATGAGCAGCACCAGGATGTTGGGGGGCTGCCGAGCGCCGGCGGCCGCGATCCCCACGGTGCTCAGCACCAGCAGCAGCCGCCACCCCTTCGTCGCCGCGGCAACCGCCCTCATGACCACCAAACCGGGCGCCGCAGGGCCCAACCTGCCGGGAGAAACTTGGAAGAGGCCCGCGCCCCTTCCGGCCCAGCCGCGGGGCGGGGTGAGTGACGGGGCGAGGGGCGGGGCCCGCGCGGCGGCGTGCGGGGTGGGCGGGGCCATAGCCGCCGGAACCCCGCCCAGACGGGAGCGGGTTGAGTGACGAAAGGGGGCGGGGCCCACTCGGCGAACAGCGGGGTGGGCGGGGCCACAGCCGCCGGGACCCCGCCCGGTCAACTGCCGAGTGACGGGCGGGCCGAGTGACGGACGGAGGGCGGGCCGAGTGACGGGCGGAGGGCGGGCCGAGTGACGGGCGGGGGGCGGGCCGAGTGACGGGCGGGCCGAGTGACGGGCGGGGGGCGGGCCGAGTGACGGGCGGGCGGCAGGCCGAGTGACGGGCTGGGGGGCGGGACCTGGCCGGCGATCACGTGATCCGCGCAGGGCCTCCCAAGATGGCGGTGTGCATCGCGGTGATCGCCAAGGAGGTGCGTGCCGCGGTTGGCGGAGAGCGGCCCCCGCCCCGGCCCGCGCCCCCTCCGCCCTGACTTGTGCCCCCGGCGCCCGCCGAGCCGCGGGCCGGGCCGCCCGGAGTTGTGCGGTCCTCCTCCCGCAGCCTCTCCCCGCTTCCCGCTTTCCGATCCAGCCGCTCTCCCCAGTCTGTTAGAGACAAAGCGGGTTCTGTTGCGCCTGTGTCGGAAAGCTGTCCCCGGCTCCGGCGGCGTGGCGTGGCGTCCCCCTCCCTTGCCACCTGCCCCTCCTCTCCCACCTGTCCGCCGCCCCACGCGGCCCTGCGCGCTCACCCTGGCCGCGGCCCTGGCAGCCCGCTGGCCGCGCGTTTCCTCCGGAAAGCTCTGTCTGAAGGCTTAGGAGCTCAGGGCGACTTAGGTGCTCCTGCTCCTGGCCATTCTTCTTGAGACTGGCCTCGGAGGTGGCAGGGACGTGGCCTCTCCA
The DNA here is from genome assembly GCF_048772815.1 of Callospermophilus lateralis. Lineage (NCBI taxonomy): Eukaryota > Metazoa > Chordata > Mammalia > Rodentia > Sciuridae > Callospermophilus > Callospermophilus lateralis. Next base: position 65,377,594 of record NC_135322.1, read on the forward strand.
GGCTCTTGACCAGCTTCCCTCTGAGCACACGCCACAGCTTAGCAGTGCTTAATAGGTGCTCCTACTCAGGGTGGCCTTACATCATACGTCAGAGTACATTTAATCTTTCTGTAAACCATGGTGAAGTCCAGTGTTTCTTGTTGAGCCATTATGTGTCAGGGACTGTTTTCTGATCTGTTGATCAGTTACCAGTCAGGTGTCAGTAGGTGTGAGCATACTCATTGGTCACCAGATGCCTACATTACCTTATGCTGGGCAGATGTGAATTGTGGTCTGTGGGAGCCCAGGAAAGGTGCTTGCCTCTGAGGTCAGGCCGGCAGCAGTGTAGAGCTGAGGAGGCTGAGCCAAGTCTCCAAGGGCTTAGTGACAGGACTCCTGTCCTTGCATGGTGTGGTAAAAACAGCTGGCATTCATGGTGCCATACTGGGAAGGCTCCACAGAGTGGAAGGTGGCCAGGGCACAGTGAACCACAGGTGAGTGACAGGGCCAGTTGTCAGGGGGCACTCAAGCCCCTTATTATGGATCCTTTCTGCCCACCCTTATGCTGTCCCTCTGCATAAACTGCTTGGATTAGGTCAGGCCTCTGAAGACATACCCACAACAGTGTGGAGAATTAAGCTGTGGATTTTAGAGTGAGAGTACATCTCCTGGGGGCGTTGGCAGCCACAAGGCCACTCTCAGGGTGCTCTTTGGTACTAGTCAGAGCTGGCACAGGCTGGGTGGGTGCCTGCCCTTTCAGTTGCCACTGTCCTTTCTTGCAGAATTACCCCCTGTACATCCGCAGCACCCCCATGGAGAGTGAGCTGAAGTTCCACTACATGGTGCACACCTCCCTGGATGTGGTAGATGAGAAGATCTCCACCATGGGGAAGGCCCTGGTGGACCAGAGGGAGCTCTACCTGGGCCTGCTGTACCCAACAGAGGACTACAAGGTGTATCTTTTAGGATGCTGTTATCTCAGGGTGTGCTTTGGGAAACACTTGAAAAAAAAAAGTGAGAGTTTCAGTTATCCAAGGAGATTGAGGGGCCTGAAGCTAACGAAGTCTTCCTTTTAATCTCCTTTTAATGGAAGATGCATTTGGGAAATGCTGGACTTTCACTCCTGGAAGACGGGGAAGACTGGGGGGCGGGTTTCCTTGCCCTGTACCAGCAGGTGTGTCTTCTGTGCTCTGCAGGGGCTGCCACCTTAGAGCAACAGTGATTTCATTGTTAGGTCCTGCCTCACACACCACTGGATGCTCTTGACCTTAGGATAAGGTTGAGACCTCGGAGTTCAGAGACAGCCCCTCAGGCGGTAATGCAGCTTGTGTACACCAGCATTGGCCTGGAAGCGCGTGTTACACTATGATATGACTTCTGGGGCAGCGGTGGGGGATTCACCTTATCTATTTGCAGTTGGCTTCCTGGGCTCAGTATTGCTTTATAAAGAGGGTTAGGCATCCCCAGTGTCCAGAAGGACTTGGGTCTGTGAACTGGTGGGGTTACGTGCCTCCAGCAGTCACCTTGGCACTCCAGGTGTGCAGTTTCCCACCTGCATTGTGCTGCAGGACCATCCTGGCCTGGGCACTTCCTGTGACTCAGGGTGTCTGGCTCCTCCAAGCAAGGGTACCCAGAGGTCCCTTAGCTCATAGGTGCTTTTTAAAAGTGTTTATTTATTTATTTATTTATTTTTGTGGTGCTGGGGATCGAACCCAGGGCCTTGTGCATGTGAGGCAAGCACTCCACCAACTGAGCTGTAGCTCCAGCCTGGCTGTTGGTGTGGGGCTGGGCCAGTTGCTGTCATGCGTCCCGTGTTAGAGCATGTTCCCTGACTCACTGTGCAGATACGGCTACGTGACCAACTCCAAGGTGAAGTTTGTCATGGTGGTGGATTCCTCCAACACAGCCCTTCGAGACAACGAGATCCGCAGTGTAGGTGCAGGGCTCTGAGGCCACGCCTGGGGGGTCGTCCTGTATTCTCTTTCTCACTGAGTTGAAATCCTGGAAAGCCACAGGTCTGGCAGTGCCGTGTGTATGTTGGGTCTTGTTTCAGATGTTCCGGAAGCTGCATAACTCCTACACAGATGTGATGTGCAACCCCTTCTACAACCCTGGGGACCGCATCCAGTCCAGGTGGGCCGTGCTGTCCAGTCTCCTCTCTGTACAAGGCCTGCCTTGCTGAAAAGGCCAGCCTTGGAAGGTCAGGAGCCCTGTCCCCCGAGGTCCACTTAAAGCAGCAAAACCCTGATCTCTGAACCAGCTCTGACAGGTCTCCAGTTACAGAGGTTTCCCAAGTGAGCCCCCAATTACCTGAGGCCCTCGGGGGAGTTAAGCAAGGGCCCAAGCTTATAGACACCTGTTCAGGGAGAAGATCTGCTGTGTCTCTGCCTGAGCTGCTTTTCACGTTGAGCTGGGATGGTCAGGAACCTGGATCACGGGTTTTGCGGGTTGCTCTCACATGGACAGACCTGGGGCAGGGCGGTGCAGTGGTGAGAACACCTGCCTGGCATGCACGAGGCCCAGGTTCAACCCCCAGTGCCACAGACAAGTAGAGCAACAAGTGAAAAGACTCAAGGCTTGAATGAACTTGAGGAAGGCTCTCCATCGAGGAGCGCAGGGTTCATGAGCTCACACTCCAGACCTGCTTCCCAGAATCCCTTGTTCCAGAAAGTTCCCAAGAGGCCCTTCTCTCCGCCTCGACCCTGTGTGTCAGGGCCTCCTAGGTCCCAGGTGAGCGCAGGCAGGTGTTCCTGGCTCCCCAGGTCAGGGCCAGCACTGTTCTCATCACTGCTGCCTGCCCACCTTTGGACCTCCGTGCTGTGAGGACCGCCAGGGAGGGCAGTGGGCAGTGGGCAGTGGGCAGTGGGCAGCAGGGTCTCCTTCCTGGCTCACTGAGTTCACTTGCCTGGCCCCGAGCAGCCCTGAGCATCTGGGGTTGGGGTGGTAGTCTGGTGACCAGCAGAGGGACAGAGGCTTGGAGACCGGCTGCCGCTGAAGGGGCCCATTTCCTGCATAGGGCCTTCGACAACATGGTGACGTCCATGATGATCCAAGTGTGCTGAGCAGGACTCTGCCCTGAGGAGACGTGTGTGCGAAGCTGTTGAGACTTCTGTTTCTGTCATTTCTGTCCTGAGTGTTGAGACGTGCCCGGGGGCTGGGTGGGCTTGTGCCGGTGCTTCCCCACTAAAGGCCTTTTGAGGTGAGATGCGCTTGGTTCTTCTCTCTCAGCAGAGGGCTCTTGCTGAGGCCCCCTGAAGCACCAGGGGAGGCTGTGGCCACAGCAGGAGGTGCAGGGAAGGGGCAGGGGACAGGGTGTCAGCCTCTGCCTCTCACCTCTTGCTGGGGCCTCCTGTAGGCTGGACGGCCCAGAACCAACCTCAAGGGTGGGGGCGTGGGTAACTGCCCACACCTTCAGGAGCAGGAAGGGCTCTGGGTGTGGGACTTCTCTCCCCTCCTGGACACCCACCTGGACTCTGCTGTGGGCACAATTCCCGACTTGCCCCTGCTTCCCGACCACAGAGCCTTCCCTCCTGCTCCTGCCAAGGTGGTCAGCAGAGGCGTCCAGGCTGCTGCTCCAGCCCCTGGCTTCCCTGAGACCTCTGCAGCCAGAGGCCACATAGCAACCCTAGCCGTGACCAGGAGAGTGGCAGCACCTTCTCATCAGGTGGCTGGGGGCTGTCTTTCCTTTTGTCATTCAGTGGCTTGTCTGAGAGGTGAGGTCTTTTTTTTTTTTTTTTTTGGTACTGGGGGTTGAAGCCAGGGGCACTTTACCTACCGTAGAGCCACATCCCAGCCCTTTTAAAAAGTTCTTAGTTGGAGACAAGGTCTCACTAAGTTGTTGAGGGTCTCGCTCAGTTGCCCAGACTGGCCTTGAACTTGGGGTGCTGCTGCCTCAGCCTCCTGAGTTGCTGGGGTTCTTAGTGTGCCCTGTTCCCTGACTGTTCTTTCTTTTTATTTTGGGGTACTGGAGATTTAAATGCCTTTAAAGCCAGTGGCTTCCTGAGTCATGGCACCCCTCTGAGCCCTGCCCTCCTGTGCATTTTGTCAGGACTCCCAGGGCCAGGAGGGCCTGGGACGGGCGGTGTGTTGACGGCCCCTTGGCTGCAGTGGTGTGGAGGTGAGCTGCTTCTCTTTGTCTTTGGACTGACTCCCCTTCAGCAAGCATGGTGCTGATTTTTAAAAAATACACGGGAAGAAAGCCCTAGGCCCTGGTCACCTGGGGGAACAGGAAGACCTGGAGCAGGTCTGGAGGTGCAGTGAGCAATGGCTAACTCTGACGTCCTGGCCCCAGGCTCTCCCGGGGCCTTTGGCCTTTGGAGAGGGAGGACAGGACAGACGGCAGCCCATGGTGGCACCCTGGTTGGCCTTCAGTGTTGGCTGTGGTCGGGACAAAACAAAGTGCATGTGCCCGACGCCCATTCTCCTCTCCTTCCCAGCAGAACCCCAGTTTTACTGGAGACTGTTGGCCAGATAGTCAGCAGTCCCCGGCTCTGGCACAGCAGGACAGGTCGTCCAGGCAGGTTGACAGCTGACAACTGCAGGTTGCTTGAACTCAGGTTCAATCTGAGCCACGTCCCCAGCCCTATCCGGTATTTTATTTAGAGACAGGGTCTCACTGAGTTGCTTGGTGCATCGTTGTGGCTGAGGCTGGCTTTGAACTCACAATCTCCCTGCCTCAGCCTCCTGAGCTGCTGGGATTCCAGGCGTGCGGCACCACACCTGACAGGAGAGACCATTTATAAGGGGGTTCAGCTGGCTATGGAGTATCCTTCACCATGTCCTATCTGGAACATTGGTGTGATGGCTGGAGCTCAGATAATCCTTCTAAGGGCATGAGGACAAGATTCATGCTCTGAGGATGGGGATCTGTGCTCACTGAGCCTGCACCTGGCTGGCATGTGGCCCTGGACTGTTCACCTTCAGCTTTTTTCACGTAAGAAAACAAAACAGACTCCTCTTGTTCAAGCTGCTGTTGGGTGTTCTGTCAGGGTGGCCAGACCACTCTTGAGTGTGCTTCATGCGAGGGGTTTTCCCACGCGTTGTTAGGTGGCATCCCCATTTTAAGCTCTGGAAGACCAGAGTTAGGAGTGATCAGTGTGGACGTGAGCTGCAGCAGGGTCCACGCACTCTGCCCTGAGGCCAGCCCGGCTCCCCTCCAGGTGGCTCTCCAGGCTGCTCCCTCATCCTCCCTGTCAGCGGCCCACCCTGTGTGGCCAGAGCCATGGCACCTCCACGCAGTGGCATGCTGGAAGCCACGCTGGGGAGGGCGGTCATCTCAGCCCCTGGTCCCCAGAGGAGTGTGCTGCCTCATGGGCCAGAAGACGGGTGGGCATCCGGACGGAAGGTAGCCCCTGGGCCCTGGGGAGGGAGGGCGGCCGGAGCCCCCCACCACCTGGTGAGCCTCAGCCCAGGAGTGAGCCTGCTGCAGCCCCTCCCCCAGTGGTCCAGCAGGCTCCTCTCTTGGCGGGACCTTGACCCTCATCCTCTTGGGCCCCACCTTCTGGGTGGACCTGCAGCCCTGAGTCCTCCCTGGAGCCAGATGCACCTCCCCTCCAGGGCGGGCCACTTGCAGACTGCACTGCCCATCGGGTGGGGCAGACCCAGGCCAGCTGGACGTCTGACTCACCAGACACAGGGGCCTAAGGAGTCAGAGCTGCGCTAATGCGTCCCCAGGTGGCCTTGAAGCAGCTCCTGCTCTGGCGATTCCTGGCCCCTTGACTGGACGCGTCACTCCCGCTCTCCCCCTCTCCCCCTGCCTGTCCTGTCTGGTGTTTCTGGGCTCAGTGTCATGTGTCATTGAACCTAGGGTCGAAGGTCCCGGGTAGTCCAGGAGAACCTCAGCTGGAGGCTTTTTTTCCCTGTACTAGGGATTGAACCCAGGGCGTTTTCCCACTTAGCCACATCCCCAGCCACCTGCCCCCCTGCTTTCTAAAATATTTTATTTAGAGACAGGGTCTAAGTTGCTTAGAGCCTCACTAGGTTGCTGAGGCTGGCTTTGAACTCTGATCCTTCTGCCTCGGCCTCCAGAGCCCTGGATCACAGGCCTGTGCTGCTGTGCCCAGCTTGTCTTTGTTTTGAGAGGTGGTCCGAGTTACCCAGGCTGCCTCACATGCCCCATCCTGCCTCAGCCTCTTAAATAGCGGGTTACAGGTGTGCACGTCATGCCTCACAGAAAGAAAGTCTCTGAAAGTGTGTTGAAAGGTTTCTGGACGACTCGGGTGTGACGGCCACACCTGTGACCCCACCTAGGACTCTGTCTCAAAACGTAAACGGGACTGGGGATTGACCAGTGGTAAAGTGCCCAAGGCTTAACCCTGTTCAAAGACAAGACTTTCCAGGGGCTGGAATGGCCAGTGGTAGAGCGCTTTCCTGGCATGTGTGAGGCCATGGGTTCGGTCCTCAGCACCGAGAAAGGACTTTCCAATGAGTTCACACTGACGGATTTTGGAGGTTGGGACGTGGCCCTCTTTGGGGCACCACTCCCCTTGCTGGAAAGGCCAGCGCTGACCCAAGATTACGGGGGACAACGGGCACGGGTCCCGGGCAGTGAGAGCCTCTCCTGCGGGATGGAAAGCTCCACTGGGGACGGGGGCAGACCCACAGCCTGGCCTGCCCCTGCGGGCTCTGGGCACAGGGGACCCAAGTGGCAGCTTTCTCAGGACATGGTGCCCAGGGGGTCTCCACTTCTGCTTCCCGACCTGACCAGGTGGACCTAGGCCAGGTGCCGCCAGGGGCGGAGGGGCCAGTGTGCCCTGGCCCTCGGCCACACCACGGCGCCCTCTGGAGTCTGCCCGGAGGAGCACACCCAGTGACCTTGGAGGCAGGAGACCTGTCGTCAGTGCTTTTAAAATATTCAGATTTAATATAATTTATGCTTTATTCTAAGACACACAGGTTTCTCTTTTTCTTTAAAACTATCGGTTGAAGAACCAAGTAGTCCCATCCCAGCCCCAGGGATGCCTGCCCCTGCTCCTGATCCCCACCCAGATCTCCAGAGCCCCAGGCTGCCACCCACTGGCTGACTGTAATTTGTGGCAGTGGCCGTGGGGTCCAGACCACCCTGGTGGACGGTCCAGCCACACAGACCTGGCCATCTGGAACATGTATCCCCCAGGGAAACTCGGCTATCCCCTGACTGCACCCTCTCAAAACGCTGTGCCTTCAATACGGCGAGAAGCGCGGAGAGGCTCTTCCATGGGCCCTGTGGGGACAGGGAGGCCCACGGTGAGGACACCGGGCAGGGGGTGAGGGCCTCTTGAGAAGGCCCAGGGAAGGAGGAGGGAGGAGCCTGATCTGGCGGCTGCCATGTGTCCAGATGCCCATCTGCCAGGGCAGCCCTGCCCTGGACCATGGCCTCACACCAGGGTGCTGCTGAGCCTGGTGGGACCAAGGGGGCAGCTCTCCAGTCCGGCAGGGCCCTCCGGCCCTTATGCAGGCCCCTGGCTCAGCACCCTGGGCAGCCGGGGCCAGGTCTCTGCTAGACAAGTGCCAGCAGCCCGAGTCCCATCACCCGACCTCCAGGCCAACACCCACGCAGCCCACTCACCAGTGCTGTCCACGAGGTCTGAACCGGGACCGGCACTGGGGGTCACTGCACAGGAAGGCTGCCGCCCTGGAGACCGAGGGCCCCCGCAGGCCCCCACGGTCTGTGGAGCTGATCCCTGGGAAGTTGGTCCTCTTGGGCAGCACCTGGCACCAGAGGCCACATGGGTTCCAGCCCTGTCTCTGCCTTCTCCTGGCCAGGGTGCAGCAGCCCTCAGGCTGGGCCCAGGGCTTCAGGCTCTGAGCCCCTCCGGATGCCCACGTAGGCCTACAGCTCCCTCCTGGCCAGAGTGGCCTGGCAGCAGCCCTCAGGCTGGGCCCAGGGCTTCAGGCTCTGAGCCCCTCCGGATGCCCACGTAGGCCTACAGCTCCCTCTTGAACCTGGCTGCAGCCATGGTCAGGTGACATGCCTGGTGCTCACCCTTGCAAAGGGAGGAGAGTGTCTCCTTCAGGCCACACCCAGAACAGGTCCAGCTTTGGGAATGAGGGCCTGAGGCTCCTGCCATGCCCTGCTCTGGCCTTGCCCTGCCAATTTGCCCAAGGCACACAAAGAGGGCTTGGCTGGAACAACTGTGTGTCCTTGGGTAGGGGGCCCGCCTCTCTGTGCCCGTTGGCTCCATTCCCAGGATTCGCCATAAGAAGTGCTCGGCACTGCAGTGTGCTGGGTGGCCTAGAGGTGTGCAGCACGCCAGAGACAAGTACCTTGATGACCCGGCCCCGGAAGACGCTCTCGTCCAGCTCCATGGCAGCCCGGGCTGAGCTCTTGGTGGCAAACTCTATGTAGGCATAGCTGAGGGCAGCATGGGCACAGTGAGGACCCAGTCTTGCTGCCCACCCAGCCTTGCTGTCCCCCCCGGCCCTGCCCGAGGCCCTGCACCGACCCCTTGGGGTGTCCCGAGAACTTGTCGCACAGGATGGTGACGCGGTGGACCTGGCCGCAGTGGTGAAAGTGGGCCTCCAGCTCCCTGGCCGTGCCCCCGTAGTCCACCTGCTGTGGCAGGGCAGCACTGTGGGGCTGGGCTTGCACAGGCCGGGCCCTGGCTGGGGGTCATCGAGGCCCTGGTCCCCGGAGGGCAGGAGGACAGGCTGAGAGGGGTTCCCCCTGCCCCCCTTGGTGCACTCAGGCTGCGCCCGGGGCCTTGGCTCAGGCGAGGGGCACAAGGCTTGTTAAAGGTGGCGAACCTCAGCCGAAGATCCCACTCGGTGGCACTGGGGAGTCCTCATGTGGGACAGCAGGCCCATGTTGCCCCCAGGGGACAGACGGGCCCACCCCATCCTTCCTGGAGGCCAGACATGCCCCCTCCCTCCCTCCCTCCATCTTGTGAGTCCCAGCCACAGAGGACACTAGTGTGACCACCTGCCCACCCTGGGGTCTGCGCCTTCGGGAGGGACGAGCCCTTGCTGCCCTTCCCCCACTCACGTTGCCCACGTAGATGGATCTGTGGTCAGCCTCCACCTTCTCCTTGGGGGTCCCAGGGAGGGGGCAGCCTGGGGAGACAAGGCCTCAGGACCAGAAGGCCCCCCACAGTGGGCACCTCCCATCGGGGGTCCATTCCCCACCCCTCAGGGAAGGTCGCCCTGCTCCGCGGGGGTCTTGGGGCTCCTACCTGTGGTCCCAGGGCTGCTTAGCAGCTGCCCAGTCCCTGTGCCATCCTCTGCCCTGGTCCTGCCCTGGATGCTGGGTGGCTCCGGCCGCTGCTTCGCCTGCTCCAGGGCCCATAGCTTCAGCTTGATGGCCTCCAGCTCTTGCAGCCCCTGCCCGCAGTCAACCTGGGAGGGGGACAGCCTGTGGGCCCTTCCAGAGGGAGGGCAGCTGTGACCGGCCGGCCCTGGCAGAGGGTCACAGCCCCTTCGGGGCAAACCCTTCTCTGGACAGGATACAACCTCCTCCGAAGCCCCGGCTGGAGGGAAGCTCCTGGGCCCACGGACTCCACCCCGAGGCCTCCCCAGCTGGAGGCTGCCTGGGCCGCAGCCCAGAGCCCGCCTCACTGCCGCCTGGCCCAGGGGGGTGGGCCCAGCCCTCGGCCACCCCGCAGGGTGCTACCTGGTCCGGCCCTGGGCTCTCGGCCCGGCTCCCCGGCTCCAGCAAGGACAGCAAGAAGCTGGCGTCTCTGTCGTCCTCCTCGGCTTCTCCCCACCGCTCCCCCTGCCCACCTCCACCCCCTGACTCCAGAGGGGTCTTCTCAGGCCTGCTGCAGGCCCCCCAGCCCTGGGCCTCAGGGTCCGAGGAGACCGCCTGGAGCCAGGCCTCAGTAGGCGGCGGGAAGAGAGCGTGGCTCAGGAAGGGCCACATGGGCAGGTCGGAGGGCTGGCCGGACTCCTGCTGCGCACGCCACACCCACGCCTGCCCGGGCCTGGCTTTAAGCCTGCCCCAGGACAGCTGCTCCCACTTGCCGCTGAAGAAGGCCTCCCTGGGCGCCGCCTCCGGCCTGAGAGGTCAAGGCGCAGGCCCGCCTACCCGTCCTCCTCACCTGGCAGCGCCCGGGGCCTGCTGGAGAGCAGCACCTGAGCCCAATCTGCGCCCAGCCTTGCCTGGGGGTCTTCAGCAGGCTGCCACCCACCACCCTCACAGGCGTGCCTCCAGCAGCAGCCGGAGGTGGCCCTGGCATGAGCAGGTCACCAACACACACTGCAGGAAGGGCAGCTTCTAGGGACAGTGGCTTGAGGGACTTGAGGGCCGGTCAGGCAGAGCAAGGCCCTGGAGGGTGGGCTGACCCAGGGTGGGGTGCTGGGCCCAGAGGAGAGGCAGTGACCTCTGTTGGAGACCTGCCTACCCCACTGGTTCCAGAGCCCCCCACCCCACTTCGGGCCACATTTAGGCTGGAGCCCCTTGAAGTGAGTAGACCCTTGGGCCATATGGGCGGACCGAGTTACCCTACTTTAACTCGTGCCCTGTGGGTGGTCCTGGCCTCCACCAGCGGCTGCCCCCACACCTCACAAAGCCCTGGGCTGCAGCAGGCGTGTGTCCCTGTGTCCACCAGAGTGGCTGCTCTCGAGGCAGGCTGTGGCCACAGCTCGCCCTGGCCTGATTCTGGTGGGACTCTGGCTGCTGCTTCCTGAGCTGCCCTGTGTGCCCCAGGCACATGGAGGTGCCCACCTAACCCAGACCCACAGCCCCCAAGCTGGCGCCTGGGGTCTCTTCCCAGGGCATTCGGGTCTGGGGAGGAGAGGTCAGGGCCGAGGACGGGGGCGGGGGTGGGGATGCAGCCTGGGAAGCGGTCAGCCCAGCCTGCCCCTCCCTCACTGGCCCAGGTAGCCCCTAAGGGAAGGGTTCTCTGGGAAGCTGCGGGCCCAGGAGAATGAAGATCTGAGGAACCACCTCCTGCCCTCACCTCCAGACACACTAGTGGGCAGGACCCCAGGCTCCTGGTCACTGCTTCCAGGAAGCTTCCCCAGCTGCTCCTCCCCACCCAGTGGACCCTGTGCCCAGGCTGCTCCCTCTGTCCTGCGTCAATTATTCATTGCAGGTATCCCCTGGCAAGCCAGAGTGCCTTGGAGCGGTGTCCATGTCCATGCTGAGAATAGGCTGGCCACCCAAGGGCTGGACAAGGACACCCCACCATAGGTTGCACGCCTCCCCCGTTGTGTGGCCCAGATGCCCATCCACTTCCATGCAGAAGGCAGGACACTGCAGGCCATGTCCACACCAAGACGGATGGATGTGGCCCAGCCCTGGTCGGACTCTGCTCGGAGCTGCGTCTGCAGCGGGAAGAATGTCAACCTTATGCTACCCTGAGGCATGGACTCTCCAGCCCAGCGGGCTCCCACCAGCTGCCCGGCCTGGGACAGCTTGCCCACGGCAGCCTTTGAATACCCTCAGAATGCACATGTTCAGATCCCGGCTGAGTGTCACCACTGACCCTTCCTCTAGGCCACCAGAGTGCCACAGCCTGGAGCCAGATTCTTGCCTAAGTCAGGACACAAGGTGGCCCCACCCTGGCTCAGGATGGGTGACCGTCCTGCCACATCCTCCTCTGATGGCCGTCTCACACCCATGCCCAGCAGGCACCCAGTCGGCTGTGGGCAGGTGGGAGGTGGGGCCCTCAAAGTCCTCAGGTCGTCTCTGGGCCTGCAGTGTCTAGGCCTTCCTGGGGTATGGACCTCGAGGCTCCCCCCCCCGACTTCCAGAGCTGCCCACAGTGCCCTCTTGCCACACCTCGCCAGCCTCCTCTGTGTCACGGTCCCCCAACGTCCACCTCTGTCCTTGAGAGGGTGCCGCCTCCCCTGCCTGCACAGGGAGCCCCCACTCTGCCTGGGACCCAGGAGGGCAGAGCCGCCAGACAGACCCCGGACAGGTGGGGGAGCTGGGGCAGGCAGCAGGACCCAGGGACGCAGAGCGGGCGCGGCTTTTAGAGGAAACCCTCACTCCCCGCCCAGCAGCACCCGAGTCTGCGCCCCAGCAGCTGTGACCACGCCCTGGCCGGGCCCGGTGCAGGGGTGAGGGGCTGCTGGGCTGGGCCGGAGGGGGGGCAGGTGTGGTGCCTGCCTCTTGGCAGCTAGAGAGCATTTGGCCCATGGTGGGTTCCCTCACCCAGGTCTGGGGGCTCTGCCGGAGCCCGCTGGATGGAAGGCCGCGGGATGGAGTCTTCTGGAAGCACTGGCACTGCTGCGGCTGCCCAGGCCCTGTCTGTGGGGTGTCCAGCGCAGGCCCAACCTTCCCTTCCTCCCTCAGCACAACAGACCATCGTCCAGCCCTTGTTTCAGACAAGCCCCGGTGGTGCAGCCTGGGAGGCAGGGCAGTGGAAGTGGACCCGGGGCTGGGAGGTGCTGGCAGGGGACCTGCGTCTGGCCCAAGGTCCCAGAGAATACCACCTGGTACCCAGTTCCACCACCTGGTACCCAGTACCACCATGCCAAGTCAGCAGGCAGCCCAGGAGGACTGAGCCTGGACCGGCCGGGACCCAGCAGGGCAGGTGGGAGCGGCCCAGGGCTCGGGTCAGGCCAGCCCCGGCTCGCCCTCTGCTCCTGGGCACCCTCCTCTGAGCACTGGCCCTGAAGAGAGGGGGGGAAAGGGCGCCCAGCCCAGCGGTGAGGCCTCGTGGGGGAACGTGCTTATGCTGACGGCAGGCGCCCAGCCCAGCGAGACTGTGCGCCAACTCCTAACCGTGCCCCATGCCCTGCCACACTCTGCAAGCAGGCCCGGGTTGGTCAGGGTGACCACCGAGCCTCAGCCCAGGCTGCCCACCCCCCTGCAGCAGACGCTCACCTGCCCCTGCAGTGAGGAGATGGCCGGTGGGGCACTGGGGGTCTGTGCTCACAGGCAGCGTCCCTCGGGGCAGCCCGAGGGCCCAGGACAGGAGGATCCACAGAGTCCCTGGGCTCTGGGACACTGAGGAAGTGAGGACACTGCTCTGGATGCAGTGGAGGGCCCTCTGCCTGGGGGGACTACAGGACACAGGACAGGTGTGCGAGGCCATGGGTACCAGGACCAGAGTGGGTGAGGGGGGCCAGGGTGGGGTAGAGGATGGGCAGATGGACAGAGAGGGGCAGAAGAGGGTGGGTGGAGAGAGGAGGGTATGTGGATAGATGAACAGATGGGTGGACAGGTGGGTGGATGGACAGATGGACATAGGGGCAAAAGGTTGGATGGACAGAGGAGGGTGGACAGATGGATGTGCAGATGGATGGACAGGTGGGCAGTGGTGGGTGGACAGGAGGTGACCGAGTGGACCAGAGAGACAAGAGGAGGAGTGCATCAGTGGCTGCATCTGGGCTGCGCAGTAGGCAGAGCAGGGACAGATGAGGCCACAAACATAGCTGTGGTGTCAGCCTGAGGGTCCATTTGGAAAAACTCACACCAGGGAAATCTGGGGCCCAACCTAGTCCCTGTCCACTGTGACTTGGGTGGACCCCCGTGCCCTCCAGCCCCATACTGTCCCTCAGGGACAGTGCTGATGGACGTGCGGACTAATGGGGGGCCCACTCCTTGCCCTGCACGGCCCTGGCAGGCAGTGGGGCTGGGGTGTGGTCCAGCCTGTCCCACCCACCACCATGGCCACGCAAGGAATGGGGAGGCCCACGGGACGTAGCCAGGGTCCTGGGCAGGGCAAGGAGATGAGGGCGGGAGAGGCGAGGGAAGCACACCAAGGGTCTCTTTCTAGAAGGGCAGGGGCAGCCTCTGACCGACCGCCTGGCTGTCCCTGGACGGGCCTCGGGCTGGGATCTCTGGCGCCACCTGTCTGCCGTGATGGTCTCCCGTGTGAGCTTTGGCCCTGGCACAGGAGGTGAAGCTGCCATCTTGGTTGGGCGCACGGTGTTCATTGCCACCCATGAGGCAAGGGACACCTAAGTGCCCTGTCCCCTTGGCCACCGCTCTGTGCTTGGTTCTGCTGCGGGGTCTTTGGCTGGGTGGATCCTGAACACAGTGGCCCCAAGGGCCCTGCCTTCCTCACTGCTCCCCGACTTCAGGTGGCCTGGGGAGCCCCTCAGCACAGCACCGCCACCTGCGCTTGGCCTTGGTTTCTGGTTCCCTGGTCAGGCTCCTTACACACGCAGGACTTGCTTTGGGCAAGTGGCATTTAACAGTTGGCCTGAGGGGCAGCTCTTTCCAGCTGGCCCCTGGAGGCTGGTCCCAGGGAGCAGGAGGTGCTTACAGACAGAGCAAGGTAAAACCCAGGTGAGCGCTCATCCACACCCGCCTGGGTCTGCTGCCCTGCCCCAGAGCTGCCCAGTCCTGGCCCGGGGACACGGGACCCAGGAGGGCTGCGCTGGTGCTCCTCACCCAAAGCCCACCTCGCCAGCCAGCAAGCCCCTCTTCCTCCCGGAACATGGTGTCCCCCCACTGAGCTTCGGCCTTTTGGGCAGTGGGCTGCTGGGCCGGGCACTAGCAAGATGCAGCACTGGGGGCATAGGTGGGGAGCGAGGTGCCCCCCCAGGGAGGCAGGGCCCTCTGTGGGCATGGGCATGGGCACATCCTCTGCGCCTGAGCCGAGGCTGGATGCGAGACCAGGCTGCGTGCCCTGCCATGGAAGCAGACCCAGGCCCTGGCTGTCTGAATCCCACAGAAGCAATCCTCCCCCAGGGCAAAGGCCCGGAACCTTCCGGAGGACACAGGAGGCAGGCGGCTATGCCAGGCTGGGTTCTGCAGGCCCTGGCTGGGATCTTCTCCTAACTCAGAGCAGACTCCATGACAGCCGGGAACCCACGCCGCAACCCCGCTCCCCAGGGCCGCGTGTAGGACCCGAGAACTGGGTCCTAAGCCGTGTGCTTCCCAGGTTTCTCTTAATTCTTTATTTGGCAAACATCTCTTCTTATCACCACCATCGCAGACACCATTTTTGGACCTCTGCGAAAACCAAGTACATTCACATTCATGCGCACTGTGCCTCGGGTAGGGCCCCTGGACGCGATCAGAGGCTGGCCACCGCATATTGCACTTGTCCTTGGCGCTTTTCACAGCGATACACAGCAGTGTGGGTGGTAGTCGGCTCTGCCCTCCCACTCAGCGTGGCAGGGACTGGCCGTCCTTCCTTTCCTCCTTGGGGTGGAGGGCAGGCGAGGGCTGGGATGGCCAGGGTGCCCAGAACGAGGGTGGAACTCAGGGCTATGTACATCTGAGTCTCGGGGAGGGCAGGGCAGGGGGCTTTTTTTTCTGCAAAAGTTTGGGAGAAAGAGTAGCTGCAGGGAGACACGGGCGGTGGTGTTGGGGCTCCATGGAGGTGGGACGGGCGGGAGCGGAGGTAGAGGAGGAGACCAGAGCGGGTTCTCAGGAGCAGGGTATCTCCTCTTGCTTTGAAACGCAGTCAAGAGTCAACCCAAAAGATCGACACGGCGTTGTTTTGGGGTTTTCTCTCTCTGGGAAGAACACTCTAGCACTTTCTGCTCACGGGTGGAAATTGAAATGTGAAGTGTCACAGAGGCATGGGGACAGAGCGGTGTCCTGCTTGCGCCTGGGGATGACAGCGCAGGGCGGAGCACGGAGGTCATGGGCCAGCTGCCCAGGGCCAGCTCAAGAAGACCCCAGGGTGTGCCAGACCCCACTGTCCCAAGACCTCCAAATAAAACCAAAACTGAAAGGAGAGACCAGCATCCAAACGAACCCAAGATGACCCAGACAGGCTTTGGCAGTGACGGACGCCTGGGTTTGGACGTGGTGCCTTCGGGGCTCCTCTGCAGCGGAGGTGAGTGCGGTATCCTTGGCTGGCTAGCTGGCAAGGTAGTTAGCGGGTCTGCTTCCTTCGCCTTTTTAAAAGACTTTTTGGATTTTTTTACTTAAAGCCAAAGAGTTTGACATTAAAGGAAGAAAAAAACCTGAAACCGGAAACACTTCTCGAGTCGAGGCTGGACTCCCACCAATCCTGCGCACCTGTCGGCCGCAGGGAGGCCGAGTGCAGTGAGTCCAGGTCTCCGGCTACAAAATCACAGTTTTATTCCCTTTTTAACAAGGAGGGGGACCCCCAGCCTTCCTTGTCCCTTTCTGAGTAGCTCTTTTGCGGACAAAACCCCTCAAAATTCTTTGCTGGAAACGTCAGCCCCGTGAGACTTCCAGTGTAGAGAGGCGTGGACCGTGGCGGAGGGACGCGCGGCCACTCCCGCGTGTGCTGCGGCGAGGGTCGGTGGTGGAGGCGAGGTCGTGGGCCGCGGCCGAGCTGCCCGGGGCTGCGAGGCTGGCGGGTGGACTCTCTCGGTCCTGTTTTCTTTTGGAGACAAGCAGTAGCAGCAGTGACTCCGACCGGCCGCCCTGTGGGGCCAGGTGGGTGGTGGGCGCGGCCTCCAGTGAGCCGGCAGGTGGGCGGGGCCTGGGGTCTAGGTGCTGGCCGGGCCTGGGAGGGGTCAGCGGGGCACTGCGGTGTCCAGGGGGCCGGGCGGGCCGGGGGAGCCGGAGCGGGAGGGCCCGGCAGAGCCGGCCTCGCTGGGGCTGGCCGTGGTGCCGGGCTGCGCGGGCAGTGGGTCGGCCACTGTGGCCGCGGGCCCCTGCAGGCCCTGGCCGCACACGTGGTGGTGCTTCTCCCAGTCCCTGTGCTGGCAGAAAGACCCGCAGTAGCGCGCCACGTTGCAGCCGCTGCACGTCTCGCTGGCCTTGCGCCCGCAGTTCCAGCAGCTCTGGGTGGGAGGGGCAGAGGGCACAGTCAGCCTGGCCAGACCGCTGCCCAGCTCCCGCCCTGTGCTGCCATCCACGGTGCTCAGGCTGGCCACCGTCTCACCCGGGGAAGCAGTGGCCGGGGAGGGTGGCGTGTTCCCCCTGCCTGCTGTGAGACAGGAGGGAACTGCCTGGAGGCCAACGTCCACTCTGCCGTCGGCCTCCACAGCCTCTGGGGCCACACCACCGCCTGCGGTCCCAGCTCACATGGCCCTGGCCACACTGCCTTCCACCAGATGGCTGCCGGCCCCCACTGACTCCCTGCAGGTCTGCTGTGCCCACTGGACCAAGGAGCCCCTGAAGGATGTGGCTCTCCCCAGGACTCCGCTGTGAGGGCTTCGCTCTGTCTCACCTGCTTCTACGCCATGTCTCCTCTGACCCCCAGCCTAGCCCAGCACAAGCCCAGGCAGGTTGGGGGGGGTCTGTCCTTCAACAGAGGGCATCCCCAGGGCCCCCCTGGAGAGGTCTGTTCCTCTCCCTGATGTTTCTGCTGACCAAGTTCTTGGGCAAGGAGGAAATGGGCCGCAGACTGTGCCCAGCACGTGGTCATCCAGGTGCACAGGACCCTCTGGCCTTCCTGCTCACGTAGCCCCTGGGGCCCACAGGTCTCCTCAAACCTTCTGCTTTCACAGCTCAGAGAAGAACCTACGCTTTGGTGTCAGCGACCCGGGGTCAGATAATGGCCCCACACAGGCCAGGGACTTAGCCGGCCACCTACCCTTGGACTAGTTTCTGTATCTGCATGATGAAGAGGGCCACAGGGCACCTCACCAGGCTGTGTGGGCAGCAGGCTGTGTACCTACTGCAGCCACCTGTGATGGCCACCGGATGGGGACCCGGGTTACAGAGCTGTTGGGTTCCAGCCACACTTGGCTCACCCCAAGTCTCACTGTCAACCCCAGTGGACCCAGAGACAGTGCGGGGCCTAGGCGCAGCCAGTGGCCCTACCTCGCTGGAGTCCTCCTGCTGGTTGACCACGGTGAGGGCGTCCTCGGAGGCCTGCCGCTTGGCCTCGGCTAGGGCCCGCTCCATCTTGGCGCGCTCTGTGCTGATGAGCTCGTGGGCTTTGCGCTCCGCGTCCGACACGGCCCTCTGCAGCTCCGACATGGCCTGACGCTTCACCTCGTTCACAGCCTCTTCTGCAGGACACGGAGGCCAGGCTGGGGTCAACAGGGTTCCGGGCCTCCCCCACAACTGAAGCAAGGGCCCCGTACATGCACACACGGGCACAAGTGTGTGACCTAACACGTGTGTACAGGCAAGGGCCTGAGGGACCGCGGGGCCGGTCGAGCTCTGACCACCACTCTACCTGTAGTGGTCTTCATGCTGGTGTGTGAGGGCCAGGCCCACGGGGAACCCACACACCACACTGGCCCAGGCCCCTCTCCAGCACGTCAGCAGAGACCTCAGGCCACCTGGGAACCTACGCCCGCTGCCTGGCCCTACGGAGGAGCTGCAGCACAGGGCTGAGGCTGCGGCCCATGTCCAGAGTCCACTGGTGACTTGTGCCATTCAGTTCCGTGGTGACACTCCTGCCCTCCACAAGCGCCTGCTAAACACCCCGGGGGCTGAGGCCTGCTGTCCCTGCAGCGTGGTGTGAGCGGGGCTGCTGAGAGTGTCCCGTGGGGTCAGGGTGGGACCGGTGGTGTTCCCCGCTCAGGTAGGCAGGCACCGCGAACCTCCCACCCCAGCCTCTATGTGGGGATTGCTGGCTGCTGGCAGGGCCTGAGCCCTGGTCTGAGTGACATCAGGACCTCATCACCACACAGCTCCACATGGACCTCAGCAAGGCGCTCACCAAGCCCTGCCCGGTGGACAGCTGAGGTGACGGGGCTGGGCCAGGCCAACGAAGAGCCGCAGCCTCCTGCCAGGCAGGGGGTGTCCAAGCCAGGGCCCTGGCCACAGCCCACCCCTCATCGCCAACTCTCGGCGGGGGCCCTCCCTCCTCTGTGCCTTCAAGACCCGAGGACCCCGTCTTCCTCATGTTTCACACTGAATCCTGCCTGCTCCCGTCTCCTCCGAACCACTTCTGCCGAGCAGGCACGGGTCTCTCTCGCCACCCTCAGATCTTGCTGGGCTGTTTCCCGCCGTGCCAGTGGATGTTCCCACCTCCTCCCCTGCTCAACACGGTGCCCAGCAGGCTGCGCGGACTCTGGGCTTGTGCACAGCAGGATGTGCAGCGTCCCTGGGCTTTGCTGGGGGAAGCCTTTGGGCACCCCTCACTGCCGGGCCTGTGAGGGGCTCCCACAGCTGTCCCGGGGTCTGTCCTGCATCTGTACTCACCGGCTCTCCTCCAGATCTCCTCTGGCATGTAGCCAGAGAGGGTCCGCGGTATGAACTCCCGGTGGACATCTGAAAAAGATGCGGCCTGAGGTCAGCTCCCCCTTCACACTGCCCAGGCCCCAGGAAGTGCTCTTCACTGGCAGGGGATCCCCGGGGGCTCAAAGGTGGAGACCCTGCACTGGCATGGGGGCAGGAAGGGAATGCTCTGGACCCCCACCGAGGGGGACCCTGGGTTCAGGCTGGGGGCTGGGCACCTCCTGGGCCCTTCTTGGTTGTGCAGAGTCTCCCCACAGAACTGGGGGTGTC
The DNA here is from genome assembly GCF_048772815.1 of Callospermophilus lateralis. NCBI lineage: Eukaryota > Metazoa > Chordata > Mammalia > Rodentia > Sciuridae > Callospermophilus > Callospermophilus lateralis. The sequence continues at coordinate 65,396,783 of NC_135322.1, forward strand.
TTTGTGCAAAGTGGGGAAGGCACCTCCTTTCCAGGGAGACTGTTTTATCCTGGCCCGTCCCCCAGGCCAGCCCGGCCCTCCTCAGTGCACACCTGGCTGAGACCCCTCGGGGCTGGCGGAGCTGTTGAGGGTGCGGGTGGCAGCGGGTGTGGGGCCCTTTTTCACATCCTCCGCGTCACTGAAGCGCCGTATCCAGTGGTGGAGCTCCTCCCGGTCGGCCTCCTGGCACCTGCGCAGCACTGTGAGTGACCGCCGTGTCTTCTCCACCATGTCCATGATGCAGTTCAGGAGCTGGGTGGACAGGGCGGGCTTCAGCACCTTGCAGCCTGGGGGCAGCCAGACACATCCCGCCCTGCAGGGTCGGCTGCTGGAGACCCGTCTCCATGGAGCAGAGCGGCTGGGCAGGGTGGGCTGGGGCTGGCCCTAGGCAGGGGTCCTCATTGCCATGGGCATCAGGCTGGCATGGGAGTGGGGACTGCAGTCCCTCCTCCCTGACCCTCTTAGGGTGCTGGCCTCGGGACTGCCTTTCCTTCTCAGGCGAGGCACGGGTGGAGGGGACGAAGTCTCAGGGCCCACAGGTGGTCTGAGGAGCAGGATGTGGTCCACGGCCCTGAACCCCTGGGCCACTTCCCACCACCAGGAGGCCCCACAGGACTTTCCCCAACGTCCTGCAAGGTTCAGGCGGCGCCCTGGAGAGCTGGGCAGGAAGTGGCGGGAGGGCTCCCGGTTCCTCCTGGCCGGCTGCAGCCCACAAGGGCACACATGAAGGTGGCCAGAAGGACAGGGTGGGTCCAGGCAGGGCGCTGGGCCCAGCGGAGCCCACGCTCAGCGCAGCTGCCCCCAATGGCCCCACAGCCAGGCAGCCCTGCGGCCCGCTGGGCACTCACGTTGTTAAGGTGCTTCCACTCCTCAGCCCACTCGCGCTCCGTGAGCCTGTGGTCAATCACTTCCTCCTGCCGCGCCCCTGGCGCCCCTGCGGGAGGGCAGGCGCCAGCTCAGGCCCGGCTCCCCACCCCCACCCCACCAAGCCCCGCCCCACAGCCCCTCACCCTCCCCAGCCCCGCCTCTCTCCCAGCCCCGCCCATGCCCCTAAAGCCACTCTGCTCCTGGGACACCCATTCGCCCCCAGCACCGGCCCTGCTCTCGGCCCTCCCATGGGCTGTGCCCAAGTGGAACCGGGAGCCCTGGACCCTGATCCTTTGACCACTGACCCCCAGTGCCCCAACCCCCATTGGGAAGAGGAGACAAATCTGTTCCTGCCCCTGGCCTAGCTGTGTCCACCCCGTCTCTGCCTCCTTGCTGCCCGCCCTGGCCCACAGCTTCTCCAGACCTGCCTGTGAAGGGCCTGCGGCTGGCCCCGAGAGTGTGCTGTGACCTGCTCTCCCAGTAGTCTGCCCTCCTATGCATTCCTCAAAGCCCAGGTCACGGCCCTCTGCAGTGTACCCAGAATCCCTGTCCCGGGTGCCCTGTTGTATCAGGTGAGGTGACTCTGTCTACTCGAGGTCCTCCCTGCAGGCTGCGTGTCCCCAGGGCTGGGCTCTGGCTGGGTGCTCAGCCTTATCCACTGGAGCCCGAACGCCCCAGCCAGCTCTGCAGCAGATGGCGGGGCTGAGAAGCCCCGTGGACCTGGGTCCTCATCTGGCTGCCCACGCCTCAGTCAGTCCACCCTGCCCACCTCCTGGGGTGACAAGAGACTTCAGAGACACGTGCCTGGGAAGCAGGCTGGTAAGCGGGGGTCCTGTGGGCTGCTGGGTGGCGCAGGGCTGCGGGCCACACACCTCAGCCCTTGCCCATGCCTAGCCCTGGAGGCCGGTCATCCCTGGAGGCTGGTAAAGGGGCTGTGTTGGCCCAGATACAAGTCAGGGAGGGGTGGCGGCAGGTATGGCTCAGGGTTGGCCAGCTGCAGTGAGCCCTCAGTCCTGGCCAGTGAGGCGGCAGGGGCGATGGAGGCAGGAGCTTAGTCTCTAAGACACAGGGAGGTCCAGCATCTGGTCCTCCCGTGAAATGCCTCCAACCCTCCCCTATCGTGTCCCTGTCTGTGCCGGGTGGCCCAGAGTCAGTCTATGCTTCCGAGGCCTCTTTTGGGGCCACCTTTGGTCCCTAAAGATCTCCTAGGTCACTGGACCTCAAATGCCTCCCTCAAATTACAGAAGGGCTTGGGAGGTGGCTGCTAGAGCTTGCTCTCCACCAGGCTCCTGGCCGCCGGCAGAGCTGGGGCCCGTGCCAGGCCCCAACCAAAACAGTGGCTGAGCTCTCTGCGGCAGCTGGAGTTTATTTTTGCATTAGCAGAAGCCGGTGGGAATCAGCACCTGCCTGACCCGCCACAGAGAGCCAGGACCGTCACCTGCTGCCTGGGCCCAGGCCCCGCGTGCCTGCAGGGTGGGGTGGGAGTCAGCCTCTTACAGGAGGGGCTTCCTGGGCCCTTTCTGGGACTGTCCGCACCCTGGGACCCCGGCCGGCTGCTCCTGGGCCTCTTCACCAGCACACACAGGGGCCGTGTGGGGGGCATCCTCTTGGTTCCAGCCCACAGGGGAGTGAGGCCAGGCAGGTGTGGCCGCGAGACCTCGGCCGTGTCACCTGCGCTCTCTGGGCCTCGGTCTCCCGTCTGTGGTGTGGGTGTGCAGGAGAGGACGCCAGCCCCGTAGGGTGTGGTCCGTGCCAGCTGCTGTCCCCGTCACCAGCTGGGCCTCAGAGCTCGCTGCCTGGGCCTGCGGTAATGCCCCGGTCCTCACATGACGCCTGCTCAACCCGAGTGGCAGAGGGGACCTGAGGCCCAGTGAGGGTGCGCTGTGGGGAGTCACGATGGGGTCAAGAACTGGGCAGCTCCTGTCAGAGGCTGCCCAGCCTGGATGGGTGCCAGGCCCTCAGGGTGGTGACCTTGCAGCCCCAGTGGGTCCCCCTGGGTTCATGAGGCCCTCCTGGGCCTCCAGGGTGCAAGCTGCCCTCCAAGGCGGTAGGAGGAAAGTCGCACTCCCGGCCCCCGGGGTGTGGCCGGCCGTCCCCTACCCACTGCTCCCTGGATGGCCTGCTACGCCCAGGTGCAGTGGCGGCAGGTGCAGCGTGTACTTGGGCACTCGCAGCCGGCTCAAGCACCCGACCAGCCCCAGCACGCTGCTCACCCAGCTGCCGGTGGCGCTCTCGGGTGTCGGGGTGGCGGTAGGAGTCGCGGAAGTGGTGGGCCATGGCCATGTCCTCCAGGCGGAAGTGCTGGGGCGGGGGTGGGGTGGGGTGGGGCAGCCCGTTGCTGGGGCTGTAGCGCTGTGCGGGGCTCAGGGTGCACGGCCGTTTGCTGAGGTGGTCAGGGTGCAGGGCGTCGCGGTCTGACCCGTTCTCTTTGGTCCTGGCCAGAAGAGCAGGTGGAGGGCAGTGGTTATGGGCCGCCAGCCAAGGATGGAGGTCCCGTCAGTGCGCAGGGACACGGGCGTCAGAGAGGAAGGAGGTGCGAGGGAGACGAGTGGTACCACCTCTGCCTCCTCCTCCCTGGTGGGCGGGCCCCCGGGCTCCCCAAACTAGAAGCCCAACCCCCTGTCAGGGGACTGGGCAGACAGGAAGGCCCAGTGACCAGCAGCCCCCAGGAATGTGGAAATGCGCCTCTGGAGGCCAGCGGAGGGGGCCCAGCCCAGCCACCTGGATTTGGTCCCCTCGGGCTGTACATTCGGCACCAGGGGAGAGTGCCAGGAAATATCTGGGGACAGACGTCCTCCTGGGGCTCCCAGGGGCATCTGGGTCCAGCCCGGCAGGGCAGGCTGCTAGCAGGGCAGGTGAGCTGCCTGTCTGCCCCGGTGGAGCCTGCAGTGGGGGCTGCTGGCCAGGCAGGGCCGAGGCAGGAGGGCCCTGTGCCCCCTCCTGGCCCGGAGCCGCGGTACCTGTCGGGCGTCCTCCTCTTGCCGTTCTCGTTGACCTCCAGCAGGGGCTCGGAGGAGTCCACGGGGGAGGGGGCGCTGGTGCCCAGCAGCAGCTGCTCGTGCTGGGCCAGGTACTGGGCAGGCGTCTGCTTGGCCAGGCGGGCACAGTGCAGGAGCTCCCGCTGCAGCAGAGGCAGGTTCGCCTGGGGGGCGGGCGGGAGCGGCTTGGCCGGCTGCGCAGAGCCTGGCGCCCGCGGGGCTCGGGGACTCCCGAGGGAGGTGAGGAGGACAGTGGGCAGGACGGTGCCCTGCCCAGGGCACACAGTGACAGGTGGTGCCTGAGACCCCAGCCCAGATCCTGGACACCCAGGCAAAGCTTCCTCCTGTCACCCCCCTCCCTGGGGACATCTGGAGGCAGAGGGAGTGTGCCTGCACCCCATCTAAGCCGTCACCACACCATCCCCAGCACCGAGGAGAAATTCAAGGCTCAGAGACTGGGAGCAACCAGCCCAGCACACACAGCAACTGTAAAGGGGGGTTGAGAGCAGAGCCCAAGTGTGGGGTGCCCGGGGTCTCCACTGGCCCCACCACGCTGGTGGGCAGCCTCCGGCTCCTGTCCTCTGGAGTTCCAGGCTCAGCCTGAAACAAAGACTGGTGCTGGGACCGGCCACCAGTGTGCTTCCTGCCACCGCAAAGCTCTGGGCACATGGCACTGGCCTCTGTCCTGTGATCCCCCTGCCATCAGTGACATTGCGGCCACTAAGCAGGGAACAGGACTTGGCAGAACCACTTCTAACATTCTCCCGGAGGCCGGGCTCCGGCCTCCGGGAGAGCGCTGCTGGGCCCTGGCTGGGTTCCTCCGTGCTTCCCAGGCTTCCCGAGCCACTAGGGGTGGGGCGGGCAGGCTGCGCCCTACCACAGGCTGGACAGGGCCCAGAGGCAGGCCGCTTGGGAGAGCCGGCCACTCTGAGTGCTTGTAAATAAATATGCTCCCAGCTTTCTCCTGCGCACGGAGCCTCCGGCCCCCTGCGCGTGTCCACGGCCGCCCAGCAGCAGCGCACCTTGTCCAGCTGCATTAGCTGCTGGGCCTGTTCTCTATTTGCATAGCTGGACAGGGCCAGCACCACCTGCCGAGCATGTCAGAGTTGCGAGCTGGGTCCGTCCAGGAGGGCCAAGAAGCCCAATGTCCCCCTCCCGTGGCCTCTCCTTGGCCAGCGTGCAGGGTGGGAGAGGCAGGAGTACTGCTGGTCACTGTTAGGGTTGGGGACATCTGGATTGTGGGCCAGGTGGGGCCAACCAGCGGCGGCCTTGGGTGGAGGCTGGGGGGCAGGTCTCTGGCCTCTGGAAAGCCCCCGTCTGGCCACAGGGGGTGGGTCCCGTAAAGCTGGAGGGTCTGATGCACAACAGCTCTGGGCTGGGGGATAAGGCCACTGCTGGCCCAGCCTGGGGGGGCAGTGTCCCCACCTGTCCCCAGGAGCCCAGGACTTGAGGGGACAGCACTCTGAGGCTGGCCGACTCGAGCTGGTCACAACCCCGTGTTCTGATGCTACAGGGAGTCCAGACAGCCCTCCTCACCGACGCAACTGGAGGGACGGACCCTGAGCATCAGAGGAGGACAGCCCCCTGACCCTGTCTGTGGCTCTGCTGAGAGCCGCCTCTCAGGCTCGCCGGACTGAGGGTGTGCTCTGAGGACGGCCCCCCGGCTCAGCCACCGAGGGGCTGTGTGGTCTTGGGTAGTCACTCAACCTCTCTGGTTTCTGCCTCACCTGCAAACCATGGCTGCACAACTCCCCATGTGTCAGTTTCCTGAGAGCCCTGGTCAATCAGCTTCGTCCTTCCTATCACCCAAAGGAGCCCGTGGCTCCAGGCAGGACCCAGACGGGTGCCTCCCAGGGCAGCATGAGCACCACTGGGCAGGACTGTGGGGCCGTGAGAGTTGAGAAAGGCTCTGCAGCTGCTCACCGCCCACTTCAGACAGAGCCCAACCTGAGGGGCAGCTGGGTTCCAGGTCCAGCCTCAGCAGGCCGGACTCCCACCGAGCTCTGGTCACAAGCTGTGGGGACAAGGGCTGCTCCCAAGGGGGACCACGGGTCAGGGCTCTGCTGAGCCTGGTCAGCAGGCCCTGGAGGCTCCGGCCTCCCCAGGAGCTCCCTGGGGTTGGGGGTGCTTCGGGACAGTTGGTGGCAGGGACCTGGGTGGCCACGAGGAGGGCCTGCCTGGCTCTCACGACACCGAGAGCCCTGTGTGCAGAGGGGAAACTGAGGCCAAGGGTCCCTCCAGGGGGCAGTGCTGGGCCAGTGCTGCCCGCACCTGCTGGGTGCCATGCTGGCGTGGCTGGGTGGACGCTGGCACTGACTGGGCTGGGGGCAGGCTGCGTGCCTGGTGGGTAGTGAGGACGCCGGACGCTCTGCCCTGCACCCAGGGTAAACAGGGCAGGGACACCATGGGGCCTGGGCCACCAAGGTTGGACCTGACGTCCCACAGGGGACGGTGGAGTGAGCAGTCGGGACAGGAGGGGTCCAGGGATCCCAGTGATGGCCAGATGGGCCGGGCTCTGGGGCCAGCAGCTGCTCCCGCCCAGCAGGGTGTGGGCGCTAGGGAGGGAGTGGACGTGGGTGTGACGGGTGTCCCTGGAGAACAGGGGCTGCCAGAGAAGCCCCGTGGTGGCTGTGGGGACGAGGGCTGGACAGGCCAGGCTCGAGTGTGGCTCCCTGTCCTGGGGGCCTCGGGCCTCGGTCGTCCTCCCTCACGGGGAGCAGTGGGGGAGGTGTGTCCCCCTCTCAGGGGTGTGGGCGTCTGTGACGAGCTGGAGGTCACCCCCGCCTCAGGGAAGCAGAGTCCCCAGCACTGCTGCCCGGCCAGGCCGCACGTGCACAGGGAGGGGTGTCCCTCCTGCTCCCAGGTCTGGGGGTGCCTTTCTCGCCACAGAAGCTGAGGGCAGAGCGAGGGGCCCAGGTGGCCACGGTGGGGCCAGGCAGCTTGTCCAGAGAGGTGCCGAGGACTGCTGATCACGGGGCTCGGCAGGAAGGGCTGCGGGGCCACACGGGGGAGCCTCCGGGAAGCACTGACCCGCCGGGGCCGCAGTGACCCCTGGTCCCAGTCCCCAGCCTGCTGTCCTCATCCTGGTGCACATGGACCACCAGCACCTTTTACAACTAGCACCTTGTGACTCCATGGGGCGGGGCTGGGGCCCAAGCTGCCCCCGCGCCTGTGGTCAGGCCCCGGTGCTGGCCTTCTGTCCTTCTCTGATAGCTCTCCAGCTGCCCAGCTGCCCAGCCACACGTTACTGCTTCCCTGATCTCTCCAGGTCCCACTCACCCTGTACCTGGACACTGGCCCTGCTCCAGGGCCTTTGCCCCTTCTGTTCTTGCCGCCTGGAGGACTCTGCCCCTGCTGCCCACTGGCCCCTCCCATGGGGACACCCCATGCTGGGACTTTCAGGGCCTTTCCTGCTGTACATCTCCAGGCTCTCCAGCCACAGCTGATGGCGGCCAGGTGCTGGGCTGGGGACTGGCCCAAGCGGGAGCTCTGTCTCCGAGGGCTAGTTTGGTAAGTGACCAGTTGGGTCTGGAAACTAGTTTGCAGGCTTAACTCGCAGGAATCAGCCCTGGCAGCTCTGTCCCCCGGGGTGGCCGAGAACCAGGCCGGGACGGGGCTGGAGGGCCGGCCTGGGCCTGTGGGCTGGGCAGCGGGTGGCAGGTGGCCTCACCTTCAGGAAGGGGATGACGAAGGGCCGCAGGGGGAAGTTAGTGGCCTCCTGGAGCTTGGCGTGGAACTCCTCGATGGTCAGCGTCGAGTTCTGTGGGGGACGCCACCTCTCTGAGCACGGCCGCCCTGAGCCGCCGTCAGCCACGCACAGCGAGGGGCAGCCCCGGGGACACTCACCACCAGCCCCAGCACCAGTGTGCGCACGCGGTCCCCGATCTCCGGGGAGATGTCGCTGCCAAACTGCTGCAAGGTGGTGAGGAACCGCTTGAGCTTGCTGAGCTGCCGGGCCCCGCAGGCCGGGGGCAGGTGCTGCGTGGACAGGGAGGCCGTGGACGAGGTGGCCGGGCCATTGCTGAAGCCGTTGGGCGTTGACGGGCTGCCGTGGATGGCCGTGGGCGAGTGGCTACTGCCGTTCATCACTGTGGGGAGAAGGGGTGAGGCCAGGCTGTGATGCATGGCAGTGGTGACGAGGATGGCGACGGCAGCAGAGCCCTGGCACAAGGTGTCCGGCCTCACGGCCACCTGCGGGCTGCTCGCACCCCTTTACAGGTGTGCACGGTGGTCGTGGGGCCAGGCCCTTCAGCCAGTAGGGATGCGTGCCCATGGCACCCTGCGGTCACTGGCTCGCTCCTTGCCCAGGGGCGGAGGGCCTCCAGGAGCCAGAAGGACCTGCCACAGCCCACTCTCACCACCACAGCCCATGCCGTGTCCCCACAGTTGCTTCTCAGGTGCCCTGCCTGAACAAGGCCGTCGCCCATTGGTAAGTGACCAATTGGGTCTGGAAACTAGTTTGTAGCCTTAACTAGTAGGAATCAGCCCTGGCAGCACTGTCCCCCCAGGGTGGCCGAGAACAGGACAGGGCCCCCAGAGGATATGTACATAGGCCCCTGGCTGGCCACACAGAGGCTCGTGGTGTGGGGCCAGTACCACTGGCCACTGAGACAAGACTGCCTGTGGCCTTGCCATCAGTCGATGTCCTAGGGCTCTGGTGACACCGGGGCTGCTGCACTGAGTCCCGGGGGGTCGAGGCCACGTGGACCCAGGTGCGTGCACCAGCCACACCCCTGCTGCTGGCTCTCCTGGGCCTCCCGAGGGCCCCTGCCCCACCCGGGCCCCCCAGGTGGCTGGGCTGCAGGAAGCCTGTGCTGGGCTGTGCTCAGGGTCACCTGCTCCCTCAGGCCCAGTTCCCCTGAGGCTCGGCCCTCGCCTGCCACCTGGGCCAAGGCCTGATAGGGCGGCAGGTGGACGGGGAGCAGGAGGCCCCCTCAGGACGGGGACCCAGGGCTCAGCTGGGGCAGTGCCAAGCCACCTGGACACTTGAGTCTGCTTGTGTGGGTGTGGGGCCTTGGTGTGTCCCCCTAGAAGAGGCACCTGCCCTGCCGTCCTGACCTGGGCTCTGGTGACCTCTCCTGACCCCTGCCATTCTGTCGGCTAGAAGGCAGGGCCTGCCTCTGTTCTTGGTCTCGGTTCCCCTGCAGCGGCCCTTGTCAGATCCAGTCCCCTCTCCGCCCCCTCCGCCCACCTCCGCCCTGCCCAGACGCAACCCCAAGTGGCCATCCTGGGGCTGCAGCCTGCTCCCATGGGCTCCCGGGCCCACACAGGCCGCTTCTGCTGACCTGTTGTCTGGCCACTGGGTCAGACTTGCCCAGAAACCGCTGGACGCCCCACTGCAGAGGACCCTGGACGAGGCAAACATGCTTCCACCCAGGTGGGGGCCTGCAGTGGCCCCGCTGCCTCCCAGCCCACCCAGGCCCCACGTTCCAGAGGGCTGGATGGACACAAGGCAGCGGGGACCTCGGCAGGATGCTCCCCAGCCAGGCCACAGTCAGTGTGGCTGTCCCCTCGGGAGGACCTTGGAGGCCCCATGCCACGAGGGCAAGCCTGCCTGGAGCAAAGTCCGGGTGTGGGTGCCGGTCAGCCTGGGCCTGGCTCAGTCCTCCATCTGCACTGGCCCCAGGTTCTCCCGTGGAGCTCCAGGGCAGAGCACCGGGCGGCCCGACTGCTGCGGGGCCAGCTGCCCTCCCTGCCCGCTGTCTCTGCTGGGATTGAGCAGGCTGCTTGCTGACCACTGTGCCCCACACGGCAGGGTCTTGAAGACCACTTGCAGGCAGGGGAACGGGATGCACATGCGCCCACTCTCCTCACGGCGGCACCCGTCCAGCATGCTGCTGCCCAGGCTCTGGGTCCTTCTGAACCCAGCTCTGAGCACGTCCGTGGGAACGCTGTCGAAGGACCTCAGAGCCCCTCCGGGCTCAGGAAGGACTGGCCAGCTGTGCGCCAGTGCCACACAGCAACGGACAGGCGAGGGGCCAAGTGACAGAGCCTCCCTCTTACCCCCGGTGGTCAACGGCCACCAGATCCGGCTCCCTCAGCCCTGGGTCCCCAACCTCCCGGGCCTCATCCAGGACCTTGCTGCCCAGCGGCCGACCCCTGGCAGATGTCGACACACACAGCCTGGTCAGGACTGAGGACAGCCCTGCTGCCACCCAGCCACGCAGGGGACGCCCTGTCTCCACGGACCTCCCGTCACAGTGGGCTTGCTTCTGGCGGCTGATGTGCGGGTGCCAGGTCTCTGGGGCTTCTGGCGGCTTCTGAGACATGCCACTGTCCAAGCTGCCGGCCCGGCCTGCAGCACTGGCCTGGCCTGGCCTCCCCCAGGCCTGCTTACCAGCCTTGCCTGGGCGCCTGGTCCCCGGCCTGCTCGCCTCCCTGTCCGTCCGTCCTCCCTCCCGCGGCTGTGAGGCCGTCTCGGCAGCTTGCTAAAGAGACGCCGAAAATAGCCCGGCACAAGTGCTGCTGTCCCGCGACAGGTGTGTTACTAAGTTAGACCGCACACGTGTCCCCGGCTGAGGTTTGGGGGCACATGCTGGCACCCCCACGGCTCCCGCCGCCTCCTGGCTGCCGCAGGGTCAGGCTGGGACGGAGGAACCCCACCAAGAGCCTCCTGCCGCCCTGCGGCTGGGAGCGCCATCCCCGTCCACAGCAGAACCCTGGCCACGAGGGCAGACAGAGCCAAGCGCAGCACGGTGACTGCTGGACCAGGACCACGGGCAGCCGCAGTGCCCATCTCAGTCTTCCTCACCACCCAGGCGCCAGCGCACCCGCAGAGGGGCTGCAGCACCTGTGGGACAGCGCTCTGGGTCCCAGCACCCGGAGGCCGTGTGGCCAGCGCTTGGAGTCATCCATGAGCGACCACCAAGCCTGAGGCACGGCTCGCCAGGCCCTCAGCCCCTGGTCAGGGGCCGGGCACAGTGGCCTCCCTGCCGAGGCGGCCCTGCGTCGGGGTGGGAGCTGGAGGCGGCTCAGCTGGACTCACTATGGACATGGGTCACCCTGTGCCTCCCAGTGCTACTCTGCTGTCAGGGAAAGAGGCCCACGGGGGCCGTGCCCCTGCTGCGGTGCCACAGCTCCTGCACAGCAGTGACCGCGGGACTCAGGCCCCCGTCTGCCCTGCCCTCTCCTCTCTAAGGTTGCAGCGGGTGGCTCGAGGGGGCCTCCCCGGGCCGGCTTTGTGCAGGGCGAAGGCCTCCTGGAGGCCCGCGGGTCTCGTTATTTTACTCACAGAGGCAGACCATAGACCACTTTAAGCAGCCATGAAAACGGCCGTGGGGCAGTGACGTCGCAGGTCCGTCCTCTCCATCTGTAAGCAAAATAAGAAGAACACGCAGTCAGGAGGGGCGCTCATCCGGCCCCCGCCTGCCGGCAGCACTGTGGGGCCTGGACTCTGCCATGGCCAGGCTGGTGCACACCCTTGGGCTCCTGTGCAGAACCCGGGTTGGCTGGGTGGCCTCGAAGGCACTCTGGCAGGACCCTCCAGGAGTCTACTAGGACCCTCACTCTTAAAAACCCCTCTTCCTCGAAGGAGTCTGAAGACACCACTGCACCGTCCTCGAGGCACCTGGGCCCAGGAGTGTGGCAGTGACAGGGTCAGGGATAGAGTCTGGAAGACGGACCTGGGGCTAGAGCAGCCTGCAGGCTGGGCATCCAACGAAAGGGCACATGTGACTGTCCATGGGCAGTGAGCGGGCAGGGCTTCAGGGAGACCAGTGGGAGCCCCGAGAGCAGGAGGAGCCCAGCCAGGGCGCGTGGACAGGCGGAGTGGGACCCACTCAGGGGCTCCTGTCCTGGGGAGGCCTTCCCAGGCCTCCAGCCTCCTGCCACCTCCCAGCCACACTGTGGCTCTGACTCCAAGGCCAACTTGTGCCCAGGAAAGCCACAGCCCTCAAGGTGGAGCCCAAGGTCAGTCTCGCGGCTCTTGAAACTGGCTGGCTGCAGAGGTCTCGCCAGGGCTGGCCGGCCAGGTGCGTGGGCACAGCTAACCTCCGGCTGTCAGGGAGTCACATGGGTTGGGGACAGATCGGAGTCACCGTGCCATCCTGAGCCTTGGAGGGATGCTCCCGCCAGCCGGGGGCGAATGCCGGCAGAGAAGGCAGCCGCTGTATGGTCCTGCTCACGGGTGGGGCCCCAGCCGGCCTGGCACCAAGGGCAGGGCACTGAGCCCCCCTCACCTGCCACCTCACCTCTGTTCACAGGCCTCCGAAGGAACCTGAGGGTCCCACGGGTCCCGAGTGTGGTCCCGCCAGGACACCTGCCTGCTTTTGGACAGGGCCTTCTGGTCCCAGGGAGGGCAGGCCGGGAGGCGGAGCCTGGGGCCAGGACTGCGCTGCCACCGCTGCTTCTCCCTCCTGCTGGGTCCAGTGCCTCACTGGTCACATGGCCTGTGGCTTAGGGGCCACCCAGAGCCACCTCCTGTCCTCAGGGCAGCACAAGGCCCCCGTCTCCCCTCTCCACCTGAGGAAGACCTCGGAGGCCCTTCAGTGGACAAAGACTGTTCCGGAAGAGGGAGGGTGACCCCCAGGACCCTGAAGGCAAGGGAGCTGGGCCCTTCTGAGACAGTCGAAGGGATAGCGTGGTGGGCCATGACGCCCCCACCCTGTACTGGCACGTCCCCATGTCCCCAGGAGGCCACCCTGGGAGCCGGCTGTCCCCGCCTTCACCAGCAAGCCAGACAGGCCCAGAGCTCCCGTCCTGCGCCTCGGGCTCACGTCCATCTCCAGGAGTTTGCCCAAGGCCCAGAGGCAGGTCCAGGGAGCAAGGGGCCAGAGCAGCCCAGGCCTCGGCCCTGGCAGAGGAAGGCCACTGAGGAGGAAGCTCTTGTCCCCGGCCTGTGGGGGCCGGGGCCACCAGACTGAGGACCTGCCTCCTCCTGGAGGGCCTGGGGGCCAGCGCAGGGAGGGCCAGGCTGAGGCTCCTCGGGAAGGGCTCAGTTGGAGCTGGGCACGCCCACGATGCCCTCTGGCGGCTGAATGCCCGGGAGGGGGGGGTGGGGTCTCTTCACCCACAGAGTCGTTTGAGCCCCCGCAAACCCCCCCGCGTGGGTCCAAGCCTGGGGTCTCCCTCCTTCCACCCGGCAGGACCCAGCATCTGTGCGTCTCAACTCTGGAAGGGGCTGCAGTGGCCTTGGACAGAGCCTGGCTCCTGCCCAGCCCCCGCCAGCTGCCCAGCGTGGCCGTGAGCTTGAGACCCCTGCTGGGCAGCTCTGCTCCTGCCCCGCCTGCTGTTCGAGGCCCTGGGACTCCTGCTCTTTGCCACCCCTCACGCCCTGTGGGGCTGGTGCCCAGGCAGCCTGCTGTGTGACCCTGGAGACATCCATGTCCTCCTCTGAGCTCCGGGTCCTGGAGAGGCCTGTCCTGGGCATGTCCAGCGGTCACCTGGCCCAGCTGTGTTCTGGGAGTGTACCTGCTAGCCCACTGTACCCTCACAAGGCCCCAGAGGCAGGGTGTGTGGCTGCTCCGTTCTACAGGTAGGAACCAGGCCAGAGAGGTCAAGTAAGTTCCCAAAGTCACACAGGATAGACTGGAGCCTCCAAAGCTTAGGTGCCCAACCAGGGACCTCAAGGTCCCCACCACGGGCCTCTGCTCAGGGCCCAGCACAGAATGTCAAACGCCGCTGCCCCCACCCCTCCCTGGCGGTGGGAGAGGTGGAGGCTAGGGTTACTCACACGTGTGAGGCGTGCAGGAGGGGGGCCGGGTGGCAGCCTGAGAAGCAGCGGGTGGCGGGGGCGGCATGCTGGGGGGTGTGGACCGAGGTTGGCTCTTCACCTCCGCAGGGGAGTCGGGCATCGCTGCGGCCTTCTCCTTCCTGTCTACTGGGCAGCAAGGGGAGAAAGAGAAGCCAAGTCAGGCTGGGCAGGAGTGTCCCGTCCAGGCCCCTCGAGGCTGGGCTGGGCCGAGCACCCTAGGTCCCTGGCTCCACTCACTCTGCAGAGCTCAGCTGCCCTCACAGGAGGCCAAGGTCCACCCTAGACACTGGGTTGGCCGGAGGGTGGGCTTGGATCAACCAGCTGGGGCAGGCCAGCCACACGGGGCAGGGCCAGCTGCCTGTCCCCCGCCTCGTTTCTGCAGACCCCGGAGTCAGTGCCCCCCATGAAGGCAGGGCCAAGTGTGGCCTCCACCTGCATCCCCTGCATCTGTGTCCAGACGGACGCCAGCCTCCCACCCCAGCCCCATCCGTGGCCAGGGCCTGGGAATCTGCATTCCCAACAAGCCCCAGTGAGGCTGCTGGAAGGTTCCGGGGCCTTCCGGGGAGTGTGGGGGAGGTGCTCCAGCCTGAAGGGAGGATGCTTCGATCCCAGGATGCCCTGGGCCCAACCCTGAAATGTACCATGGCACAGGCCAGGGGCTGCAGCGCCTGGGCTTGACTGGTCAGCCTGAGCGTGACGGGTCCCCAGGGGACATGGGGCTCCCTGAGGTCCCACAAGCTCTGCTCAGGATAGTACATGGGGAGAGGGCAGAAAGATGAAGGCCAGGGTGGACCAGTGGCTAGGTGGCCCTGACCCTCTGATGTGCCCCAGAGCAGGATGCTAAAGGGACAGCACCTGGCATTGGGGCCAAGAAGGCCAGGCTGAGCCTGGCAGATGGGCATGAGCTCCAAGCCCCTGTACCTTGGCAAGGCCAGCAGCTGGTCAGGGGGGAGAGGCCTAGAACTGCAGCTCAGGCACCAGTGGCCTGGCTCCCCGGGCCAGCAAGGTGGGTGTCCTCTCTCTGCAACGCACCTCTTAACTGGAGGCCGCAGGCCGGGGACGGGGTGGGCCAGCTGAGGGCCCAGGCCTGCCGCATTGTCCTGTGACCGTCATCCCTTGGCACACCTCATCTCCACCCCAGGCACCAGGGACACAGGGAAGTGTGGGGCCTGAACCAGCCGTCTCTGTGGACGGTGACTATTTAATGACATTACCACCACTGAGTGCCCAGCACCACACAGACCTCACCTCGCCACCCCTCCCCTCTGTAGAGACACTGGGGACATTCCCAGAGCCCCACAGCTGGCCAGGTCCCGTGGAGAGGCCAGGGTGGGAGCAGCCGGTGAACAGCGGCCACCCAGGCCGCCCGGCACCTGCTGTCCCTCAGCTGCAGCCTCTGGCCTCCCTCCTGCTGGGAGGCTCCCCTCCCCCACGCCTGCCTGTCCCAGGCTGATGGCTGGGCACACGTGTGGCCGCAGCTGTGGGGACCCATCAACACCATCCTGGCTGCCGGGCCGGCAGCCAGTCCCTGGTGACAACCAAAGAAGGCGAACGTGGCTGGCCGCCGAGAGGAGCAGGCCGTCCTCCCAGCCGTCCCCGGCCAGGTCGCCCTTGGCCAGCAGGCGATGGGTAGGGCCTGGGCCAAGCACTTCAAATGCCAGGCTGGCCTGGGCCACAGGCCTGGGCCACTGGGGACACTGCCGTCTGGAGTTTGCGAAGTCCTTCCTCGGAGGTGGCTACACTTGAGCCTTGAGAACTGAACAACTCAGAAGCATCAGAGAGACCGAGGCTGGGCAGGAAGCAGGGGCCCACCGGGGGCTGGACCTGGCTTCGGGTAACAGCTGTGCTGCCAGCAGACAGACTGCCCAGGAGACCGTGGTGCTGGGGGCCCAAGCACCACGTCACAGAAAATCGCCACCTAATGTCACTTGGTGTCCCGACCGCGCCCGTGTGCCCGCAGTGTTCCAGACACTGAAACTGTGCCTGTGAGCGGTGGGGGTTAAGGTCACCTTGGGCAGAAGAGGGGGGCAGCCGGGTGGGCTGTCCCGGCCTTCCCTCCACCTTGTTCTCATGAGGACCCGTTTCACAGGGAGGGCCAGGCTCAGAGCGGTCTAGTGCCCTGCCCGAGGCCGCACAGACAGACGGGTGTTGGGAGTCCTTCAGGTTTCACCTGGTCGTCTCCAAAATGCCTCCTCTTTAGGGTTCAAGGGCCTGCAAAGAGGGGGTCCTCTGGCATTGAATCCAGAGGTGGACTTGAGGTGTGGGGGACAGGAGGTCCATGGCCAACCTCCCAGGTCCCACCTGCCCGGAGTTGTGGTCACGGGGACAGCTGTGTACAGTGGACGGGACGCGAGCCTGACGTCCCTGCTCTGTGGCCTGCCTCCAGCCTGCTGCCCGGTCTGTGGGAGGTGACAGACCTCCCTGCAGGCATCTGGGGAGCAGAGGCCGTGAGGGCCATGTCCGGCACCCAGTGGACAGGGCAGTAGATGGCGAGCCCCTGTGGCCCTGCTCTGACCCTCACCCCTTCCAGCCCGCTGGACGGCGTGTGGAGGAGGGAAGGGGTGGGCTGAGCGGCAGCTGCAGGGAGCTCCCGACCCCTCCTGTTCAGGCCCAGCCAGCCTCCAGTGCGGGGGGCTTCGCCTGCCACGGCCCTGGCCTGCCCACCAGGAGCCTCCTGGGGCTGAGCTCAGGCTCCGCTCCCTGGAGAGGCTGCCCCCAGCTCCCGGCCCTCCTGGTCAGTTCTGGTGGAACGGGGCCCACGCAGCACCACCTCACACAGCACACTCTTGCTTGGGGCCTCCCCTGGCAGCGGCCCTGGACGGAGGCTTGGGATGGACCTCCCCCCTGGCAGCCCCCAGGAGGGCCTCTGGAGACAAGCGCTTCTCTGGGGATCCCCAGCCTCAGGTCTGAGGGGACAGAGGGGTGTAGGCGGGACGGAGCGGTGGTCAGGGGCTGGGCTAAGAGCGAGCCTCGGGTTAGGATCCCTGGACACTGGCTCTGGGCAGGCTGGTGGTCCCGTGGGCCTCTCAGAGCCCCTTCCTTGCCTCACGGTGGTGGGGGCGGGCCGAGGAGGTGGGGACAGACCCCTGTCCACCAGGGGCGTGGCACCCACAGCAATCCCTGGCTTGCTCAGTGGCTGTTAGGGTCCCCGGCCTGCACCCCGGCTGTGGAGCCCCTGGCAGAGGCCTGTCCTTCCCGTGCCCAGGTTCCTGCCCTGCCCACTGAACCTGTGTCCACCCAGGGCTGCTCCTGCCCCCGAGACCCACAGTGGGCTCAGATGACCTTGCAGCCTGACAGTAGCCAGCACGCAGCCTCTGTCCACTTCTGAGCAGGGACACTAGCCCGAGGCTCCACTGCAGGTGCCAGGGGAGGGAAGCCCGCAGCTTCCCACCAGGGTGCCCAGGAGCATAGCCCAGCAAGGTCCAGGTGCCTGGAGTCGCTGGCCTTCTCCCCGAGAGCCCCTCCATGTGCGCCCTGTGTCCTCAGCTGGGCAGGGCCTGGGTCTCTGGCCCCCAACCCTCCCCAAGGGCCCTGTCACGGCCCGTGCCACGGGGGAACCGACCGAGGCCCAGACACGACTTCCAGAGCCAGCCTGCGAGGGGCCGAGTTGAGCTGGACCCCGTCCACCTGGCTGGAGCCACGATCCCCTGCCCCCTCCTGATCTGGGCCTGGAAGGCCGGCTCCAGGGGGAGGCTGTGGAGGTCTGAGGCCGAGCAGCTGGCGGTGGCCGCTAGGTCGACTTTCCCTGGGAGGTCGGCACATCATGGCAAAACCAACAGCACACAGCGCTGACCACGGGTCTCGCTGAGGTTCCCAGCCATGGCAGAGGGGCAGGACTCGAACCCAAGTGCAGCCCTGGCCTGAGCCACTGTGGCCACTCCAGCAGAAGCAGCAGGGCTGCCCGTGCAGTGCAGCCAGGCGAAGCCAAGGGGACGGGGCAGGGGACAGCTGAGTCCTGACAGCAACCCCGTCCCCACGCCTGTGACCTAGCCTGGTCCTGCTCCTCCTGCCCTTCCAGACGGCTCAGGTCCCGACCCTCCGGGTCAGAACGGCACTGGCTCGTCCTGCTGGGCAGGTGGAGGAGGCTCTGGGGCGCCTGGGCTGGCCCTGGGTCCTGGCTCCGAGGCAGGTGGGTGGGAGGCAGGGCCCGTGGCCCCAGGAGCCCAGCACACGGTGCCAGCCTGCCCTCCTGGAGTTGCCCGCAGCCCTCGGAGGTAGAAATGGCCCCACCCCATCTTATGGGTGGGGACACCAAGGCCCAGAGCTGCTGTGACCTGCCCAGCTAGTGAGAAGGGAGAGCCCCGTCCTGGTCCTGGCTGCCCAGCTTGGCTGCCTCTTCTTGCCAGTCCAGAGGTCCACTGCAAATAGCCCCTGCCTGGGAGTCAGAGGGGTGGGCGCTGCCCTCCACCGTCCACCCTCCCCCAGGTGTCTCTGGCTCTCCCCAGCACCGGGATGCTCCTCCCAGTGTGGACGGGCATCTAGCCACCCCGCCAGGGACTGTCACCCCACCCTGGACCCCAGGAGCCTCTCACAGGACTGGGCAGACTTAGGGAGCAACTGCGTGGGGGTCCCCAATGCCATGGCCACCCCAAAGGCCACCCCAGGCACACAGGAGCCACCAAGACGGACGACGGCGGTTGGCGGTTGCCGGGCGCACTCCTCCCCCTCCGACCCCAGCTGCAGGCTCCGCCGCCTCGTTCCCACCCTGCAGAAAATTCCCAGGGCCCGAGGCCACTCCCAGGGCCCACGAGGGACGCTGCATCTCCCAGACGGCTGATCCAGTCCCCAGTGTAGGTCACTGAGCAGCCAGAGGAAGGGCTCCCTCGGCCCGGCAGCGCCGGTGGGAAAGAGCATGGAATGCGCTGGAACAAGCCACTCCATCCATCACTGTCCCCGTCGGCGCAGTTCCCAGCCCGCCCTGCCCAGCTGGGAACTGGCCACAGCCCAGTACTCCTGGCCTGGGGTCCCAGAACCCTCCAGGGAGGGGCCTCTGGTTTCTGTGGGCGCCTGTTGGACTGGCTGTGCTCCCCCCAGGCCTGCCGTGGCCTCTGCGGGCCACGAGCCGGAAGGCTGCCCTGGCGCCCTACTGCTGCCTGTGACAGAGCTCACCAGAGCCTCGGAGCAGGAGGACAGCAATGGTGGGCGCCAGCGTGGCCAGAGTCCCCACCTCGCACCTCGGCCCGAGCTCTCTGTGCACATGGCTGCGTTTCAACCCCACCCTGGGCAGGTGAGGAAGCCAAGGCACCGCGGGTAGGGACCCTGGCCTCAGGCCCACTGGCCTGGGTCTGGAGTCCACTCTGTGGGTCCTGATGTGCTCCACAGCCCCACCCATGTTTTCCTGGCTGACCACAGGCCTCTGGAGATCTGCTCGACCCCCAGGCCCAGGCGTCTCATCCTGCCAGTGCCCCATCCTGGGATGGTCAGTGCCCAGCTGCTGAAGCCCCGAGTGGGCAGCCTCAGCACCCACGTCTGTGAGCATGGAATGCACACGGCACTGTTCCCGGAGGTGACCTGGCGCAGGGCCGACAGACACGGGCCTCTCTGGGGTGCTTTCTCTCAGCGTCACGCAGATGAGCCAGCAGCAGAGAGGCCAAGGTCCCCCGGTGTCTCCTCGCCCCTGGGAACTGTCCCCACAGCCCAGGGCACCCGAGGGCACTGCACAGCCGGAGAGGCCTTGGCTGGGCAGCAGGCCAAGGCTCTGGAGCCCTGTCAGGGGCCCACGTCAACCCCATGCCTGGCCATCTTAGGAGCCAGAGGGTGGGCCACCCCCACAGGACGACCCCAGCCAGGACGTGCCACATGGCCGGCACTCCCTCTGCCCTGGCCTCTGTGCCCCTCCTGCCCTGGCCCTCTGCAGCAGGGCAGGGCTGCCCAGGCCCCATGGCTACCCTCCTGCAGAGCCTGCAGCCCCCTCGGCCAGCCCCCAGAACCACCTCGGGCTTGTCCCCTTCAGGACAGCCATGTCTGTTCGCCTTGGCTGCATCACCCACAGCAACTCCAGGTACACAATTGGTGCTCAGCAAATGCTTGTTGAGGGACAACCACAAGAACCCAGGGAGCCTTGACAAGGGGACAGTCCCCGCCTCCCCAGCTCTGGGCACCTGCCAGCGTCTCCAGGGTCTTGAGGGACCAGCAGAGGTGGGAGCTGCCTGGGGTCAGGTGACCCAGCTCAGCACCTCGGCCCCCTGAGGTGGGCCCTGCAGAGGGCCTGGACCCTCTGGCCACTCACGCAGAAAAGGGACACAAGGAGCCTCTGCAGGTTCTCAGGACGTGAGCAGCACCACGTGGTCGTCCACGCTCACCCAACCCAGGCAGGTTCGCCGCACCCTCAGCAAGGACCCGGGGGCCCCGGGGAGCAGCCTGCCCTGTCGCAGAGAAGGAGGTGGTGCTGGCCTCCTCGGAGGACCTGCAGGACCCGGAGCCCACTGAGGCTCCTCACCTCCCAGCTGGGTCCAGACTGCACTGGGCATCCCTGGGCACCACGCAGTCCCTCCAAGCTGCCTGCACAGCCCCACGAGTCCTGGGTAGCGCCCCAGAGGCTCCCAACAGCTGGGTGTCACCACCCTGGTGGGAAAAATGGGGAGACCAAGGACGAGGAGGTTGGGTGACCCGTCAGAGACCAGAGCTCGGCAGGCCGCCCAGCTCCCCGCTCCGATGCCTGAGCCAATGCTGGACTGTCCCTGCCCACGCCTTCCTTCACCTCCACAGAAGGCCGCTCCCAACCCTTCACACTGGACTCCACGCCCAGCTGTTTAAAGGGGTCTGCAGCAAGGCCACACACAGAGGGGCCACGCTCCAGGGTGTCCTGCAGAACCCACCCGGCGATGTCTCAGCACAGCGCCCAGAGTGGTGCCCACTGGCTTTGCAGATGGACACTGTCCTGGCCCCCATGGTCCTAGGCAGGTCCAGGAGCCATGAGCTGTGGGTGGCAATGAGCCGTGTGGGAAGCCCTTACATCAGGGGCCGTGGGGACGCCCCTGTACAAGAAGGCTTCCTCTGAGGCCATTAACAAGCAACGGTGTGGCCTTGACACAGGTGAGGTGGGCGCACGGCAGCCACGGCAGGGCTGCCCAGTGTGGCGAGAGCCAGGAGACGCAGCAGAGGCCTAGGTGTGTCCCTGCCTACTGTGCCCTCCTTCCCCTCCGCTGCAGGGACTGGCCTCTGGGGTTCCCTGAGGTCTAGAGTCCCTGGGGTGTCACGTAGCCAGGCTCTCTCCACCAGGCCACCCGGGGCACTGACTCTCCTGGAGCAGCCTGGAGAGAATGTGCGGCACCCACGGGAGGGGGAGGGGCAGCACCCACAGGAGGGGGAGGGGCGGCACCCACGGGGAGGGGGAGGGGCCTCTTCTCCGGGGCGTGACTCCTAGGTGGAGGGGCAGTGAGGGCACTTGGGGCTTCCTCTCGCTATTGCAGGACACTGAGCTGACCCCGGTGCTGACCGCGGCTGAGCTCTCCCAGCCCTCCTCCAAAGCGTTGGGAGGGGGGCTGGCCTGAGCGCAGGCGTGGCGGGCGGGTGGGTGCAGCCCTGGGAGTCCCAGGCTCAGCGGGCAGCTCCCACATCTGGCTTCCATTAAGGTCCCGCCGCCCGATGAATAAGGAGTAAAAATAAAGGGATTAGTATTTTCCCTCCATTGGTCAGCAGGCCGCCCGCCCCCGCGGGCACTCAGGGCCAAGTCCGGATTCCTCCCGCCAGCCCTTCCCTGTCCTCAGAGGTCTCACCCAGGTCAGACCATTCCTTTGGCCATTAACTCGCTGCCTGCCACCAAGCCCGTCCCACTGTCCAGTGCTGGCCACTCAGGACCTGGGGACCCCACAGCACCCGCCTGGGCGATGATGAAGGCCACAGGTGGCCATGGCAAGAGCGCTGGCTCCCACATGGGCAGAGAAGGGGGCCTCCCACTACCCACCAGGAAAATGAGACCCTTCCTGGGGTGAGCAGAGACAGAACCCGGGCGTCGGCGAGCTCAGGACCCTCCACCGTCCTGTGCGGGTGCCAGGCAGCCACCCCTCTCAGGCACCCTCCGACAGCACTGGGAGGGGAGTCCGGGCCTTCCCAGGACCTGCCCGGCCGTGGTCTCAGCAGCACCACAGTCGGGCTGAGTCCAGCCCTGTGGAGGCAGCACGGGCAGCCGCCCTGGAGACCTGCACGTGGCGTGGGCTCTGCACGAGGCCCTCTTCGGCGTGCCTTGCGGTGGGGCCTGGCGGGCTGTCCTTGCCCAGGGTGTTAAGGGCCTGAGCAGCGGCCGGGACCCCCACCTCGCCTACGCCCCCTGGCCAAGCCGCGTGTGGAGCCCAGTGTGCAGACAGGGATCTGAGGCTCGGAGCTGCGATGCCACTTGGCTCCCTGCCCAGGGAGAGGCCCTGTTCAGGCAGACCTGGCCTCTGCTCCCTTCCACGCACCATGCCCATCCAAGTCTGGGGTGTTTGGGGCTCAAGCTGCATCTGAACTCTCGCTCCCTCTGATGAACCTGGGTTCACCAAGGAAGAGGGGACCAACTATCACTTGTAAAAGAGCCTGGTGGGTGACAGAGGGACCCAGGGCCTCCCTCCATGCCTCTGGCTCCATCTTGGCCAGCGGCACTGGCCACCCTCCAGTCCTACCACCCAGCACTGTTATGCCTGCCCCAGGGCCTTTGCATCTGCAAGGCCGTCTCCTTGAAAGGTGGGAACCTTTCAGGGTTGGCTCCCAGGTCCCTCCTCAAAGAGGCCTTCCCCAACCACCTCACTCAAACTACTGCGCCCTCCACACCCCCCCTCCAGCACCAAGTCACATCGCAGGGTCCTCGTGTTTGCCACCTGCTTCCTAGAGGGCATCCACAGCAGGGCCTGGCTCTTGGTGCTCAGAGAAGGCTGCTGTGTGGCCTCCTGGGCTCCTCCCTGAGCCAGCTGGCCTGGGAGCTGCCCCCTGCTGTGGGAGGCCGGGAACAGATGCCCCTGCAGGTGTCTGCAGGCCCAGGAGTGAGCCCGTGGCCAGGCTGGACCCCCGCTGGCTCCGGCTGCTTCAGACCCTCCCCCATGAGGGGACACGGCCGCCAGGTGCCCACCGAAGCTCTCCCCCACAGGCAGCTTCCCTGCCCTTGGTCCTGAGCTGGCCCCAGGCCTGCTTTGGCTGACGGCCAGCAGTACAAGATGAGGGCTGGCCAGGCCCGGCCCCACTGCTCCCTGGTGGAGCCTTGGTGAGGGCGCAGGCCAGCCTGCAGGAGCCCTGGCACACGGGAGCCTGGCGCTCAGCAGAGCCGCTGACCTGACCCACTGCTGACCACAGGCTCCAGGGCAAGCCCCACTGAGGCCAAGGGACGGCCACTTAGCCTGCCCCAGCTGCCCACCTGCAGAGCCACCAGCCAGGGAGGACAGCCGTGCCAGCCACACAGCTTGGGCGTCCAGGGCGTGACCGGGGATTGCCGGAGCTCATGGTGCCTCTGGGACTCCAAATCCTGAGCCAGGCGGAAGGGAGGCCAATAGTGGGGACTTACAGAGGGCAGAGGGCAGGCTGGGCGCCAGGAGCAGAGGGTCTGTGGCACCTGGCTGCAGAGGCTGAGGCCAGCGCCACCCCAGTTCCCTGCCCTGCTCCTCTGTGGTGGCATCTCAGCTTCAGCCAAGTGCTCCCACCCCGTGGATCGCTAAGGATGGACCTTGGTGCCCCGACACCCACCTGGGTGGACGTTCAGCACAGCACTGTGGAGGGTGACCACGGCATGGGCAGGTGGACACAAAGGCCGGCCAGTTAAACTGCACCCAGGACCCTGAAACTCAGGCTGTAGGCAGGCTGACGTGGGGACAGGGCAAGGGAGGACAAGACTGGCCAGCATCTGCCAACAGCAGCAGCCCAGGGCCAGAGCAGGGGCCTACGCCTGTTAAGCACCTGTAACATGCCCGGTGCTGCCCATGTGGAAGGGCACAGGTGTGTGGCCACACTGTGCCCCAGGCCCTCAGCCTCCTGAAGCAGGAGGAATGTGGATCCAGCTGCCCAGGCAACTTGGCGAGGCCCAGCCTCAAAGAGACGAAGGTTAAGGGACGCGTGAACCGCGGCACGTGAGAGTGGACTCAGGGCTACGGGGAAGGGCAGAGGCACCGCGTGACACCCACGGCCAAGCCCTCTGTGCAGCTCACAAAGCCTGTCCTGTGGCGCGGGTGGGATGCGGGCTCCTCGCCGGGGGAGTCGCCAGGAAGGGCCCAGGGGCTCGGACATCGGGAGACGCTGCGCTGGCCGAGCATCAGGCTGGACACCCTTCTCTGTGTGCCATACGTCCCACGTGCCTTTCCTGGGAACTGACCACCAGAGTGTACCTACTGACGTGGAAAGTGGCCCTCGGGGGAAGGTCCCGACCGGTGGCAGTGGGCGGGGCGATCCCATCCTGGCCCACGGCGTCACTGAAGGGGCCTGGGCCTGAGCTTTGGTTTGGCTACAGACCCCAAAGTGCCACCAACCAAAAGTGCCTGGTCCCTGTCCCATGCCCCTTGGCAGTGCCCAGAGCATGGCCTTCCAGGCATGCTGGGCCGAGCAGAGTTAAAAGGCGGGGAGGGTGGACGCTCAGAGTGGCTGGAATTAAAATCTTCCAGGCGCTCCAAAGGGCCGCAAATGGGATCCAGATGTCCAGGCCTGCTCACCCTGCGGCTGGCGCTCAGAGGAAGCACATTCCTCACCCAGCTGCTGGGGCTGAGGGCCAGCTACTCCCCGAGAGCCCTGGGGAGGCAGCTCCGCCATCTGGGCCGCCCGCTGCCAGGGGCGGCTGCCAGGCTGGGGCGGCGACTGAGGAGGGGCCTCCGCACACAGCACTGTCCCCGGCACTCTGGGACCGGAGGTGTATCTGGTCCCTCCCACCCCAGGCACTCATGCCACCAGGAAGTCGCCATCTGCAGTCAGCATGGCAGGGCTGAGCGAACAGCCACGAGGCAAACGTGGGCAAGGTGCCCGGGCAGGTGAGCAGCCAGCATGTGGGTGGTGGACAGGTGGGTGCAGGGATAGGTGGGTGGATGGCTAGTGGGTGAATGAGTGTATGGAGGGATGGGTAGGTGGGTGGAGGGATGCATAGATGGATAGGTGCGTGGATGAATAGATGAACGGATGGGTGGGTGGGTGGGTGGAGGGATGGACGAATGGGTGGGTGGAGGGTGGATGGAGGAATGGGTGGGTGGAGGGTGGATGGAGGGATGGGTGGGTGGAGGGTGGATGGAGGGATGGGTGGGTGGAGGGTGGATGGGCAGGTGGGCAGGTGGCTGGGTGAGTGGGGGAGCCCGGGTGGATGGCTACCCCTTGCTCCTGGTTCCATATCTGAGTCCTTCACTAGTCTAACCTTAGACAGGCTGGAGCTGCCCCTCTGGGAGACAAAGGTCTGTGGAGTCGGGCACACAGGGTCAGTGGGAGGGATGGGTGGACGGCAGATGGGGGGCTGGCCATAGATGGGAGGACATGCCTAGGAGGTCAGGTGGTCAGTCCTCTGAAGAGTCCTTCCTCCCTCGGGGCCACTCCCACACTGACCCCAACCTCTCAGGCGGTGGGAGTGTCCTGAAGGCTCCTCTCGGGTCAGTTCAGCCCAGGTGGTCACCTTCTGCACACTGCGACCGAAGCAGGAGCCCCCCCTGGACCTCATGGGCGGGTGAGGCGCAGACACAGGCTTTGGGTCAGGAGGCCCAGTGCAGGCCTCAGCTCCACCTCTGGGTGGTGTCCGGCAGGGCTCACTGGTGTCCCCTGGACAGTGGTTGTGGGATTAAGGGAGTCCCTGCCTAGGGACTGCCTTGCACCTGCTCTACCTGCAGACTGCCCTGGTCAG
The DNA here is from genome assembly GCF_048772815.1 of Callospermophilus lateralis. Classification (NCBI taxonomy): domain Eukaryota; kingdom Metazoa; phylum Chordata; class Mammalia; order Rodentia; family Sciuridae; genus Callospermophilus; species Callospermophilus lateralis. Next base: position 65,422,128 of record NC_135322.1, read on the forward strand.
GTGGGGGACCGAGGTGGGCATCTCTCTGGCTATGGGGCTGGTCGGTGTGGCCCTCTGGATGAGGCGTGAAGGGCAGAGCGTCCAGCAGGGGACGTGCTGCCAGCAGGGCCAGGGGTGTGTGAGCCTTGTGCCCAGCAGGAGTGTCCTCTCATGTGGTGAGGCCCGGGGACATGGCCCTGCTGCTTACAAGATGACCACAAACAGCTGGGCAAGGCACCTGGGGGGGGTGAGGGGGCAGCCCAGAACTGGGAGGCCACCCCTCAGCGCCCAGGAATGAGCTCACCAGCCCACCTCCGGGGGACAGCAGGAGCTGCCCGGGAGGTCCTCCGACGCGGGGACAGGCCAGCAGCAGCACAGGGTCCCTCCGCAGGGGCCAGGCGAGTGTGTCCCTGGTTTAAAGATGTGCAACCCGGGGCTGGGCCCGGCTGCTCCCTGGGACGCTCCCGGCCACACCACAGCCCCGCGAGGTGCCGTGCCGTGCCCAGGAGACACGTGTGCACAGGCTTGGGATCTGGTGCCGGGAGCCTGAGACTTGGTTCTCCTCGCTTTGGTGGGGACACAACCCACCTGGGCCCAGATGCTGCCCCAGCAGGGTCCCAGCAGAGCCTGCCCCTGGAGAGGGCTGGGCAGGCCTTGCCTCCGGACTCCCACCTGTGTCCCCTCCTCTGCAGCACGAGCCCCGTGGACTCATGAGCCTGGGAGGGGCCGGCCTGTGGCTTTCTGTCTTGTCTCACCCCAGCAAGAACGCCAGGCGTCCCTTCTAAGGGCACCCAGCCGGCCCCTGACCACAGCCCGTCCCCCAGCATTCGCCACAGCCGACCTCACACCAGGCCCTCGTGCCTGAGCGGCCAGGGGCCCACTCTTCCCAGGCCCATTCCTGCTGGGTTCCAGAACATTCCATCTCCTTGCTCTAGGAACCACTTCTGAAGGTCCCACAGACTCCAACTGGGGGTCAGCAGAGTGCAGACTCCCCACTGGGGTGCTGCCCGGAGCCTCAGGTCCACACAGTCCACCCAGGTGAGCCTGTCACCCGTCACCTGCTTCACAGGTAAGGAAGCTCAGACTGGGCAGTAAGCCGTGGGCTCCCTGGCAGCCTGGCCCAGGCGGTCACCCCCATGCCAGGTGAGGACCAGGTGAAGCTTGCTCCCCCAACACTCCAGAGCCAAGGTGCGGAGCCCTGGCCTGAAGCCACCTCTGCCAGCAGCTGCTGTGCACCCAACAGGTGAGGTCCTGGCCCTGGACTCTCAGCAAGGACACCTGGGCCCTAGCTAGCACAGGCCTCTCCGATGCAGGCCCAGCCCGCACTGCAGCCCCGACGTGGGACTCTCGCAGTTGGAGACGGACGGGGTGCCACAGAGCAGGGCCCATGTCGGTGCCCGTGCGCAGGCGGCTCCAGTCCTGCTCCCTGGGGGGCTGCGCTCCCAGCACCCAGCCTCCTGCCTCCGCAAAGCCTCCAGTGCCCCTGCAGGGTGCAGAGGTCCAGGCCTGCACTGTGCAGCACTGGCCAGACCCATGGCCACCAAGCACTGGAAAGGTGGCCACTCAGGGAAGACCCCGTGGTAGTGCAGGCACAGCACCCCGTGCCCCCGCCAGCAGCACGGTCACCGTCCCTCAGTCGCGATCACCCGAATGCCGGCCCTGAATGCAGGCCAGCTGGGCCTGGGGAGGGGTCCCCGTGGGCAGGCTGGGGTGCCCGTGTCCCCCGCCCAGGAACACCACACCCTTTCTCTGAATTTAAGGAAGCAGCTCCCTGGAAGCTCCCGCAGCGGCAGATGTTTCCTCCTGGGGCTCCCTGCCCCGCCCGCGGCCAGGCTGGGCTCCAGGGCCGTGGAGGTCAGGGTGCGGCCAGCCTCGCCCCCCTGGGCCAGGAGGAAAAGGCTCGACAGCGTGTTCTACAGACGCCTCTGCCATTGTTTATGTAAACAGGTAAATTGTTTCCTGCCTCGATTAAAAACATCTGCTACGTAAATGAACACCAATTAACTCATCCTGTTTTTAATTACTCTGTTAATTACACGCAGGCAGCAGGAAGGGTGGCACCGGAGCCTGAGCCCTCCCCCTGCCTGGCAGGCATCCGCAGCGTCTGGCTGGTGACGCCAGATCGGGGTGGCAGGGTGGTGGTGGCACCCTGCCAGCGGGATTTCCTGGTCAGGCTGCCAAGTGGGCACCTCTTCCGGGATCTCCCTGGGTGGGGGTCTGGCCCGCAGCCCCTCCTGTCCCGGGCTGCCTGTAGGTCCTGGAGTTCACCTGTAGGTCCTGCTGCTGCTAGGGGTCAAGGCCCAGAGACAGAGGCCTGCGTCTGCCTCTGCCTCACTGGAGGCCAGAGACGGCCTGGCCTGGGGCAAGGCCCACCCCAAGCTCCAGGCAGGGGAGGTGGTGGGATCAGGCCCACCCTCAGCAGGTGCCGAGGCACAACCTGTCAGCTGTCGGGAGCACACAGAGGAGCGGGTGCTGGCATCTGGGGAGCCCCAGTGTGAGCACACTCCTGAAGCCCCCAGGACACGGCCCACTGCTCCAGACCCACCGGTGGGTTCTTCCTCCCCTTCTGGAAACACCGCCGCTCGCCATCCGACTCCCAGCATGTAAATAACGAGGACCGAGGCACCGTGCCCCTTCGCCTGGTCTCCAAGGTGCGCCCTCACTCCCATCTCCTGGGTCAAAGCCAGCTCAGGAGGGTGGTGGCCTTCCCAGGCTTGGGACAGGTCAGAGCAGGACTCGAACCCATGTTCCTGTGGCCCAGTCTCTGTGTGGCCAACCGATAGCTTATTTAATCCACCCAGCAGCCTGGGAGCCGCCCTGGTGTATGTGAGAGGTTAAAAACTCCCTTTGTGTCGGGACGGGGCACTGAGGCCCAGAGAGGGTGAGAGGGCCCACAGCGCACAGGGCAGGGGGACGAAGCTGGGACTCTGACCCAGACTTTGTGCTCACACTGGCCTCCCAGCCCTCGCTTACACAGCTGCCCGGCTCCATGGGGCCCCAGTGCCATGGCTCCGGACTGACAGGTGTGGAGGGAGAGGGCTGGGGCGGGGTGGGGAGACCGTGGCCTCCAGGCAGAGGCCCGTCCACTCTCTGCTGTGGGTGCCTGTGGCGCTCAGAGGAGATGGGCCTCTCTTCTGCCCACAGGCAGGAGGACAAGGGCTTGCTGTAGCCTCTGCCCCAGGCTGAGCTCCGGCCTGTGGCCTGGGGGTGTCCTGGGTCCCTGGGCTGAGGCCAGCTTGCTGTCACTGTGAGGGTCTGGGCCGCTCCTCTGGGCCTCTTCACCAGTTTGAGTAATAAAACGATCCTCTGCCCGGGTGGAGGCCAGCCTGTCCCCGCTCCCAGCGCGTCCCAGGTAGAGGAGGCCAAGCCACTCTGGACCTGGCTCGGCACCGCACCTTCTGCTGGGAGGCCTGGGCTCCTGGGGCCACCCAGTCCCGTCCTTCAGGACTACAACACAGGGGGGGGTGCCTGCTGGGGGTGGCCCAGTGACCTCCAGGCAGGCTCTGGCCTTGCTTCCCCACCTGGGCACAGGCCCAGGCCCAGCTGTGTCACCTCCTGGGGTCGGGGCTTGCTGTGAGAACCGGGGACAGTGCCCAGGGCCCAGGACATGCCCAGCCCTGGTAAGTGGCACAGGCTGGGCCCACTGGGCCAGACAACCTGCTGCACAACTCTGCGGTGGGTGGCAGGGAGGTCCCTGCGGGCCCTGGCCTTGTCCTCCTGGAGCCGGCAAGTGGCCTCAGACAACAGACTCCCTGGGAACAGAGGAGCGGGCCCAGGGCCAGGGAGGCTCAAGCGGAGGCTCCCAGGGCAGGGCAGGGCGACCTCAGAGGGGGTGGGGGGGGAGGCCGGTCAGTGTGGACAGGGCCCCCAGGGCCAGGGGTGGGGCAGGCCTGCTGGGCTCTGGTTTACAGCGGCCGTTGAGATGCCGGGAGACGGCAACTGGTGTCCCCACAGTGTGGCCCTGGGACGAGGCAGAGCCCCCTGCAGGGGGACAGGCCCCTCTCGTCAGACCACATCCGATGCCCACACTCAGCCCATCGCCAGGCTGGCTGGACGTGCGGGGGCCCACCCATGGGTGAACGACCTGGTCAGCTGACATGCTGACCTTGGGCTCAACCCGCTCTGTGCATGAAACACAGGGTCCTCTGGGGCCGGAGTCTTCACACCAACCTGGGTGACAGGGCAGTGAGGCTCACAGAGGGACAGTCCTAGAAGAAAGTGGGAGCCACAGGTCACGTGCTCACAGTGCCCCACCCAGGGTGAGGTGTCCACCCACTGTCTCAGCTCTGCCAACCCAAGGTGGAGTTACACAGAGAGGGCAGGGGCCTGCCTGGAGTCACACAGCAACGGCCTTTGCCTGTCACTTCCCTGACCCAGGAAGACAGGCCGTGTCCACTGTGGGTGGACAGTCTGTTTCCAGCCCTGCCCCAGCTTATCCTCTCCCTGTCTCTGCCTTGGGAAGGTGCCAGGCGGGCAGATGGGCCGGGTGCTGGCGCTGGCACTACCGCAGCCGGGGTGGCAGCTGCTCTGGGGGAGACGCGGAGCTGGCTCTGCCGCCTGCCGCCCGAGCGGAACCTTCTGGATGTTTTGACTCATTCCACCCAATGGTCTCCCGGAGCCTGCAGATCTGGGGCTGGGCCCTGCCAAGTCAAAACAGCCCGGGGAGTCTTCCCAGGGAGGGAGGCGGCGGCCAGCTCTGGGGCCCAGGAGGCCTCCCCACCCAGCTCCTGGGGGCCACGCCCCGTGCTGGCCACCAGGCTTTCCTTAGAGGGCACAGGGCCTAAGCCAGAAGAGGGCCCTGCGTGAGATCCGGCAGTCCAGGGGCTTCTCCAGGCAGCGCTGACCAGCAGGGCTGGTCTCGCCAGCCTCCCTTCTGCCCACCAGTAGGCATCTCCCAAGGAGGGGTGGCCCTGCCCATGGGAAGCACTGGCCACATGCTGGGCCGCACCTTTCCACCTGAGAAGGGGCCTGTGCGGGGACCGGGCAGCCAAGTCACAGGCCACAGGTTGCCGTGGGGCCTGGTGAGACTTCAACCCGCCTGGACCTCCCAGGGCGGCTCCGGGGGTGAGGGGCACCGGTGAATGCCAGCTCAGGCCAGGCAGGTCTGGCTCCTAAAGGACACGGCAGTCCTCTTCCGGTGCCCAGCGTGACACCCTGCTGCTCACTAAGCTCTCGTACCAGGACATCGTCCCAACCTGGCCTTGGAAATGTCCGTGCAGGCCCTGCCCAGGGCACAGCCTTCAGGATGGAGCAGCCAACCAGCCACCTCTTGCTGGCGGCACCAGAGAGTGTGACGGAATCGTGACGCACTGGGGAGGACCTGTCTGTCGGGGCCTTTCTCAGGAGGGGTGTTGAGCTGGGTCAGCCTGGGCGGCCGTGCCCAGCAGTGGGTCAGCATGGGTGGCCGTGCCCAGCGGTCACCAGGGTGGGGACTCCCAAGCCTTGGGTTCCTTGTCTGAACGGAGTGACAGCCTTCAGGGCTGGCTTGGTGGATGACCACATCCGTCTCCAAGGGGGCTGTGGGACACCACTCTGCCTGGCCCAAGTCCACTGTGGCCCACCCCACTCCCCCTGCCTCAGGGCCTGGTCACAGGCTGCCAGCCACTGCCCTCCCCCACAGGCCTCAGCAGTGTCCCTGTCGAGAAGCAGGCCTGAGCCTGACCCACCTGCTGCCCGCCCTCCTTGCCCGCCCGGCCTGAGGACAGTTGGGACAGCAGCGGCAGCTTGAGCTCTGCGGGAGAGATGATGAGTCCACCCGAGACCTCCATGGCTAGGGTCCAGGGTCCCCGCGGGTCAGCGTGGAGGTCAGCCCTCTGGTGGCCACTTGCTCACTGAATGGGCCTTTCTGAGCCGTTGTGGGTGCGGATTGGGTTCCACCAGGGGGGGTCATGGCAGCTGGAAGCCAGAGGGGTCGACTGAGGGGAGCCAGGTGGCCACCCAAGGTCCTCCCTGCTGCTCGGGAGGCGGCGGAGGCCAGGGAAGGAGGCCAGGGACTGTCACAGCTCACGCCCCACATTCAAGGCCATCGTCTGGATGTGTCCTCAGGGGCCATGGCTCTGCCCAGGGTCCAGTCAGGTGGAGAGGGCAGGGTCCATCTCTTCTTCTCTAGGACCACCCACCTGGCTTCCCAGTCCTGCATGGGACCAGAGCCAGGGTGACCAGGAGGACAGCAGCCTCAGCCACTGGGGGTCTCTCCGGCAAGGGAAAGTATCTAACGTGTCCCTGCTCCTGTGGGCCGGGCAGCAGCGGGCAACAGAAAGCTGATGTGCAGCAGAACTGTCCACCGCCTGCCACTTCTTCCTCCCCACGCAGCCCAGGTTCTAGCCCGTCCTGACTCGGGTCAGGGGCTCGACCCCGGCCACCCGCTCCCAGGCTGCGAGGAGTGGCGCCCCGTGACTCTGAGGTCAGCTCAGGACAGCTGTGGCCACGCGTCGACCTCCATAGACCCCGGGGCCCCCAGGCAGAGCCTTGGGTGCGGCAGTCCCAGCTGCTGGGTGCCCAGCGAGGCCCTGGACAGAGGGCAGGGACGCTGGCCCCTGGGCGTCCCCAGGTCACAGTCCACGAGTCCTGGATTAAAGCTGCCCAAACAACCCGTTGCAAGGGCGTCCCACCAGCAGGCAGCTGCCCCTCCCCCAGCGGCAGCACTGTCACCCATGAAAAGCGGTGGCAGGGGTTATCCGGCAGGCCTACCAGAGGACACCATGCTGACCTCAGAAGTTGGCCTCAGAGGAGTCCAGGGGGACACCCTGTCTGCTGGGCACCAAGCATCCGGAGACTCCAGGTCCTGAGGAGCGTATGCCCCAGCGTGGTCACCCTTGGTACCCACCCTGCTCCTGCTGGACACTGCAAGGCCTCCTCTTGCCTGTCTGCCCAGTGACCTTCTCAAGGGGTAGCCTGGCCACTTGGGGCTCCCTGGGACATGCTGGTGCAGGACCAAGGCCAGAGCCCTTCCCTGCCCTGCAGCCCCCGGCCTCCTCGCTCCCAGAGGGCCCCCGCCAGCTCCCCTCTGCTGCCTGCCTTGCTGGGCACCTGACCCTGCATCTTCAGGGCCAGGGTGGTCACTTCACTTTGTGGTCACTTGGGGCTCCCTGCTTCCTCCGCCCTGCGCTGCCCAGTGAGCTCAGAAGCCCAGAAGGGAGAAGACCCCCAGCAGGAGGAGCTGCTGCGTGCCCAGGTCACAGTCCACGAGTCCTGGATTAAAGCACACAGGGCACAGATTGACCCTGCTCGTCCGGGTCCTCTTTCTTATTTCTTGGTTTAGGTCGTGGGGATGGAACCAAGGGTGCCTAACTACTGGGCACACCCTCACCCTTTTTACTTTTCAGTCGGGTCTCACTGAGTTGCTTAGGGCCTCGCCAAGTTCCTGAGGTTGGCCTTGACCTTGGGATCCTCCTGCCTCAGCCTCCCCACCTGCTGGGACCCCGTGTGCGCCACCATGCCTGGCCATTTTCTTTTTCAATGTGGCTGCTGGGCCACCAGAATGGTGCAGGTGGCCCTGGCCCCTCAAGGGCAGGGTTGTGTCCCTTAGCCTATGGGGACAGCTGAGGCCCATGTGAGCAAGTGGCTCACAGAAGAGGTCACAGCTTGGAACACGGAGTGTCTCGGGTCACATGCAAGCAGCAAAGGAGGCGCCGGCCAGGAGAGGTCAGCCCTTGGTAGCCTGACGCTCTCTCGGCACCCAACCTGACCCTGGCTACCCTGGCTCCCAGGAGGGAGAAGCAGACAGGGTCAAGATGCACGGTCAGCAGGGAAACCAGAGGATCTCAGCCCAGATGCCCAGTACTGGGCACTAGGAAAGGACAGTGGAACAGAAGCCAGCTCTGAACCTCGAGGTGTGACAGAGGGCACCCAGGCTCAGAGGGGTCGGGCCATCTCACCAGCCTACGCGTTCCCTGCCTTGGCCTGGTACATGAGTGGACATCTGTGCATGAGTGTCCAGCTGGGCCAAGGTTGTGGTGGGGTGGGCTGGGGTGGAGGGAGGAGGCAGAGCCACAGAATCCCAGGATTGGGGGACCTGTGTGGTCTGGAGTCCTAGTGGCCCCTACCCCCAGCCTTGGTTCCTCTGTGCTCAGGGAGTGGCTCTGAGCTCACTGCTGTCCCTAGGCGGGAGGAGGACACGGGGTCTGCCGTGCCACGGGACAAGCCCTCTCTGCTCCCTGTTCTGCAGGAGGTGGCAGGGATGGGCTGAGCATCCAGGGTGGGGCCAGAGGGAAGGACGGGGCGCAGACGCCTGATGCCCACACCCACCACGGTGCTGGTGTGCCCGAGGACGACGGCCTGCGCCACCCATGATGTTTCATGGCCACAGGAGAGCCAGTGCCCGAGACTGTCTGCACAGAGAGGGGCCTTTCTGAGTGTCCCAGAGCTGTGGGAGGGGATCCAACCCAGACGGGGCTCAGAGACGGGGAGTGCTGTCCCTTCACTCCCCACTTTCTCAGGACAGGGCAGGGACTCCCAGCTGGACTGGGGGCTGTGGCTGCCTCTGGCCTGGTCCTGGGGAGTGTCCCTACCCCTCCATCCCACCTGCCAGCTCTCCACCTGTGAGATGGGACCCAGTGTCCTGTGCCGGCTGGTTTCTCCCTGGGTCACTGGGTGCTACAGGGGTCCTCGGGAGTCCCCCATCGCCAGGCCACTGGGGCACACAAGGGCCTTCCCAACCTGCCCTGGGAGTGTCCGGGGGCATCTCCCAGGGCGGCCTCTCCGTCCCACCGGCTGCCTGCTGTGTGGACTGTGCTCAAGTAAACAGAAGAGCGCTTGAGCCGGACATCCTCAAACTCCTGCCACGTCCACCGGGTTCCAGCCCTGGGGGCCCCTGGGCACACTCGGGAGCAGGTGGGGGCTGAGCGCCTGAGTGGAGGGGGCCTGGGGCCTGAGCCTTGGCTGCAGCACCCTCCTCCCATCAGGCCAGCTCCTCTGCTGTCCTTCCCAGGGACAGCCGGCTCCTGTGAGATGCCACCAATTGCACAGAGCAGAAGTCCGCCCTCTGTTTGATCGCCTCAGGAAACTGCAGCAGGCCCCGCCCAGGCCAGGTCAGGCTGGGGCTCGAGGGCGCAGGGCTTCCATGGGGGTGCGGCCCCATGGCCCTTCTTGCCCTTGCTCCCTTGGGAAGGTAGCCAAGGTGGTCAGGGCACATCCCCACGGCTCGCCCTCGCCTGCCCTCCCCTGTCACCAGCCCCTAGAGCATCCCACAGGGCAGCTCAGAAGCAGGATCAGTTCTTATTGCGCAGGAGAAGATCTGAGTTGCTGGCCACAGTCACAGCAGTGTCTGGGGAGACAAGAGCCAGGTTTGTTTTTGTAGAATCAGCATGGGGTCCCATGGCCTGAACCAGACCCCAGGCCCCTGTGAACTGCCCCAAAGTAGCCCTGGCCCTCCTGCTGGCTCCCACCAATCATGTTCTTCCCCCATCCAGTCCCCTCCCCTCCAGTGGACAGGGTGGTCTCAGCTGAGGATGCACACAAGCTGCCAGGGGCTCCGCGAGCCCACTGCCCTGCCAGCCCCGTACTGGCCACTGGCTGGAAGCTCCAGGGTGCCCACCTCTGCTGCACCGGATAGCACTGCAGGGGGCTCCCCAATCTCTACCGCTGAGCTGTGAGCTCTGAGCCTCCTGGGGTGGGAAAGGGGGTCCACAGCAGCCACCTGCAGGGACGGTGTGAACGGGAAGCGGGGGGCACGCCTCGCCCAGTGCAGCCGGATGGACCCGCGTCAGCAACAATGCCCGGCCCTGGCCCAGCAAAAAGGTGTTCAATCAACACCTGCCCAGAGAATGAGGGATGGTGGCACACACTCCCGGAGCCTGCTTTGTCCCGTCAGCAGCCACAGCAGGGCCACACTGTCACCAGCCTGGAGCTGAGCCCTGGAGGCCCAGAAGCCACATCACCACTTGGACCTGATTCCAACAACAGCGAGCACCATGCCCACACAGCAGGCGATGCTGGGCTCATAGCTGGTCTCAAAGGACCCCCGCCCCCCCCCCCCCCCCCGCCGCCGCAGCATGCCAGGTGGGCAGCAGCAAAGGGCGGCCAGAGCCTCAGGAGGCCAGGAACCACTTGGGTAAGACGGGTATTGGGTCTGCATGACCCACACAGGGCAGAGGTCGAGGCATACTGTCCTGCGGCTGCCCCCAGGTATCCATGACAGCTGTGGCCACCTACCTAAGGCAGGCCCGGGGAGGCTCCTGCACTGCTGAGCCAACCTCAGTCACCGCAGAGCCAAGGTGGGCTCAGGAGCCCAGGAAGAGGACCCTGGGGCCCAGGCAGCAGAGGAGGCCACAACTCGAAGGGCTGGCTGTGGTCACTCTTGTCCCCAGGACGAGGGAGAGCGTCACCTCCCTCAAGTGGTCACAGGTCTTGGACAGCGACTGCAAGTGGGACTCGGAGCTGGGCCGCAGTGAGCAGGACAGGAAGGCCCAGACACAGCAAGCCCAGTTCCCGCCCCTGGCACCCACCACACCAGCTAACCCCACACGGGGTCCTGTGCACACCTGCCTGTGCACACACAGGTGCAGACACACTGAGGTTCTCCTGCCCCCCTCTCCTGGGGAGGAAACAGGGCCCACCCTGCTGCCCTGGTGCACGGGGGGCTGGATGGTCAGAAACCCCAACACAGCCCGCCTGCAGGGCAGCAGGGCAGGAGGAGGCCCGCCCCCGAGGAGGCAGCAGTGCCACCTCCTCGGTGGCAACCCTGCCGGCAGGGATCCTGCAGATTAGTGACCCAGCCCTCCGGCGTCTTCAGATCCATGCGTAGGAAGGAAAATTAATCTCTTCCAGTCAGGCAGAAAAGAAAATACACGGAGCCGAACCAGAGCTTTCCTGGAGGTGGTAACTCAATTATGTGGATGACCCGGTGACAGGAGGAGAGACCAGGACCTTGAGGACTGGTGGGTGGCACAGTAGCCCCAGAGGGCATGGGGGAGGCTGGGGTGACCTCCACTCTCCAGCCCAGGCTTTGCACACAGCAGTGAGAGGCCCCAGCACCAAGAACCACTCACACGCCTCCCACTCCCCCAATCAACAGAGATATGGCATCTACCCTGTGCGGCAGATTCCACCAGAAAATTGGTCCTAATGTGATAGTCTCCCTGCCTGCAACCGTCCAGCTTGGGCAGCACCAGTGCAACAGCTGCCCCTCCAGCTCTCAGCTTTCCTTCTCTGTGTTTCCCTCTCGTGCACAGGAGTGGTCTCAGCCCAGCAAAACAATGCCAAAGTATGGCTCTGGGGCAGGGTGCTCAAGACAGAGCCCGCCAGCCAGCTCCCTGCCACCGGCACCTGCCTGCCCAGGGCCAACCACGTTTCTGGCTCCCACTGTCCACTGCAGCCTGGTGCTCCCCACACAGACTCCATGTATGTGTCCAGGCACTGCCTGCAGGGCCTTGCCTCCCCTTCCCCTGCATGGAAAACGGGGGCCGCTGGCTGTGCAAACTGGGCAGGTGAGGCTGGACGCTCACTCCAGGCCCTGACCCGGGAGGTCTGGGAGAAAGCTGAGTGCCAGTCTCAAGAAGTTTCTCAAGCCTGGACCAGCAACTTGCAGGGGCAATGCCAGGGCTGGAAACCTTGGGCCCTTTGTCTCCAGCCAGCCCTGGACTGAGTGGCCGCCCGGGAACCTCCTGTTTCTGGGTCCAGGGAGGAAACACACACCCAGTCAGGCAGTGAATTGACACCCTGGCCACAGGGTCTAAGGAACGGGCCTGATGGCCACGCAGACTAACCCACAAACAGGCACACAAGATCGTGTTTCCTCCCAGCTACTGCCCGGGTCAGGGTCAGGCCCCGGCTGGGGGCTGCTGTGGGGGAGGGGCTCCAGGCTCACAGGTCTGCCGGCCACTCTGGCCACCCAGGACACACCAAGTTCAGAGCCTGTGCTCAGAGCAGGCCCGGGAGCTGGTGCCTCCAGCCTGGCTGCCGTCTGCTCCACCTTGCCGACTGGGGCTGAAAGTCCAGCCATCTGTCCCTCCTCATCAGCTCACACCTCCCTCCCCACTGTTCCCACAGCCTGGCTCCAGGCCTGCCCTACACACAGATGGATGGTTCCCAAAGGCTGTGAGCAAGATCGCCCCCAGGGCTGGCCTGAGCACCTGGAACGTCAGAACCCAGGGAGCACCTGCGGGCCCCCCTCCCCACCGCGGAGCAGGGCACACCTTGCTCCACCACCGAGCAACCCCTGCCTGGGTGGCAGCTCAGAGACCAAAACAAGAGGGGGAGGAGCTAGAGGGAGCCAGCAGCCCCTCCTCCCCCACCAGGCCACCCCAGTCTTTCCTAGGGTACCCCTCTGCCTCCCCAGTCCGGGCCCTGTCCCCCGTGCCGCGGAGCTTTGTCAGGAAACCCGGTCGCTCCAGGCGGAGTCGCGGGACTCCGCGCCGCCGGGCGCTCAGTTCGCACCTTAAGTTTAACCACACCCCCGGAGGGTCGGGCTCTCCGCTCACCTGGGGGTGCACTCGCCCAAATGGGTGGGCGCTGAGCTGGCTCCACCCTGCCGCGGGCACCAACTTTGTAAAGTGGGGGCGGGGGCGGCCCGTGCGCTCCGTGCGGCTGCGGCGCAGACCCGGGACGACAGCGCGGGCTGAGCCGGTGACAGCGGCGCCGCGCGGGCGGACACAGCACTTACGGTCCCGAGGTCCGGCGCGCGGCGGGCGGTCGCTCCCTCGCCACCCGGCTCCCGAAGCGTCTTTGCCTTCGGACTCCGTCCGCACCTCCGTAACTTGGGGGCGATCGGCGCGTCGTCCTCTCGCACGGCGCCGGGCTCAGGCGCGCCAAGGGGCCGGAGCGCGCGGGGCGGCCGCCTGGGCCATGCCGCTGGGCTCAGCCGCCCGCGCGGGAACAAAGCGCGCACGCCGCCCGGGCGGTCTGGCCTTGCGGCCGCCGCGTCCAGCCGCCGCGCCTCTGCTCGGCTGCCGCGCGCCCGCCCGCGCGTCTCACGGGGCCCCGCGGCCCCCTCCCCGCGCGCTCCGCCCCCGCCTCCCGCGCCCTGCCGCCGCTGCTGCGCCACCTGCCTCCCGCTCGGCGCCCATTGCGCTCGCTCCGCCCCGGGGCGTCGGCGCGGGAGAGGCGCCCGGCCGGTGTGCGGTCGGCGCGGGAGAGGGCGCCGCCCCACGCCCGGAGCCGCTCGCGCCTCGCCCCGGGGCAGCGAGCCGGGCTTGGGACGCGGGGGCCGCCCAGAGCGCGGGGCCGTGCGGGCGGGAGCGGGCGCGCTGTCCTGCGAGGCGCGGGTGCGGGAGTGGGCCGCGCGGGGCCCGAGAACGGTGCGGGCGGGCCCCTTTCCGCGCCGCCCCCGCCCGCTCCGCAGGCCGCGCCCCGGGAGGGCTGGGGCCCGCGTTGCTGCGCACACCCACCTCGGAGCAGTCGGCGGCCACCGGCCTCGCAGCTCCGCAGCCAAGGCGTCTGCGCCCGGGCGGGAGGCAAGCGCAGGGCGCCCCTCCTCCGGCCGCCGCGCCCCCAGCGCGCGCTCGGTGGGGCGGCGGGGACCCGGGGCCACCTCCACGCTCGGCCGGCAGGGAGCGCGCTTCCCCCGCTGCGCGCTCGGCCTCGGTCCCCGCGGCGCTGGGCGGCCTGCGGGGAGGGCGCAGCATCCCGCGCCCCCAGCAGCCCGGCCGGGCGTTCGCATATGCTTTGCATACGTTTGCATATCATTCATTTTAATGTCGGCCTGCAGAAAGGCCCCAAACCGCTGCCCCGCCGGTTCCGCGCCCTACTTTCTCCTCTTCCCTCCTTTCCTGGGCCTGAGCCCCAGCCGCCTTGCCCCGTTCCTGGAGGGCTGGTTGACACATCTGATGCGGTTGCCCATTTGGTTCACGTTAGTAAACTTGGCGCCTTTTCTTTTTCTTTCACCCCGGGCTCACACACTGTTTCTTAGAGACATGCAAGGGTCCCAGGGTCACCCTCTTAGGAGACAGAAGGGGTTAGAACTTCAGAGCAGCAGTGCCTTGATTTGCATCTCATTTGGCATAAATCTGCATGTGAAGACTCAAGGTCTCCAATTGCTAAGTATAAAAGCAGCCATGTGCCAAAAGAAGTCCCTCTCCTGCCAGGTTTGCTGCTCTGCCTGTTTCTCCCTTCCCCAGTCCTTCTTGGGATGTGGCTCTGGGGGCTGCAGAGAAGGTAAACTGAGACAGAGTGGGAGCTCCTGCCCACCGGCCACTCCAGGGGCACTGGGCAGAGGTCTGTCCAGTCCCACCACTGACTGTGGTCTCAAGCCCTCAGTCATCATCTGCCTGTACTTTGCCCAGTTTTCCAGTCACTCTTGGCTGGTGTCTGCCCACGTGCCTCTCCTGCTCTGTGGAGCAGCCACGGGTCCCAAGCCCACTGCACACAAGGGTGTGGATCTGAAGCCTGAGTGGGTTGACACCAGTCCCCTGCCTCCTTGGGCTCCCAGGGCCGGGACTTGAGATGCGGTTGTGCTGTGTGCCACAAAGGAAGGAGAGCACCCCGCCGTTCTCACCCCAGCTGCCTCCTGATTCAGAGATGTTGGGGTGCAAGGAGTGGGCTGTGTGTCGCCTCTGACCCCTGGGGCAGGAGGCCAGACAGGGCTGGTCATGGCCCTTCACGGGGCCTCATGGGGGGCCCATCGCTGCCCCAGTTCTGTGGATCTTCTGTGTTGAATAGCTGTGGGGTTCCTGAATGAAGCGGCGCTCACAACCATTGACCCCCAGACGCTGAGATGGGACTGCGTCCTTCCTGAGAGGTCCCTGGTGCCCGCCTGAGAGCTGTGGCTGGTGGGCACATAGAGGCTGGGCTCCCTTTTGTGCTGAGCGGGCCGATCACTGCCCAGCCCGGCCACATCATGCTCACATCATGGGTGCTGACAGCTGCTGCTGCGCTGGGCATGGCCGCCCACTTGGCCTCCCGGGCTTCTCCCCGTTGGCCGTACAGTGCTTCTAGGCCCTGCAGCTTGTGTTGGAGGAGGAGGATCCACCCAGGCTGAGGTGTTTGCAGCCTGACCAGCCAGGCAGAGCACCCACCGGAGACCAACCCCAAGCCAGACACACGCAGGCAGAGCCCCCGAGACGGGCTGTGTCTGGAGTCAGGAGCTCAACTCTCGTCAAAGGAGCTACCTCCCTGCTCTGGCATCGTGGCCACCCCAAGGGAGCCAGCTCGCCCACGCCTCGAGGCCCCACTCCTGTGGAGGCCTGCGACGGGCGTTGCCTTGCCCAGGGCCCTGTGCAGGCTGGTGCCAGGCAGGTGCTCTGCCGCAGCTGGGGGCTCCTCTGCCTCACGGCCACTCTCAGGCTTCCAGGCCTACTTGAGTTGCTTCCGCTCTCCTGACCGTCCCCAAGGGCAGCGCCCCTCAGTCCCCATAGCTGCCAGCTCTGGTTTCCACACAGATGGACCCCAGTGTGGTGTGCTGCCTCTGCTGCACCACAGGTCTTTCTTCCAACACCTGGTCAGCCTCACGCCGGGCAGCCCTGGCCAAGTGCAGGCACCCAGCACCACCTGCCACGTCCCACGTGCCTCCATCACCCACATGTCTGCCATCACCCACGGTGGCCTGCAAAAAGCTTTTGAGCTACTCTGGACTCCCACAGACGCTTTTCTGTTATCTCCAAGAATCTGCAACAGAAGTCTAGCTGCCACGAGTAGAAAACCTGACCTACTCTGAGTGTGAATAAGCCGGTGGCTAGTGGGTCTGGGGATCATGGCTGTTGGATAGGAACCATCATCTGTTTAAAAATATACAAACTGACTCCCGGACACCTGGATCTCCACTCAGGTCTGAGTGGGACACCAGCATGACTGTGAAGGAAGAGCTCGGCAAGCTGCACTTCACCAACATCTCCAACTTCTGCAGAGAACAAGACTCAACTGGGGAGCGGCTCGGAGACGCTGCCTATTCCAGAATGCCCAGCACCTCCCTGGAGAGAAGACAGATCCCAGTTCACAGGAGGAAGGTCTGAGCAGGCGCCTGTCTAGGAGCGGCCAGGGCAAGTGGGCAGGTGGGACGGCGAGGCCCAGGCACGCCCGGGGCTGTGCACCTGAGAAGGGCTTGGGGGCCTCACCACTGGCAAACCAGACGACCGACCCTGCTCCTGCTCCTTAGTGTTGCCCGCACACAAGAGGGGAGTTTCATTTTCATTCATTATTTATTTAGTAGTCCTGGGGATTGAACCCCGGGGTGCATGACCACTGAGCCACACCCCGGCCCTTTCTATGTTATTTTGAGACAGAGTCTTGCTAAATTGCTGAGGCTGGCCTTGACTTGGGATCCTCCTGCCTCAGCCTCCCGAGTTGCTGGGATCACAGGCATGGTCCGGCCTCCACTGCCTTACCCAAGTGAGCTCAACACAGGCCCATACAAATCCCTGCCAGGAGGGGTTCAGAGAAGCTTCATTCACAATTGCTCAAAGCCAGAGGCAACAAGGCCATCCTTGGAAAGGTGCATGAACAGGCTGGGGCCCACCCATGGAGGAGGACGAATTATCTGGACAGCAGTGCATGTGGGTAAGTGAATCAGCCATCTGAAAGACCACCTGCTGACACCCTCACCCCATCCCCCAGTCTGCAGCGTGCTGCAGCAGACAAAGACAGTGCAGGTGTGGGGTCCAACTGTCTGCCTTTTATCAGGACTGCAGTGCAAGGTTGCACAGGGAGTGCATCAGAGGCTTCTCGGGTGTCACTGTTTCGCAGCCACCTCTGTATGTGAGCAAAGATGGCTCTACCAGTCACCAGGTGAACTGTCCTCAGCCCGGCCCGAAGTGCCCTTCTGGGGTCCAGCAGGACCTTCCTGGCCCAGGTTCCCATGGCCTCTGTGTTCCAGCTGCACCTAGGAGCTGAGGTGGCAAGCTCTAACCCAGAGCCACCGTGGGAAAGAAGGATCAGCAGGGCCAACCAGGGCGGTGAAATTTCAGGGGCACCAAAACTGGGTGATCAGTAGCAATTGCATTCTGATCCAGTATTTTAAAATACCAGAATCAGTGACAAAAACCATTATCATGAGCACAATATCACAACCCCAAGTGTCACCCTTGGACTCCCTTCACCATGTGCCCAGCCAGGTGCCCAGCCAGGTGCCCAGCCTGCCGGGTCCCCCACCAGCTCTTTCCCCCACACGAATCTCCAGGTCCGGGGAGGCCCTGGGACCTGCGCTGAGACGGGACTAGAGGGTGCTGCAGCCTGGGCCCCCGCGGCTCCCCGCCGGGCTCTGTGCTCCTGGGGACCCGGGGTCACTTGTCTCTACGGTGTTGGAGCCCTGGCTGGGAGCACCCTGAGCAGAACGAGGCTGGGGTGAGAGAACCACCATCCGTCACCGCAGGCAGAAGGCCGCTGGGCAGGACGAGGCCTCGGGGCGGCCCTCAGCAGCCCTGCCCCTCCCACCGTCCACAGTGCCTCCTCAACCTCAGGAGCCAGCCGCTTCTGCAGATGAGGCCACTGGCCCCAAGAGATGCAGGACAGGGGTGGCCGTGCCAGGATGGGCTCCGACCCGCGGCTCTCACTTCTGACCATATGGGTTCAGTCTCGGCCCTCTCCTGGCCACTCCATCTCTGCAGAGGGGGTGATGTCCACCAGAAGGAGGCCTTGGGCAACGAAGGCCACCCTTCCAGACCGTAGGGAGCGGCCCAGGAGGAGGCGCCGTGGTGGGAGTGGGCGCGGCTGGGCAGGGAGACTGAGGCCTCCTTGAGCAGCACCCAGCAACAGCAAAGCCATGACAGGGCAGAGGCGGGCGCTGGGCTCCCCCGTGACGTGCTCACCCCAGCCCCCCTGAGCTCGGAGCAGGAAGGGTTCTGCACACCTCCCGCCCCACGGAGCACCCACCACCCTGGGCCGCAGGGGGCTCGGTCTCACTGGCCACCCAGGGGCCATGTCACCAAAGGGCAAGGCCCCGTGTGGTGATGGAGCTGGGGAGCCGGGCTCCGCAGCTCTGCAGGGCACTCACTGGGCACTCACTGGGCAGCGTGGAATGGTCATCCAGAGCCTCGAAGTGGATCTGCAGCCCGTTTGCCAGGTGTGTCCACCAGGGGCGTTTGGTGTGGTCCACAGCAGTCAGGGTGTGCGAGGGCCCACCCAGGCTGAGGCCAGGTGACCCTGGAGCCTGCCTCGGAGCAGGCCTCTGCGTAAAGGTGTGGAAACACGTTTGAACCCTCGCAAAGTGAGAACAGGCCGCTGTCCGCTGGGAGGAACGAGGGGGGAGGCAGTGGGCGGCGTGGCCCTGTGTCCTGCTCTCTGCTCCCCGTGCATGGATCCAGGCTGTTCATGCAGTGTGGGCGGCTCCTCTCCTGGGCCCATCCCCTCGGTCCTCCCTTCTTTCCGTCGTGGTCTGCTGGCTGGAGGGAAGTGGCCACAGCTCTGGGAACTGGGGACTGAAGAGCTGCAGGCACACAAGCTTGTTTTTGCCTTGTCAGTTGTGGAGGCCGGCCTCAGGTTTCGATCCTCCTGCATCAGCCTCCAGAGCCTCTGGAATCACAGGTGTGTGCACCCACTTGCTCACACAGTTGTAAAGTGGCCCAAAGACAAGTTTGAGTTCTTGCTTGCATTTGTTGGACTTCAGATTGGGACCAGGACCGGCATAGACAGTGGGAATGACTGGCAGCCAGAGACTCTGGCAATGCACACCAGAAAGGGAGTGTGGATGGGGTCAGGGTGCCCCAGGTCCCTGGGGAAGCACGTGCCCTCTGGAGTGGCACAGGACAAGTTCCACATATTTCTCACTTCCTTTGGGGGGGGACAAAGCCCACCTGCATTAAGGAAGGCAAAACCAAGTCCTGAAAGTATCAAGGGAAACACAGTGTCCACTGGTGACGACGCAGCCCGGTGTCTCGGAGGTAGTGCAGAACTGCCCGTGGGCAGAGCGAGTCCCCTGCGCCCCGGGGGCCCCTGACACGGGCCCATGCACGCCATGGGGCACCAGGACAAGCCGCACCGCAGCAGCAGGCAGAGCAAGCGAACAGGCAGAGTGCCGTCTCCACCGGGAGGACGCACGGGGCACAGCCACCCTGTGCCCGAGGGCCACGCGCCTTCTCTGCTCCTCTCTCGGGCTGCCCCTCCCGTCTCGTCCCCTCCGCTCTGCGGGGTTTTGAACTAATGAGAAGGGAGAACCCACCCTTTGCTCTGGGTGAGGGACAGTCCCAGGGCGGAAGTGCCACAGAAGGGGAGTGGGCTTGGCTGCCCCGCGGCTCTGGGCGCAGTCCTGGCCTGCCTGCCTCCCTCCTGCTGGGTGATGCCACTTGCAGTCTCTGTGTCCTGACTGGCACCCTGGATCCAAGGCCCCCGAGGGAGGTGAGTGCCCAGGGAGCCCTAAGACCCTGGTTCCAGCAGCCCAGGTCCATTAGTGCCTGGGCCAGAAGAGGCCTGTCCACTCCCTGCTGTGCAACGGGGGTGCCCTCAGTGAGCCAGAGGCCTGGGCAGGCCCGATGCTGAGCCCTGGTCCACACACCTCCACCTCTGCCGGGCCTTGGTGACCACTGGAGCCATCATGGGCTTCCCCGTGCTGCCCCACGATGACCTGCAGTGAGGCCCCCTGCCCCTGGCTTGCTGGGCCTGTCAGGACGGGGTGCAGGAGTGACCCTCTGGTCACTCACACCCCGAGCTGCACTCTCCTAAGTCTGCTCAACGCGCCTGCTCCTGCCCTGTCCTCTGGGCTGCCGGGTCCTGCCCCACCCCGTCTGTCCTGTGTGCCCAGCAGGCTCTGTCCAGGACCCTGGGCCTCAGGAGACAGAAGGAAGGGAGGCCAGAGGTGCTGCCTGCTCAGGAGGGTCGAGGAAACCCAGAGCGAGGGGGCGCTGGACCCCAGAGACGGAGGACAGGGTTCCCCAGGCCACCGGCTTCCCTGACTCCACGGGCGTCAGGCCCCCCGAGCACCTGGTCCCTGCAGACCTCTTCGTGTCAGAGCTCAAGGGACTGAGGGCTGTGCCCAGGGAAAGGGGCGGGGGCCGCCGGCCGCCTGTCCTCCCCTCCCAGGACGCCCTCGGCTGTTTTGGAAGGACCCGGAAGTGAGGTCTCTGGTGTCTCCTGCCGAGCCAGGGGCTGAGTGGGCCTGCAGGGGACCCACCCCCTTCTCCCTTCCCTTCCTGGACACCGGATCTCAAAGGGTGGCCGAGCTCAGAGGCCGTGCGGAAGCCCTGGGCACCTCACATGGTCACATTGCAGGCAGGGGCCTGCTGTGGCTGTGCACCTCGGCCTGTGTCCTCCTGCTGCCCGGTGCTGGGCACCCAGCCAGCGCTGAGTGAGGGAGAAGTGACCAGGCTCCCGTGTCCACCCCAGAGTCGAGCTGCAGGCCTGGGAGCAGCGTGAAGCAGGACGCAGCGGCAGGCTGGCCGTCAGAGTGGCTGGGCTGGGCTGGCGCGGCCTGGAGGAGGTGAGACCACCGTCCACCCCTGGCCTCGTGCGTTGGGAGGGTGGGAGGGTGGGAGGGGAGCCTCCCTTGCCACTCAGGCCACGGAGATTTCTGTCAAAGTCAAAATCTACTCCCGGGAAACAGGCGCTGCTCCCTGACGATGCCGTGAGTCTCCGCCCTGCTGTCCAGGGCTTCCCTGAGGGGCCACTCCCTCCCTCTCCAGACCAGCTCCAGTCCATCTCTGTGTCCTCTGGAGGGCGGGCTGGGCCCACTGCTCCTGGCAGTGGACCTCCAGCAGCCTGCTGCAGAGCCCCCTTCTTTTGGAGGCAGAGAGCCCCCAGCCCTGGCCAGAGGACGGGATGGCCAGGCAGGGCCAGCTCGAGGACAGGCGGTACCACGGACCTCCCTGGGGTGCCAGCTGAGCCCTGCTGTTGTGCCAGGGCTGCCTGGGGCACCGGCGGCGTGTGGCTCCTCTGCTCCCTGGGCCTGCAGAGCAGCAGGGGGTGGGGCTGGAAGCTGAGGAGCCACCGCCCCGTAGGGTCCCTCCTCCCTCAGGAGCAGCTGGAGCCAGCCGCCCGCGCCTCCAGGTGTCCCTGGCAGCACCTTGGGGGGTGGGCACACGCCCAAGGGCACGTTCACGCTTTGAACCAACGTCCTGTCATGTCACGGTTCGTGTGTGGCGCACCTTGGACGAGCCTGGGTGGCCCGGCAATTTCCAGGTGCCCCTCACAGTCCTGCCCCTCACAGCCCTGCCCCAGGTCTGCCAGCCCCTCCTCGGAAGACCCCACCCTGCCACCAGCACACAGCCTTCCCTCCGCTGTCAAAGGTTGGTGGCCCTACCAGAACAGCCCATCCCAGGCTGACCACAGAGCTCCAGCCACACAGATGGGGCCCTGACCCAGGCCAAGCCACACAGTGTCCTGTCCCCCGGAGTCTGGGATGGAGACTGGCCAGCAGTGAGTCAGGAGGCCTGCCTGCTCCCAGCCCTGGAGGCCATCAGCCGCCTGGGGGCTGGCATGGCTCACAGCATGGTGGGGAGGAAGACCCCATCCTGGCAGACCCCACAAGCAGGGTCCTGACCAGCACCAGGGACTTCGTCCTGCCTCCTGCCCCTCGGGCCACAGCTCTCCCCTGGGCCTCAGGGCTCTGCTCTCCCCTGCCCTCCAGCTGTCCTGGCCACTGGTCCTGCCCCACCCCAGTGCAGAGAAGGAAGGGCATGGCCCCACAGCCCATGTGAACCATCCGTTCCCTTCTGTGGGCAGGGACAGTAACTGTCCCCACACCCAGCAGGGGACACTGGGGCCCAGGTGGTATTGTGTGGAGTCACATGATCCTGTGGCAGGGTGGTGGGACCCACCTGTCTCCTGTGATCGCACCTTCCCCAACCTGCAGCCACCCACAGCAAGACTCTGGTTCCAGAAGTTCCCCAGAATGGCCACCCGTCATCAACTGACCCTGCCGTGAGCCTCAGGGAGAATTAAGGGGTGAAGAGGGGGCTGCCTGCCCTGGCACCCCTGTGTGGGGCTGTCCAGGGCTCCTGGCCCCTGGCCTCTCGGGCGCCGTCACCCACTCTGACTTCCCTGAGCTGCCATCCCCCGCCCCGGGCCTGTCCAGGCCAGCACCACCAGCTATAGCGCCTGGACAAAGCCCTGGCCTCCTGGAGTTCTGGGCCCTTCTCGAGTGCTGCACCTCGCCTCAGCCAGGACCCAGGGCAGAGCCGGCCTCACTGCACAGCCCGCCCCGGACTCCAGGCCCCGGCCGCCTGCCTGTTGGTCATTCTCTCCCTGGAAGTCCTCAGGATCAAATCTGATCTGGCCAGGAATGAAGTCTGCGTGACCACCGCCCGTCATGGACGCCCTGGGCAGCGTGCGCCCCTGACAGGAGACAGAACAGAGGGCCACACCTGTGACTCGTTCCTGCCACACGCTCAGGTGGGGCAACGGGGGCAGAAAGCGGGCAGTGGAGCAGGGTCTGGCTCATGGGGAGGGCCTTCCTAGGGGTGAGCGAATGCCCCAAGATCAGTCAGTTGTGAGGCCTCTGGCGCAGGACGCCAAACCCCGACGTGTGCGGTGGTGGCAAGCCTGCGCCCTGTGTGTGCAGGGCCTGAAGCCGCCTTAAGGCCAGGGCAGAGGCGTGCAGGCCGGGCGGGTGGCCTGGGCTCTTGGCTTGCTGGCAGAGGAGATGAGAGGGCCAGGCGCAGCCCCTCCGGGCAGGGCCCCCGCGCAAAGGCAGTGAGGCGGGCAGGTGGGCACCAGGGCCCTGGGCGTGGCCGGAGGGGACCTAAAATAACTCAGAGAGCCTGAAACTGCCAGGGAGAAGCTGAGGGCTGAGGTCTCCTCGGATGGGGAACTGCTCCTGGCGGGAGGGGAAGTTCCGCTGGGCAGGGGTGGGTGGGGCTGCAGGGAGCCTGGGTGCTCGGGCTCCAGCTCTGCAGGGCCCCTGACGGGGTGCAGGGGCATGTCCCACGTCTCACCTGGGGACTGAGGCCCAGCCCCTGGGCTCCTGCTGCTCATGGGGCAGC
The DNA here is from genome assembly GCF_048772815.1 of Callospermophilus lateralis. Classification (NCBI taxonomy): domain Eukaryota; kingdom Metazoa; phylum Chordata; class Mammalia; order Rodentia; family Sciuridae; genus Callospermophilus; species Callospermophilus lateralis. Next base: position 65,444,885 of record NC_135322.1, read on the forward strand.
TGGAGGGTCCCTGTCCCTAGACCCACTTTGCAGGATAGTCTTCAGGCAAGAGACCAAAGTAGGCTGCCCGTGAGGTCTGCATGGCCCACGAGGCCTCGCGCACACGAGGAGTCGCTCTTGGCGCAAGCCCGTCTCTGCCGACCCTGGGGATACGCTTGCACTGAATGGGTTTGTTCTCTGAGTTTCGACCTCTCCAGGTTCACATCTGTGGACCAGGTGGCCGAGCCAGAAGGGGTCCGCGGCGGGCCGAGGGCTCCTGTGAGCAGCCGTGGAGCCCTGTCTCCTGTCTCTGTGGCCACCCGTTCTCCCCCTGAGCTGGCCTCTCTCCAGCATCCTTCAACAGGAAAAGAGACGTGGACTGTGGGACTCAGCACCCAGGACAGAGCCACCAAGGATGTCCAAGAGTGTCCCAGGGTGTCCAAGGACACGCGGCCTGGGGGAAGTCAGCCTGGCCTACGTGTGGCAGCTTGACACACACAGTGGTGTTTGAATGGCTCTCTTTGACCTTGATGCTTTCCCAAAGGCTCTATGACCACGGATCAGGAAGAAAGGGGGGTTCTCAAGAGGCTGCGACCCCCGGCCCAGCCTGGTAGGGCCAGCGGGCTTCTTCCTGCTTCGCAGTCACACTGGGGCCTCACCCTGCTCAGCAGGGAAGTGCTCTGACCTGAGAGAGGCGTGAGGCTCCTGAGGCAGGGCCGTCGGTGGGGCCTGGTCACCCAAGCCCATTTGCAAGGACCCCAAAGACAAACAGAGCTCTCGGGCCCAGCATTGCAGAGGGGCCTGCACGCCAGCAGCCGCCTGCTGTGACCTCTCAGGAAGCTCCTTCCCAGCTTCGCCTGATGCTGAGGTGGAGGCCGGGCCCTGGGCAGCTCCAGGCCGCCTCTGGCACAGGTGGCGCCTTCGTGGTTGGCTTGGGAGGGCCCAGACCTGCCCATGACTCCTTTGCTTCACTGGTGCCGGAAGCAGAGGGTCCTTGGCACCCTGTGGCCTGCGGGAGAGGAGGTCAGTGGTCAGGGAGCAATCTGACCCCTTTTTCATGGATCCCAGAGCCTGGTGGACGGAGGCAGGAGCTGCAGGCCCCGGGCAGGTAACCAGCTGTGGGCCAGGCACGGGCGGCAGACCCCACAGCAGCCTGCAGAGGGTGGGGGGAGGCGTGTGGTGGGCACAGGCCCAGGTGGGAGGGAGGGAGTGGAGCCCAGGGCAGCAGGGTCTCTGCCAGCAGAGAGGTCCACCTTCTGTGGACAGGCCTGCCCTGGTCAGCGGAGGCCTGGGCCTGGGGTGGGGCTTACCCACTGTGCTTTTTTTTAAAAAAATTAAGTTTTTTAAAATGTGGTAAAATAAAGAGAACGTAGACTTTCCACTTCAACAACCTGAAGGGGCCTTTGGACCCTGGTGTGTTGTGAGCCCATTGGGTCTACCTTTCGGGGCGAAGCCAGCACTCCTAGACCGAACCCTCTGGCCCTGGTGGCCTCTAACCCACTCAGTCCTGTGTGTCCTCTGGTTCTGGACATTTTTAAAGATGAGGTCAGGCCGTGTGTGCCTCTGAGCCGGCCGTTTCTGTGCGGTGCCGTTCTCACACCCTGAAGGTGTCGAGAAGGTGTTTCGAAGGCAGTGAGCCTCCAGCCGCCATCTCCCAGCACCCCCTCCCTGATGGCATTTCCTGAGCACCTACTATGTGCTGGCACTGAAGTGACCGGCAATCATCAGGCCAGCAGGAGCAGCACCTGCATCACAGGTGGGGACAGGGAGTGGACAGGGGAGGTTGTCCCAGCCACACAGGCCATCACTCCTCTCTCCCCTGTCCTTCCTGATCCTCCCCCATTTCACTATTCTTTTCCTCTCCCCTGACCACGTCTGAAATGCATCTTTGACACATGCTCATTATGTATTTGCATAGATTGCCTTTTTAATCTTTTGGGAAATATACCCTGAACTTTTTTTTTCACATCCACCCACCCACCCAACCATGCATCTATCCATTCAATTATCATCCATCCATTCATCCATCTATCCATCTATCCATCCACTAATCCATTCATCATCCATCTATTCATCTACCCATCTACCCATCCATCCACCCATCCACCCATCCATCCACCCATCCACCCATCCATCTACCCACCCACCCATCCACCCATCCATCCACCTATCCATCCAACCATCGAACCATCCATCCATCCATTCACCCATCCACCCATCCACCCACCCACCCACTCATCTACCCATCCACCCATCCACCTATCCATTCATCTGTCATCCACCTATCCATCTGTCCATCTACCCATCCATCCATCAACCATCCACACACCTACACATCTACCCATCCACCCACCCATCCATCCATCTGTCATCCATCCATCTATCTACCTATCCACCCATTCACCCATCCACCTATCCATCCACCCATCCATCCACCCATCCATCCACCCATCCACCCACTCATCTACCCATCCACCCACCCACCCATCCATCTATCTGTCATCCATCCATCTACCTACCTATCTACCTATTCACCCATCCACCTATCCATCCACCCACCCATCCATTCATCCATTATCCATCCACCCATCCATCCATCTACCCATCCACCCACTCATCTACCCATCCACCCACCCACCCATCCATCTATCTGTCATCCATCCATCTACCTACCTATCTACCCATTCACCCATCCACCTATCCATCCACCCACCCATCCATTCATCCATTATCCATCCACCCATCCATCCATCTACCCATCCACCCACTCATCTATTCATCCACCCATCCACCTACCCATTCATCTGTCATCCACCTATCCATCCATCCATCTACCCATCCATCCATCCATCCATCATTCATCCATTCATCCATCCATTTATATCAGTGTTAGAATTCAAAGTGACATACTTGGGGCATTTAGTAACATGCTCATTTGAGTTAAGAGCTGACAAACGTCCTTCTTGGTGGGCTGGTTTCCTGAGAGGACATTCTGCCAATAGTATTCAAGGCAGAATTTCCAGGAAGGTAGTGAGCCAAATCTGCAGCTTCGAGGCTTTCATGCAAATGGGTGCTGAGCATGGGTGGCACGTGCGGGTGCTAGGAACACTCCCTCTGTGGCCGTTGAAACAATGGTGTTCAGACGTTGGGAAGCAGTCCGTTGGGCACCAGGCAGGGCCCCCTCTAAATGGGTGCAGAAGGACACCAGAGGCCCTGGATGCTGTCTGTATGACCTGGTCATGTCCCACATGTCTGTCTGAGTGCTCAGACCTGTCCTCGTGACCCAGGGGTGAGGCTATGGGGTGTGGTTTGCTGTCACCTCTGGGAACTTCTCTATCATGCACTGGGCCACCGTTATCCACCAAAAAAGCAGCAGTCCCAGGTTTGCATGTGACCGAGCTGAGTAAGGTCATTTCATAAGAGATTGCACATCAAGGGGAGGTCTTAGTCCATCAAAAAAAAAATTTTAGGAGCATGCAAGCAGACATTTAGAAAGCATTACAGAGCACTGGGCCTCTGGATGGATAGGCCCCGAGGTGTCCCTGGCACGTCCCTCCCGGCTGACACCCCCTCAGTGCTGTTCAGTGGGAGGCTTGGGCCAAGGCGGGCAGAGGGAGCCCAGGAGTGCAGGCAGGTGCAGAATTTCCCTCGGGCCACCTACACAACAGAGGAGGCAGCTCTGCCTCTTCCTTCTGCCTTAAAGGGAGGCCCAGGCGATTCCCACCACCCGCTCCGGGTGCAGCGGACTTTCCCAGGTACCCAGGAGGCCATGTTCTCACTGGCCTGCAAATTCCAGGACTTTCCACCATCTGAGTCACACCCCAGAGGTCCCCGAGCCATAACTGCTAGGTACAGACAGAGCTGGTACACCAGAGCTGCCCCCCCTGTCCAGTCTCCCATGGACTGAGGAACCCCTCGGAGCAGCATGTCCAATAGGGATTTGATGCCCTGTGTTCTACAGCCAGTGTCCCAGGGAAGGAGAGTGAGGGGGAGCTGCAGGCCACAGTGTCCACCTGAACCCATACACAGGGACGTGTGGCTGCACTGTACTCAGTCTCAACGGTTCCCAGGGGTTTGCACCCCTGTTTCTGCAGAGGACTTTGGAATCCCAGGTGCTGTACAGGTCATCAGGGCTGGCTTTGGACCAGCTGTCTGCAGTAGCCCCTGGAGGCTGCAGGGCTGGGAAGGACCCCCTGCCACACCTGAGGCAGGATCCACAGGCCTCCGTGGGGGGTGGTGGGCAGGATGGACTGTAGGTGCACAGGCAGGGTGGCGGGAGGGCGGCCTTGCAGGACGGGGCCAGCTGCCTCCTGGGGGGAGGAAGCACCTGGCAATCTCGCCTTGGCAGGAAGTTGCCTCTCGCCTCCGGCTGCACTCTGCTCTGGGTGGGGAGCCCCATGGGGACCCCCGGTGGGGATGGCCCCTGCATGGAGGCAAGGAGCCCCTGCTGAGGGGACCTAGCGACTGCTGGGTCTGGGGAGGACTGGGGACAGGAGAAGCCCCTAGGGACTGTGGGCAGTGGCAGTGCTGCCGCTTTCAGAGTGTAAGGTCCCAGCCCTCCGCCTAGAGCATGCTGTGGGGGGACGGGAGTGGCTCTGACCGCTGCCTGTCAGTCTGTCCAGGGCTGGGGGACAGCAACACAAGGCCATCGTTGGGGTCCCCTTGGAGATCACCTGGGAGGAAGCTTGGCATCAAGTTTGCATGAGCCACTCCCAGTGGGGAGGACAGGAGTCACCTCTGCAGGTGGAGCACTGTGCCTGGCCTGGGGACACGTGGGCCACCAGCAGGACAGTGTCGGGGGGAGGCTGTGTGACCACGAGCAGACTGCCGCCTCTCTGGGCCTGACTGCTGAGCTCCAGGTCTGCAGGGCTGGCGGAGCCCTGTCCCCACACAGAGCGTGTGTGGTGGGTGGAAACCTCAGACCTCTCTTGGTCAGAGGACCCAGCAGTGGGAAAGCCCAGAAGGCGGCCAGGGACCCGCTCCTGAGGATCCCCCAGATGCGGTGGAGACGTCGGTGCCCTGCTGGCCCCAGCTGGCTCTGGGTGCACTCAGGTGCACCCCGGCAGAGAATTGAAGTGAGGGGCGGTGAACGCAGCCGTGAGGGCCTCTGGCCCCCACCCCGCACCCTCTCCAGGGTCTGTGAGGCTGGGACTTTCCAGGCACTCAAAACGCGCCCCATCTGGGAGGCCAGGAGGAAGCTCTGCGGCCCGCGGGGCGGGGTGAATTCCCCAGTTCCCTCTGCTGGGCCCTCCTGGCCTTTGTCTGCAGGGGCAGCTGCAGGGGCGGCACCAGCCGGGCTCCCTGGGGAGGCATGGGGTGAACTGGGGCTCTGCTGCGCCGGCCCCTCGTCACCAGCCGCATTCAGGGGGACTCGGTGGAGCAGGCAGCTGGTCTCCACCTCGGGGGTGGCTAGGTCCAGCACCACCCTTCACACATCGGGAGGCCCAAGGTCAAGAGGGCTGCCTGTGTCCAGCACAGAGGACAGAGCCTTGGCCTTGCACCTTAGCCCTGGCCCAAGACCCAGCGTACCCAGGCCAATGTAGAGTCTCTCCTCTGCTTCCCCCCAGAGGACGGTACTGCCCAGGAGGACCGCAGTCATGACCTGGGCAGGCCCCTGGGTCCTCCTGACTGTCCTGCTGCGTGGCTGGGCTGCTGGCCCCTTTTGGGGGTGATGCTCACAGGCTGGGCCAGGGTCACAGTGGGCTCATCCCGCGGCCCTCCGGGGCTCTGCCTGAGCTCTGGGGACAGCCAGGGAGTTGGGGGGTTCGGGCAGCGGGGTCCAGCTGCTCTGGCAGGTGCGGAGATGGGACCTGGCACTTCGCCTGTCCTGTCCCCTGCGACGGCGCTGTACCACAAGGCAGGTCAGGGCCTCTCTCGGGAAGACCAGGCGGTCTCCTGGCCCACCCATCTGAGGGTGGCCCTGAGGCCAAGCCCAGGTTGGCTCGCCTGACACCTCCTGACAGTGGCCTGTGCGCACACGGACGCAGGGCTCCGGGGAGGGCCTGGGCTCTGTGGAAACCTCCGGGTGTGGGTGTGGCTTGTGTTCCCAGCATCCCTCGCCCCCATGTCCTGGAGGCCCCTGCCTCCCAGGTCCCAGCGTCCTTCCTGAGACCCCTCCTCCAGGACTGGCCTTCCCCCAGTGAGCAGCTGGGCCATCTGGGGCAGCCTGCCCAGCTCTAGAGCAGGTGCTGGGCGGGATGGACTTGCTGGAGAGCCCAGTTCCTCTGCTGGTAGCAGGAAGAGAGCATGGGGTGGGTGGGCAGAGGCCTGGGGCTCACTCACTACTGACCATTCCCCTCCCTAGCCCATGCCCCGTGTCCCTTTGGTAGAGGGCGAGGTAAGAGAAGATGGAAGTCAGGGACCAGATCTGCCATCTTTGAGGCCTGTGATAGTCCTAAGGCTCTGACTGCAGGGGGTCCTGGCTCCTAGGGAGATGCCCTCTGGCTTGAAGGGACAGCTGTGACCCTGTCCCCCTGCCTGGGCAGGAGCTGAGGCCTTATGAGACCTAAGGGAGGTTGGGCTGTAGCCTTGATCCTGGGCTCGGGTCAGGCCCTAAATCCAGGGCTGCTTGGGGGCAGAGGTGGACGCAGCTGAGGGGGGTCTGGAGGGTCTCAGCAGCCCCAGGAATGCCCCGGCCTGGCAGCCCCACAGCAGCCTGTGACGTGCTGGTAACGTCTGCTGGTCCCACACCTCAGGGACACCCCACAGGCCCCCCCTGGGTGAGCTGGCCCATCTGCCCCTCTCCATGGACAGGCCCTTCACTGTCCTCTGACTGAGGCCCTGACTAGAGAGACCCCAACAGTCAGGCCTCCCAGGCCATGTGGCGGATGACCCCAGCCAGTGCTGGAAGGCGCCCAGACGCAGAGATCCGCTGTGTCCAGGAGGCTCAGACACCAGCAGCAAACAGTCCATCATGAGGCTCCCACCCAGAACTCGGGCTCCCTCAGCCAGTCTCTGAGTCCCTCCCTGAGTTGGAGCCCAGCATGAAACCTGAAGTCCAGCACCCGGGGGCCCAGTTTGCCCCTGCCCAGCTTGCTGTGGGGCAAGGACATCTCCTCGTGTCTCTGGGCCCAGATCCTGCTCTGACCAGCTGAGATGGCAGATGGGCATCTAGAGGCCCCTCAGGCCCATGGCCCGTCCTGCTTCAGCCTCAGCAGGAGTGCGAGCAGGTCGCCTTGGGCCTGCCGGAGACCAGGGTCCTTTCTCTCTGAGCCCTGAGCTGGGCGCCACGGCCACTGTGAGCAGGCAGGCAGGGGACACGTGGAACAGGGAAGCGGCGGGTTTGCCCAGTGGGATGACCACCGAAGGAGCCAAATGCAGCAGGAAAAGACCGACGGGGGACAGGCCTCCTGAGGAGCTCTGAGCAGCTTCCAGGACTGACCAGCGCACGCCAGGGCCCTGGGTGTTGTGGAGCTACTGGCTGCGAGGAGTGTCCAGTGGTCAACTGAGTTCGCACCACATGGCTCTTCCAAAAGACGTGACGTCAGGGCAGCCCTGCCCTCCAGGGCCTCCAGCCTCTTTCTGGGCAGCCCTCCTGAGGGCCAGCCCTCCGAGCAGACACCCTGGGCCAGGCAGACAGACCCCTGCTTTGGTCTGACCTCTGACTCCATGACCATCGATAGCTGTAACAGTGACCAGAGCCCATGAGCATGGGGGGCAGCTCCCCCAGAGGGGTGGACGGTTTGGCATGTGTCCCCTGGAAGGAGAACTGGTGGGGAATGGGGGTTCTCACCCCCGCTGCTCCCATCTCTGCCTCCCATCAAGCACATCCCAAGACCAACGTGTCAGAGGGGCCATGCTGGGACCCGTCAGCGGGAGGCTTCCCCCGGACCTGGGGAGGAAGTGAGAGCGTGAAGGGTGTCCACCTCCAGCCCCCAGGACCACTTCCCCACGAAGCTGGCCTGACCGCCTGTCCTGTACCCTCTCTCCCTCGGCTCCCCTGGACGGGTTCTCAGGGTGGGGTCGCGAGTCCTCAAGGGGCAGGGCCCAGTCTCCCTGGCTCAGAGGACCGGCCTTCCTCAGGGCTGGGCCACTGGACAGCGGGGGAATGCCCAGGGGTGGCGGGATCAGGTTGAGAGCTGGGGGCAGGTCAGTGGGTTGGCCCTCCGTATGGAGTGTGCGTGGTGACAGCAGGCAGGTGGGGTGTGGCTGGAGGGGGTCCCTGGGCTCTCTTGGTCCCTGGGGAGTGGGCTCTCTCGTTTCCTGGGCCACACCCTTCAGCTGCGACCTTCTGTCTCACCTTGGGCCCAGAGCTGTGGAGCCGGCCAAAGGCGAACTGAACCTCTGAGGCCATGAGCCAAAATAAACTGCCCCTCCTCCGAGTTGATCCTGTGTCTTTCACTGACAGCTGACCAGCCCATTTCTTACCAGAAAGCTGCCCTGTGGACCACGTGGGTGGCGGGAGGGATGGGGGACAGTCCACTCTCCTCCTCGCCCTCTCCTGATCCCTGCTGGGACGCCTGAGCCAGCAGCACCCTAGGGCCAGCCCCTACCTAAGCCCACTCAATGGTCAGTCTGATGTTACAGTGCTGGAGCTTTTCCAAACTGCCCACCTGGCCCTGGGCCTCAGACCCTGACAGAGGAGACCCTAACATCATGAGGTGAACAAGAGGGAGGTCGGGCGGGGGCCGGGGATGCCTGGAGCGTGAGAGAGGTAGAGGGACGTAGAGGGACGTAGAGGGAGAAGGAGTCTCGCCGAGCTGGAGGGGCACAACCTGCCACAGCTGGACTTCAGCCTCCTGGCCTCCAGACTCCAGAGGGTCCTCTCCCATTTTAGTCCCCAGCTTGTTGTACAGTTGTGCCTTGGGATAGTGAGGGGCGGGTTCCAGGATCCCCCGGGGACACCGGAACCTGCGGTGCTCAGGCCCTTGTATAAACAACGTTGTTTGTACAAAACCAACAGACATCCTCCCGGACACCATAAATCAATCACCTGCAGGCCCACCCATGACACCTACGCGGTGTGAATGCCTGTGTGCAGCTGTCACACTGTGCCGCTAGGGGACGAGACGAGACGAGCCTAAGGGTCTGTGCAGATGCACCTTCTCCTCCAAGTCTCTCTCCCTGAGCTGGTTGTCCCTGGGTGAGGGACTGGCCAGTGCAGAGGAACCACACCTGGCTTCTGCAGCCCTGAGGCGTCCATCCAGCGGGAAAGGGCCTGACTCTGTGGCTGCATGGGTGGGAATGTCCCTGGAGCCAGCCCACGTCAAGCTCTGGGTGCCACCACCCCCAGGCCAGGTGGCAGGTGTCTGGCTGCCTGTCACCTTTTAGCACCTGGCCCCTGTCCTCCCTGCCTCTGTGTGGGCTCCACCAGTGGGGCCAGCGCACTGCCTCCCCGTGGGCTTAGGCTGAAGCCTGCCAGCTGGACCCCCGTCCTCCATGGCCAGCCGGCCTGGCCTGCCCCATGGGGCGTGATTCTTTTCCTGCCCAGCACCTCGGACCCCTTTCCAGGGGAGGCAGTTTGTCCTCTGACTCGGCCTCCTTCTCTGTAATCCTCACGTCTCCTGCTGCGGGAGCGGGCACCTGGCACCTCTCTCCCTAGGCTCCCCTGGACAGGGTCTCCAGGGTCGGGGTGCCATGTCTGCAACGAGCAGGGCCCACCTCCCTGGCCCAGAGGAGAGCCCGACCTGTAGACACACCTCTAACCCCGACTGATGCCCGCTGCCTTCAGGATCACCGTTCAGAAGACGGTCAGGAGTGGAGGCCAGGGCCTCCCTGCGCCCTGCCGACTTCTGGGTCTGACTGGCCAGAGGGGGTGAGGGCCTTGCCCACCAGGCCGTGGCCGACTCTCCCTGCCACTGATTGTGAGCAGCAGCGGGGCAGACTCATCCTTCAGCCTAACAGTAGGACACGTGACCCCTATTCGGGCCTCCAGGATTCTCATGGCCTCCTGGGGCCCAGGGCCCAGCCCTCCCTCCTCCTGGGCCAGGATCCTCCACAGCCTCTACAGCCTCCTCCAGCAGGGCCCAGCTCGACACTGCCCCTGGTGGTGCTTCCTGGAAACGCAGGGCCCCAACAGAGGGGCCTTGGGGCGTCCCTGGCCCACGGAGTGACCTTCTGAGTGGCTGGGTATCCTACCAGAGGCACACCCAGACCATCTGCTCGGGGCACCTCCAGCACCAACACTGCAGGCATGAGCACAGCACAGTGGGGTTCAAGGCCACCTCTTGGCGCTGACCTCCTCCAGGGTCAACACCCCAGTCAGACACACCTCTGGCCACACACCGGAACCATCTCTTCCCTCCCCTCCTGGCCTTTCAGAGGCCAGGCCCACTTCCATCCCGCAGCAGGAGGGTCTGACACAGGAGGAAACTGAGGCCAGCTGAGGAGCAGCTGACCCAAGGGTATGCAGCAGCAGGGACAGAGCAGGCCACAGGCCCCCAGGACGTCCAGGCCTGCAGGACCACCCCCAGAGGAGGGGCACTCCCACGCATCCATCGCGAGCGTCTCTGAATCGCCCCCTGAGAAGCCAGCAGTGTGGAAGCTACCTGTGAGTCACCGGGCCCTGGCTAGCTGCAGGCGGGGGCCAGCCTCTCTGGGACGTGCAGAGGAGGCCATTCTGGGTCCCCAGGCTGGGCGAGTCCGGCACAGCCAGGCCTGGAGCTGCAGAGGCACTGGGAACATTGGTACTGTGGGCTTCGGAAGGATCCAGAGGCTGCCCAGAGAGGAGCCACGTGGCTGGACTGGGGAACGGGGCTGTCTGCCTGCACCTCTGAGCCCCCAGTGTCTTGGGATGAGGCCCCCCCAGGGCCAGAGGGACTGGTGGGCTGGGTCAGAAGGTGTCAGGAAGCTGAGCCCTGCCCAGGCTCCATCGCCCCCCACTCCCAGTCAGGAGTGGCCTGCTCCCTGACACCTGGGGCCAGCGCCCTCTCCTCTGGCCTGGTTTCCCCTCCCAACCTGTAGAGGCAGCAGGCGGGGGCGTCCCAGGAGGAGGGGGCTCTGGGTGCCCCACTCCTGACTTCCAGCCACAGCCCCCATGTGGAAGGTGCAGCCCACCCTCTCCTGGACCGGGCTGAGCATCTGCCCCTGGGTGGGGCCAGGGTGAGGCTTGGCACCTGCCAGGGCCTCACAGGCCACCTGCCCCAGCTGCCGGGTGCTGCTCCGTGGGGGGCCACCTTGATAATTGGGGCGGGTCCACGCGGCCACGTTGTCACACAGTCTGCCACCTGCTCAGCTACGGCCCCTCCCCCGCCCCGGCCCAGCCTCTTACCTGGACCGCCCTTCCTGGGCCCCCGGGGCACCGATGCCAGGGGCCCACTGTCCAGCGTGGAGGCTGCTCGGGACATGGAACTGGAGGTGGGTTGGAGGCTGGACTGGCCGCCCTGGCCCTCAGTCCTGGCAGGCCTCTCTCAGAGGTGCCTCTCCCAGACCTCTTGGGGTCTGGAGGGAGAGAGGAAGGGTGGGATCCCGTGGGGTGTTCTAGAGCCTAGCCTCTGTCCCCCGAAAGCTCCAGGCCCTTCTAGCACTGCTGCCTGCAGCCTGGGTGGCTGGCCCTGGGGAAGGGGTGGGAGGCCGCAGGGGCTCATGTGACAGGGCGGGCTTGGGGACGGTGGGGGAGGTCCGCCAGAGGCTGCAGGGGCGAGGCAGCCAGCTGTGTGGCTGTGATAGTGCGGTGGGGGCCAGGGGCCGCAGCTGCACCCCCGGCTCCCCAGCAGGAACCATCTGGGTCCCCGCAGCCCCCCTCCCTCACAGTCATTCCGGTTTGACTTTCCAACAACTTCCTCCTGCTGCCCAGCTGCCCTGCACAGCCCTGACGGCTGGCCCCGGTGGGAGGTGGTGTTTCCTCGCCCTGGGGCAGGTCAGCAACACGGGGCAGTGTCCATCCTGGCCCAGAGCCCCACCTCCCAGCCTGCCTGTCCTCCCAGGGCACAGCCCTTCCTTCAGCCAGAGAGGTCTGGGGTCTCCACCTCTCCACCTGCTCCCAACAGACCCCCCAGGCCCCTTTCTGCTTGTCCCCCACTCTGGAGCCACCCAGCCAATGGGTCTCTGGGGTTGGCTGTGCCTTGGGGCGGACACAGGGTGAGTCCTGGTGGGCCTCTGTCCAGTGCCCCGTCCAGCTCTGGCTCCAACGGGCTCCCCCCGCTCTCTGGGCGCCTGGGCCCCCGGCTGCCCTCCAGGAACCTCCCACTGGGCTGGCCGAGGCAGCGCCTCTGCACGGCCCACACATGGCGTGGGGTGAATCCCGCCCCTGCCCCGTGGGCCACTGGAGGTGACCAGCCACAGGTGGGTGGTGGCCACCCTGCCCAGCAGCCTGGAGTTCACTGGGAGGCTACCCACCTTCTGGAGGCTCCAGAACCCACCTCAGATCTCCTGTGACCAGTCAGACTCGAGGGGGGCACCCCCCATGTGAAGGTGCTGGAGAAAAGCTGGGTCGGGGTTCAGCATCTGTCAGGATGGGAGGGCAGCAGGCAACTCAGAGGGGCAGTGTGCCCAGGCCTGAGGGGCTCCAGACACCTGTGGGTCCATGGCCCTGGTGGAGGCTCAGCGGTCTCAGGCCAAGTGCGGGCACAGACCCAGGGAGGGCGCACGGCAGCTCTGTCCCTCTCGGTCTCCCCAGCTGCCCGGGGCCTGCAGGCGGAGGTGGTATCCCCACTTTGAGTCAGGGAGCCTGTCCCTGAGGAGCCTGCCTAGACGTGGCCCTCTCGACCCTGCTGGCCCCAGGCTCTGTCCCCAGTGTTGCAAGTGGGGATTCCAATGAGTTGGGGCCACCTGCCACTGTCACTCTGTGTCCCTGTGGTCTGACCAGGGTGGGATTCGGGGTCAGCTTCCTGACCCTCGGTGTGGACGCTTCTCCTGGCCCCAGGCCCTGGGGTGCAGGGGTGCATGCCAACAACCCTCAGATGGCCTGTCCACTGAGGGTCGGGCTGTACTACATCCTGTCACTGTCACTGTCACTTTCCAGCCTGCAAGGGAGCCAGTCTCGGGGGAAGTGAGGTTTGGGCGGAACAGTCCTGCCCAGGCGGGCAGCCGCAGGGGACCCTGGGCGGGGCTGCGGGCAGGTGCTGCTTCCCTCCCCGCACCTGCAGCACCCCAGATGGGAGCGTCCACTTCTCCAGGGGCTCTGAGCTGGCCTTCTGCTGGTCCAGCCTGACTTTCCCGCCGGTGGCTGGACAGGGGTGGGGCTGGGAGGAGACACTGCCCACAGTGGGGGTTGCCGGCACCTGATCCCCATCTCCTGCCGGGCAGTTGGTGCTTGTGGGAAGCAGACGTTGGCTGCGGCTTTCCGAGCCGGGCGGCCCAGGAGATAAGGCGCCAGGGAGGAAGTGGCTGCAGGGGGGCACTCCCCAGAGACCACTGCCGTCTGTGGCCAGCACCCCTTCCCTCTTCCCTCTCCCTGCCCTCACACAACTACCTCTGGGGCCACGCTGGGGTCATACAGGTGTCTGAGATGCCCTGGTCCTGCCCTCTGTGACCTACAGGAGAGGGACACCCAGCAATGAGCCCGTAGATGTGCCTGGAGGCCATGGGAGGCCCCGGAGGTGGGGCTGGGGGGCTGCAGGGCTGCCAGAGCGGGAGGGCAGGGGCAGCCACAGGTCTTCTTTGTGCCCTGCTCCCACGGTGCTGCCCGTGACTGCTGGGCGATGGGGGACGGGTGAGAAGCACTGGCTCTGGGTGAGCGTCCTGCCCACTTCACAAAGCAGGGGGCCCACGGAGCAGCCTCCCCGCCACAAACCCTGACAAGACCAAGTCACCCTGAGAAGGCCAGATGGGGACACACAGCCTCCCGCCTCTACCTCCCTGTCCCAAATGAGGTGTGTCCAGTCATGGTGGACAGCAGGTGCTGGGCAGTCTAGGTGAGGCTGGATACCAGATGCCCACTGTCCCCAGCTCAGAGTGGAGCCGAGCAGACCCAGAGCCAGGGAGAAGGTGCTGAGCACATGCTGGGTGACATAGGGCCATCCTCAGGAGCCAGAGAAGGGCCACTGGGGAGGTTCGTAGCAGGGAGGGTGGGGCTTGGGCATCTCTGGGCCATGGGCCCCTTTGGCATCTGCAGAACCCCGTGGCCTCTTCCCGAGGGAGGCCTCTGAGAACACAGTGAGTCCACGGAGTCTCTGAGGCCCGCTGGCTGCAGCCCAGCGCACAGACAGGCTTCTTGCTGACGGCCCCTGAGCCACGGGGACCTGGCTGCACCAGCGCGAACAGCCGCTGAAGGGATGAGCCAGGCTGAAGCTGTGATGTCCCCGACATCGGGACGGGGCCATGTGGGCGTGAGTCTCAGGTGCACCTCGGTGGTGCCCAGCGGTGGTGCCAGGTCTAGGGTACATGGAGTGCTGAGTTTTGGTCAGAGGCTACCAAGCTACCTGTGTGTCACTTCCTGCGCTGTCCTGGCTGCCCAAAGTCCCACCTGAGCCACCTTCCCTGCCCTGTCACCCACTGGCTCCAGGACCCCACCCTCCCACAGAAACTCCCCTGCCTGGAAACCTCCTACCATCCCTCAGAGCCCTCAGAAGTGCCCCTCACGCGCTCCGTGGCCACCAGAGCCCCGTCTCAGCACTAGCACGTTGGGGTGTGGTTCCTGAGGGCTGGTCTCCCTGGACGAGTGGAAGGCGCCCAGGGCTGGGCCTCACTGACCGCTGTGCAAAGGGCGAGTCGGGGCTCGTCCATCTGGGCCCTTTCTGGCTCAACCCCACCCTCTCTTGCCCCCAACACTCCACTCCTGCGGGACGCATCACAGCCCAGAGGGAGCAGGACGGCACCCGAGGAGCAGCCTCAGGAGCGCGGGGACGTGGGGCACCAGCAGGCACAGGCCAGGCAGTGCTCTTGAGGCTGGCAGGGGCTTCCCTGGCCTGTTGGCCACCTGAGGCTGTGGTGGGAGCCAGAGGCCTCACCCCCGCAGGGCCTGCTGTCCTTCCCCTGGCACCAAGAGCAGAGGCTGGCCCAGCAGTCCACGCTGCAGACCACCAGGCTCTGCCTAGAGCCACCTGGGCTTGCTGGGGCTGCCCATGACCCCATGACCACTCAGCATCAATGACACAGAGCGTCATTATTTGCCACCAGAGGCCAGGGAGGCTAAGGGACTGGCCCTCCTCGCCCAGCTGTGTGTAGGACTGAGATTCAGTTGGACCCTGGGTGCAGGGTTCTGGTGGGACCGTGGCCCTGGCTTCCTGCATAAAGCTGGGCTCCAGGGCTTTGCTCCTCCGCAGCCCAGACCCCCCTGGGCCCTGCCCATCTGCAGACAGTGAGAGGCCAGCCTTGGCACTGTCCCTGGGAGGGGCCCTTGCAGGAGCCCCTGGCCACTGTCTCTGAGAGGGGGCCACTCAGGCACAGGCTCTGCTTTCCGTCTGACTCAGGCGAGGACGCAGCCACGCATGGGCTCCCAAATCCTTCCCTTCATGTCCTCGGGTGGAAGCTCAGCCCACCTGGGACAGGGAGCTCAAACCAGAGGGGCAGAGAGGGACACCTGTTCATCTGCCCTGGTGTCAGCATCTGTGTAAAAGGGGAGGAGATTGGCTCTGCCCACCCCCATGTTCTAGAACATTCTGGAATATTCACCCACTGGAGCCCAGGAACTGGGTAGACCTGGCCCTTCAAGTAGCATCTACCCAAGAGGAATGACCATCCTGTGCTGGGCAGCAGGTGGACCTGCACCCCTGCCTCACAGCTCGACACCTCTGCCCACTGTGGGCTGTGGGACCGGGGCATGGAGTGCCCAGCTGGGGCTGGCCAAGGGAGACCAGGACCTTTTAGGCACACAGAAGGAGTAGGGAGAGATGGGGGCTGAGAAGCATGTGGTCCACCAGGGCACGGGTGCGGCCAGCCTGGGAGTCCTCCCTGAGCCTGCCGGGGCCAGCCACCCTGCCCACCTGCTAGGCACTGCGGTCACCCTCAGAGTTGTATCAGAAGGGAAGCTGAGCCCCCTGGAGACGTTTGTCTGTGTTTGCACTGACTTTGTGATGGCGTCTGTAACAGCTCCCTCAGAAACACGTGTGCACCCAGAGCACACCTCTCCTGGGGTCCGGCCTCTGCCTTGATCCAGCAGCCTCTGACATCAGAGGCCTAGCAGTCCCAGAGGCCGCGGGCCGCAGTGGGCAGTTGGCGCCATGGGCTCTGGGCACTCTCACAGCTGAGGAGCCTTTGCACGCAGGACTCTGTGTCTGCTGAGCAGCGGGCACCACCCTCACCAGCTCTCGGTGCCCCTTGTTTTGAAGCAGCTGTTCCAGGCTGTGGCCTCTGCTCGTGGGCACAGCTGAGCGGGTGGCTCTGTGCTCTGCCAACTTATGTCCAGGGAGGAGGCCAGTGTGCAATGGCCGTCTGTGCCCAAGTCTCAGAGGCTCCAGGCACCTGTCTGGCACAGGAGCCCACCTCAGATTGTGGTCACGCAGCCGGGAATGCCCTCCCGCTCTGCCCTCCCTCTGCCCTCCTGCTCTGCCCTCCCTCTGCCCTCCCTCTGTCCCCCCTCTGCCCTCCTGCTCTGCCCTCCCTCTGCCCTCCCTCTGCCCTCCCTCTGCCCTCCCTCTGTCCCCCCTCTGCCCTCCTGCTCTACCCTCCCTCTGCCCTCCCTCTGCCCTCCCTCTGCCCTCCCTCTGCCCTCCTGCTCTGCCCTCCCTCTGCCCTCCTGCTCTACCCTCCCTCTGCCCTCCATCTGCCCTCCCTCTGCCCTCCTGCTCTGCCCTCCCTCTGCCCTCCCTCTGCCCTCCCTCTGCCCTCCCTCTGCCCTCCCTCTGCCCTCCTGCTCTGCCCTCCCTCTGCCCTCCTGCTCTGCCCTCCCTCTGCCCTCCCTCTGCCCTCCTGCTCTGCCCTCCCTCTGCCCTCCCTCTGCCCTCCTGCTCTACCCTCCCTCTGCCCTCCTGCTCTGCCCTCCCTCTGCCCTCCCTCTACCCTCCCTCTGCCCTCCTGCTCTGCCTTCCCTCTGCCCTCCTGCTCTGCCCTCCCTCTGCCCTCCCTCTGCCCTCCTTCTGCCGACTTTCAGATGAAGCTCCAGACACCTCAGAACAGGAGTGGGTTGGCCTGGAGGGGATCCAGGGGGGTCCTTATCCTGGGAACTTGTCCAGCTCCTCACACACCAACCGGGTGGCATCAGGGCTATTCCCTGTGCCTCTGGGGACATAATAGGAGGGGCTTTAGGGCCCTCTCAGGGAAGCAGGGTGCTGGGAGGACATGGGCGCCATGTGGGAGGTGACGAGGCCAGGTCCTGCAGGTCACAGCCCTCTGTCCCGCCTCTTCCTGGACTGTCTGTCCTCAAGGGATAGAGCTGCTCAGGTCTGCCCCTCGCCCCCCCAGGCTCCTCCCCTCACGGACACATGGCCGGCCTCTGGCTTCTCCCCTGTCTGGGCAGAGGCGGAGGCAGCCGGGTGGCCCTGACACAGTGCCCTGGCCCCGGCCAACACACCCTCCGCCTGCAGTGGCCTCCAGGTGTGTGACCCCTTCTCACTGATGCGCGGGGACGTGGGGCTGCGGGGGCTCAGGGAGAGGTATCCCTTACCATTTGGGTCAGCAGGAGACACAGACTTGCCAAGGGGAGGAAAGACCTGTCTCTCCAGCCCTGCCTCCCCCCGGCCTTCTCCCAGGCGGCGGGGCCGGGCAGAGGCCCGCATCTGCCCTACTCTCCTTCCTGACGGCCACTCTGTTCTTGGTGGCAGGGGTCCTCACCAGAGGGTCCAATCTTGCTGCCCACTTTCACCATGAGTGACTGCAGCCCAGGATGGCCTTTGTCCCCTGCGACAGGCCTGGGAGCCTGGACAGGAGGCTCTTTCCTCTGGGCAGGATGGTGGGTGGGACAAGGGTGCAGCTAGCAGCAGCCAGGGCATCTCTTCGAGGGAGCCCTCTCATGGAACCAGAGACAGACAGGAGCAATGCCGCTGAGCCCCTGGATGCAGCCATGCCTGAAACACTCCTGACATTGACGCTTCCCCGGGGGCTATGTTCTGGACACTTGTAATGACGGTCCTGACGGGCAGCTGTCCTGCCATAACGAGGTGTCTATTTGTACCTTTGTTTCTGCACGGCTCTCACCAGTGGGGCCTAACTTGGTGTTTTTCCCTGTCTACCTGTGGGCTCAGGAGAGTCCTGTCCTGCATCAGGTCCTGCCACACTGGAGCAGAGCAGGTGCCTGGGGTGTGGTCCCCGACTGTCAAGGGTGGTGCTGCCCACGGTGCAGCTCTCTGAGGCTCTGGGGCCTCGGGAGGTCCTGGGTGTGGTGGAGGCCTGCCACCCTGTGTCTGCCCTCCACTGGGCACTGGCTTCGTGGTGACTCCTTCCGGCTGCCGCGTCCATCAACCCTCTCCAGCCCTCCAGTCCTGGCCTCTTGGAGCTTTTCACGCACCTGCCTGTCCCTGGCTACTCTGGAGCCTTCTCTGGGATCGCGCAGCACCTCAGGGGGCGCTGGAGGCTCACAGGTACGAACTGGGGGAGGAAGGGACTTGGGGTCTTCCCTAAGTGGGGCCTTGGGCCTCCTCTGCCCTCACACTGACCCTGCTCACTCTGGCCGAGGTGCCCAGGTGGCTGGGCTGAAGGCTGCTGCCCGTGCCCCCAGGGCTGGCCCCCGGCTCCTCCCGGCCTCATTCTGGCCTGGCAGCTGCCACATCCCAGGTGGGCTCCTCGGTGTGGTGGCTGCAAGGTGCCAGGCTCTGCAGGGCAGCTGTGCCCAGGAGTCCGTCAGTCAAACAGCCGGGTGGGTGACAGCAGCAGAGTCGGAGGTCATCTTTTAAACCACCAGAGAGCAGGCTGGGGGACGGCCCTGCACCTCCCCTGAGAAGCGTGGCGACAGGCCTGAAGGAGTCGGGACCCCGGCCTGCAGCTGGCGCAGAGTGGCGGGGCAGCAGCACGGGGCCTCCACCGGCCTGCGGGTCCCGCTCGGCCACTCTCTGGACCCAGCCTGGTCGGAGATGCAGACGGTGGCTGTCAGTGCCGCGGTGACACGTTCGCCACTGTCCCACAGGGCAGGGCTTGGACTGCCTGCTGTGCCACACGTCGTGGCTAGGGGGCCGTGACCTGGCAGGGGGACCTCCAGGCTTTGGGAGGACAGAGGCAGCGCCTGGGGTGAAGTGGCACAAGTCGGGACCATGGTGGCCGGCAGCCACCAAGGGCTGAGCAGGCGGGAAGGCTGGCAGCTCCGTGGCTGTGACAAAGTGCCACAAGCCGAAGACCCAGGTGAGGACAGGCTCTGGCCCTGGAGGCCTCTCCTGGTGTCTGGCCCGTGAGCCGCTTTCCCCGGCACGTGGCCCTGGAGTCTGTCCGTGGCCAGGACACGTGTCCAGAAGGATGTGGCTGCTACCGCTTGTCCCTTTTGTGACGAGAAGCAAGAGAAGAGCAGTGTGGGTGCCCACCCCACCCCACGCAGGGTCCCCGTGAGCTCAGGCACCCCACCTCACACCGCCTGCTGGGCACCCCGAGAGCTGGGTGCTCTTCTCTGCATCAGGGCCTCTGCCCCAGGTCCGAGCACCATGGGGGGCCGGGCAGTGAGCAGCTGAAGGAGTGGTACCAGGCAGCACATGGAGGCTGTGCTGTGGGGTGGCGCCCGGTCAGGGAGGCCCAGGTGCACCCCCGCACCCACCTGGGGTGCCCACCCTGTGGGAAGCATCCAGAGCAGGGCTGGTGGCAGATGCCAGATAGTAGCCAGGCCTGAGAGTAGCCCGGTTTGGCCCTCTACTCTGAGCCCTGTTTGAGCCTGGGCTGGGGCCACAGCTTGGAAGGGAGCAGAGAGTAACCAGGCCTGAGGGGCAAGTGCCAAGGCCCTGGGGCAGGTAGGCCCTGCAGGACACAGCCAGTGCTGG
The DNA here is from genome assembly GCF_048772815.1 of Callospermophilus lateralis. Taxonomy (NCBI): domain Eukaryota; kingdom Metazoa; phylum Chordata; class Mammalia; order Rodentia; family Sciuridae; genus Callospermophilus; species Callospermophilus lateralis. The sequence continues at coordinate 65,464,576 of NC_135322.1, forward strand.
TCCTAGCGAGCCAGGAAATGGTGGGCAGGTCCTGCAAGGAGTGACCCTCCACCTGGCACCACCTCCCAGGGGCGAGGACAGATCTGGGCGGGGTCGAGGGGCAGTGTGGCACCCTGGGACAGATTTGGATGTAAATATTTTCAGCCGTGGAGCAGCTGGGAGACAGGCCTCCAAGCTCTCTGAGGAAGCTAGGAGCTGGGGCCAGATGGCCCCTTCTGCAGGCCGCGTCTCCTCCCTGTGGGGGCAGGAGGGGGCCTGTGCCAGCCTGGAAAGGGCTCCGGGCCAGAGCTCGAGGGCAGCCCCGGTCCCAGCTGCCCTTGCTGGCTGTCCCTGCCTCCTCTGTTGCCCTGACCGTGAGGGGAGATGGCCCCGGGGGGCACACGATGGACGCTCGGCTCTGACCCCAGGTGCCCTTCTTGTCCCCTCATGGTTAGCCAGGTGGCCCTCGCAGGCCGTCCTCTCGGAGGGCCCTCCTGGCTGTGTGGGTACCTCAGAGCCCCTGCCTCCTGCCCCTGCTGAAGGACCCTCTCCCACAGACCTCAGAGGGGCCAGGCGCCGCGGGCGGCCGGAAGACCCAGGACCAGGCCTGTGGGTCACACCACTCAGGGCAGCCCCGGCCTGGCCCGGCCCAGGGTGCCTGCCAGCACGTTCAGGGCCTGCGTCCACCCTCAGCGCTGCGAAGCCCCCAGCCCGAGGGGCCCTGCTCGCCTGCCGCGGGGTGGAGGCTGGCCCCACATGGCACACCTCCGGGCCATGTCTTGTGGACTCCCTCCCGCGACACCTGCCAGCCTGTCCCTGGCAGCTCACTCAGGAACCGCTACAGCCACGGAACCCATGGCCCCGTGCAGGGCTCCACCAGGGACTTCCCAGGGACACGGGCCCAGCGCGGCCCTTCACCAACTCCAGGTGGCCAGGGACTTCCAGGGTGGCTGCGGGTCTCGGCTATCACTGCTGCTGACCACAGCACTCAGGGGCGGAAGGGAGCTTCCCCAGGTTCCAGCTGCCAGGGAGGCTCCAGGGTCCCAAGGGCTCCTGATTTGGGGTGCAATAGGGGTGCAGTGTGCATCTGGGGGGCAGGGTGAGGACCCAGAGTGGGCAGAGGCACCAGAGGGCGGAAGGCCGTGAGAGTGAGGGACACGTGGGCCTTGGGACGGCTCCCTGTGCCCTGCTGGGCCTGGGGCTCTGGACCCTCACCATGCTCCCTTGAGTGGACGATGCTGAGAGCCAGAGCCAAGTAGGAATGACGCCTGGCAATTTCCTTGTCAGCCGACCCCATGTTGCTGAGAGGGAGGACTCTCCATTGTGGAAATGGGCTTGCCTTGGACCCAGGTCATTTGCAGTGACATTGCGTGAATGTTTGAGAAAGGTGACCCTACTCAAGGACCAGGGCGGATCCGGGTTTAGGGTGGATCCTGCTGGGAATAGGGCGTATCCTGCTGCCTCAGGCGCCCGCTCCTGGAGTTCCCGTTGAGTTCTCACGGGATTCAGAGGGTATTTGGGATGCAGAGCCCGGTGGAGTGTGCGGATTTTCCCCAGAACGTGCGTGTAGAGTGCCGGTGACAGTTCGAGAATAAAGAGTTGCTGTTTGAATCTGCAAGGCGTGTGGTGGCTCGGTTATTTGTGCCCAGCCAGACTGCGGCAGGACGACACACCTCGACAGCCGAGGGACTGCTTGGCCGTCCAGGGCCCCTCGGAGGGGCCTAGGCACACCCAGCTGGCCCGGGATGGGAGGAGCTCATCCCTGCCCTGGACCCCACCTGCCTCCCCCAGACAGCTGCCCGGTCCCTGAGGGCCCCCAGCCAGACACCGCCTTGCTGCCAGCTGCGTGTGGGGACAGGAGACAGGGCTGCTGGTGTCTTGGGAGGCCCGGGTCTCCTCGTAAGGCATGGAGACCCCCTGAGGCACCTTGCTGGGGAACCCCCGAGGGTCTTGTGTGGCTTTGTGACCAGGCCGGCTCCCGATCCAGCTTCCCCGGCGTGGCCCCCGCTGAAAACCAGACCCGCAGCTAGGTGTGAGAGGCCCAGAGGCAGCGACGGCAGGTCACACTCCTCACAGCCTGGGAGAGGCAGGGCTCGGGGCTCGTCCCTGGCTGGGGACAGCGGCCACCTCAGGCTGTGGGCAGTGGCTTTGCCTCGGCCGGCCGTGCCTGTGATTTGGGCCTCAGTTTCCCGCAGTCTGATGGGGGACAGGAAGTGGTGAGGGAAGCAGCATAGAAGTCCCCTCGCTGGGCAGCCAGGGCCCGCGACCTTGCGGCAGGAGCTGGTGTCCTCTCCGTTCCTCAGGTCGACGTCTCGGGGGTCCCACTGAGCTCTGGAGCTGGGACGCAGGGCTCCTGCCTGTTATCTGGCTTCCGGTGACTTCCCCAGGCTGCCCGAGAGGGTGGCCGAAGAGATCCTGGGTGTGGGTGGCAGCTTTCCTGCTGGGGACGGGTCTGAGCGACAGGCAGTTGCCGGTGGCAGAGTCGGCTGCAGCACCTGCCATCGGGCCCAGCTCTGCCTTTCTCTAATTCATCTCCTGGGGCCCAGCCCGGTGGCCGGCCGTCATCATAGCCAGGCAAACTGGGAGTCAGGTCATCAGGAGCCTCGGCAAGAAGCTTCTGTGGAAATCCCCAGCCCGTCTGGGGTGCCCGGGCGCGGCCCCCTGCCCGCAGGCCTTGTCCCCCACCGCCCGCCCAGGCTGACCCCCGACAGCACTGTTTTCTCCTCGCACCTGTGCTCTGCGCGGGTTCACCCAGCCCCCGAGTCTAACCGAATCCAAAAATACCACGCGGCCATCTGTTGGCCAACTGAGGAGCACAGATGTGCTGTGGGTCTCAGAGGCACTGGCAGCCAGTCAAGGCGGTTAGGAGTGGCACCTGCTGCCTGCTCCCGGCTCCTGGCCCCCCAGACCCAGGAGGGGGGCTGAGGAACTCCTGGGGCAGACCCACAGAGAACCCCACCCCAGCTGGTTGGGCCCTCTGCTCTGAGCCCTGCTCTGCCCGGGGCTGGGCCACAGCTTGGAAGGGAGCAGAGCAGCCAGGCCTGAGGGGCACGGTCACCCCCAGCCTTGGCACCTGCCTTCCGTCTGCCTAGAACAGCCTCCCCAAGGGCCCCCTGGTGGCTCCCTCTCTTTTGGGACCTTGGCTCAGGCCAGCTGGGAGTGGTCTGGCCTAGAAAGGGTGAGGAGAACCTCCTTTGGCGGGAGCAGCCTGACTCACACGAGCAGCATCTTTAATGGCTTTGTCTCAAGAGGTGGAGAGCAAGGAGGGGAAGCAGGGCCTTCCCTGCAGAGGTCAGGGCAGGGTGGGTGGCAGCGGGGGCTGTGAGGGGCAGCTGGGCACGGGCTGGGCCCAGGGACACAGAGGGGTACTGGACGTGCGGTCGAGAGCCTCGCAGCCGGCGGAGATGGCACCAGTCCTGGGATGTGCATGCGCCACCTGCCTGGAACAGCAGGGTCTGAGCGGGGAGCCGGGGGGCGGCCAGACGTCTGCCCCAGCCTCCGCCCACGTCCCCAGGTCTTCTCCCTCCACCTCCGAGGGTGTCCTGGCCTTCCCCAGCTGTTCCGCTCCTCGGGGCTCCCTGGTCACGGCTGGGTCTTCTCTGCTTGTGGCAGGACTGTCATCTCGTCACCTTCTGTGAGGAGTACTGACGTGGGCTGGCTGCCGTGAGCCCCACTCACCCGACACCCCTTTCCAGGATGCACCTGGGCTGGGCAGTGGCTCAGGAGGAGGGCACTCACCTGGCCTGTGCGAGGGCCTGGACTCCGTCCCCACAGCTGCAGCAGCAGGAGGAGAAGGTGGCGGAGAGGGAGGAGGACAGAGGGGGAGAGGGGGAGCAGGGGAAGAGGGAGTGGGGGAAGGGGAAGGGGGAGGGGGAGGGGGAGGAGGGGGAGGAGGAAGAGAAGAAGAGGAAGGAGGAGAGGGGGGAGGGAGAGAAGTAGGAGAAGAAGGGGGAGGGGGAGGAGGGTGGGAGGAGGGGGAGAGAGAGGAAGGGAAGGGGGTGGGGAGGCGGAGGGAGGAAGAGGAGGAGGAGAGGGAGGGGGAGGGGGAGGGGGAGGAGAAGAAAGGCCACCTCCCCCTGTTCATCTGTCCCAGTGCCAGCCTGGGCTCCTCCCTGTCACACACGGTGATGTAATAAGAAGGGTGATGAGAGCGTCCTTTGTTCTGGGGGCTCCTGGAGGGGGCAGAGACAGCGCAGGCATGAGCCCACCCGCCAGGGCAGGGAGAGGGGCCGGAGATGGTCAGAGCCGCCTGAGCGCCTGCAGTGTGCAGCTCAGAGAGCTTCCCGTGGGTCCCCTCCCCGTGAGACAGGGCCTGTGCCTGAGGCTGTCCTGGGGCTGCCTCTGCCCCGTTGCCTGGTCCTCCACAGTAACTGTCAGACTGAGGTGTGTCCCGAGCTCCGTGGGCCTTCCTGGCAAACACTGGACCCCCGCGGGGTCCAGGGAGCCAGTTCTCAGCAGGGCCAAGAGAAGCCTGGTGACAGAGGCGGAGCCCTGGGGCCTGAGCCTGGGGGGGGGGTCAGCACCGTCTCCGGGGACAAGGCCAGTCAAGTTCATTGTAGGACCCCAGCACCTTCCACAGAGAGCCGTGGACGACTGTGTGTGACCTCATGGCTGGCTTCAGACGAGGCGCCCTGCAGGACAGAGCAGGTGCCCGTTGCTCCTCCATAACCCGGTCCTGACCCGACCCCCCGCAGGAATGTGTCCTGCAGAATGGGCTGGGTCCAGGAGCACTTCCGACGTTCCTCTGGTCCATGTTAAGCTACTTCTTTAAGATAACACTGGTCACAAAGTCCACTCAGGGAAAGTGCCAGTCTTTACATGCCACAGGCTGTTACCCCGGAGGGAAAGGACCAGAGGCAAAGTCCAGATGGGTGGGTACTTTGAGAGGGTCAGGCCCCGGGCAGAAGACAGAAAGTGCCCACCATCGAAGGGCTTCACTGGGGGACACAGCTCCAAACAGAAGGGCAGGAGCCTGGCGAGGTGGCATGGGCAGCAGCCACCTCACAGGTCTTCTCAGTAAGAAGCACCAGGGGACAGGGTGGCATGGTGGCGTGGACTGGCCTGAGCAGGTCTCCTGTTCTTCCACAGTAAGGAACCAGGACCCACAGAAAGGACTCAGAGGGTCAGGGCCCTGATTCTCATGACCTGGCACAGGGCGAGGGCAGTGCAGGGTCTGGGGTGTGGCCTCTAGCCATGGTGGCCGCGTTTGTCCCCAGGCTGCTCTGTTCCCAGTGTGAAGGTGGAAAGGTGCTCTCCCTCCCCCTCTGGGTCCCCCTCTCCCTCTTGTCCCCTCCTCCCCTGGCCCCTCTCCTGGCCCTGGACTCTTCCCAGGTCTCCCCAGGGTCCAGCAACTAGAGGGGCCTGTGGGCTCCGCCCTCCTGTAGGATGGCGGTGGCTCTGATGCTCAGTGACGTTCAGGGTCACCCCGAAGCCTGGGGTTTGGCATCAGGGGTCTAGTCCCTGACCTGCAGCCAGAGGTCTCACACCAGTGTGGGGAGGGCTGGCTCCTCCCGAGAGTCTGCTCCAGGGTCCTGCAGCTTCTGGTGGTCTGTGGGCCACCTCTGGGGTGTCTGGGCCTGTGGACGCAGCACTGGACCTCTGCCTGTCTGTGCATGGCCGCCTCCCTGTGTGTCTGTGTCCAGATCCCTCTCTACAAGGGAGCAGCACACTGGGTCAGGTCCCACAACCTCAAGCTCTCCTTGGACTTGGTCACACTGCAAACGCCTGTTTCCGAAGAGCCAGGACCGTGGTATCCTGGCCGCATCCAAAGGTGAACTTGGAGGGTTTTACATCACTCCAGAGCAGTTAAATACCTTCCTGCCCCAGGCCTGGGGGGACCTCAGTTAAATACCTTCCTGCCCCAGGCCTGGGGGACCCCAGTTAAATACCTTCCTGCCCCAGGGGGACCCCAGTTAATACCTTCCTGCCCCAGGGGGACCCCAGTTAATACCTTCCTGCCCCAGGCCTGGGGGGACCCCAGTTAAATACCTTCCTGCCCCAGGCCTGGGGGAACCTCAGTTAAATACCTTCCTGCCCCAGGCCTGGGGGGACCCCAGTTAAATACCTTCCTGCCCCAGGGGGACCCCAGTTAATACCTTCCTGCCCCAGGGGGACCCCAGTTAATACCTTCCTGCCCCAGGCCCGGGGGACCCCAGTTAAATACCTTCCTGCCCCAGGGGGACCCCAGTTAATACCTTCCTGCCCCAGGCCCGGGGGACCCCAGTTAAATACCTTCCTGCCCCAGGCCTGGGGGACCCAGTTAAATACCTTCCTGCCCCAGGCCGGGGGGACCTCAGTTAAATACCTTCCTGCCCCAGGGGGACCCCAGTTAATACCTTCCTGCCCCAGGCCTGGGGGACCTCAGTTAAATACCTTCCTGCCCCAGGGGGACCCCAGTTAAATACCTTCCTGCCCCAGGGGGACCCCAGTTAAATACCTTCCTGCCCCAGGCCTGGGGGGACCTCAGTTAAATACCTTCCTGCCCCAGGCCTGGGGGACCCCAGTTAAATACCTTCCTGCCCCAGGGGGACCCCAGTTAAATACCTTCCTGCCCCAGGCCTGGGGGGACCCCAGTTAAATACCTTCCTGCCCCAGGGGGACCCCAGTTAAATACCTTCCTGCCCCAGGGGGACCCCAGTTAAATACCTTCCTGCCCCAGGGGGACCTCAGTTAAATACCTTCCTGCCCCAGGGGGACCCCTGTTAATACCTTCCTGCCCCAGGCCTGGGGGACCCCAGTTAAATACCTTCCTGCCCCAGGCCTGGGGGGACCCCAGTTAAATACCTTCCTGCCCCAGGGGGACCCCAGTTAAATACCTTCCTGCCCCAGGGGGACCTCAGTTAAATACCTTCCTGCCCCAGGGGGACCCCAGTTAAATACCTTCCTGCCCCAGGCCTGGGGGGACCCCAGTTAATACCTTCCTGCCCCAGGGGGACCCCAGTTAAATACCTTCCTGCCCCAGGGGGACCTCAGTTAAATACCTTCCTGCCCCAGGGGGACCTCAGTTAAATACCTTCCTGCCCCAGGCCGGGGGGACCTCAGTTAAATACCTTCCTGCCCCAGGGGGACCCCAGTTAAATACCTTCCTGCCCCAGGGGGACCCCAGTTAAATACCTTCCTGCCCCAGGGGGACCTCAGTTAAATACCTTCCTGCCCCAGGGGGACCCCAGTTAAATACCTTCCTGCCCCAGGGGGACCTCAGTTAAATACCTTCCTGCCCCAGGCCTGGGGGGACCCCAGTTAATACCTTCCTGCCCCAGGGGGACCTCAGTTAAATACCTTCCTGCCCCAGGCCGGGGGGGACCTCAGTTAAATACCTTCCTGCCCCAGGCCCGGGGGACCCCAGTTAAATACCTTCCTGCCCCAGGGGGACCCCAGTTAATACCTTCCTGCCCCAGGGGGACCCCAGTTAAATACCTTCCTGCCCCAGGCCGGGGGGGACCTCAGTTAAATACCTTCCTGCCCCAGGCCCGGGGGACCCCAGTTAAATACCTTCCTGCCCCAGGGGGACCCCAGTTAATACCTTCCTGCCCCAGGGGGACCCCAGTTAAATACCTTCCTGCCCCAGGGGGACCCCAGTTAAATACCTTCCTGCCCCAGGGGGACCCCAGTTAAATACCTTCCTGCCCCAGGGGGACCCCAGTTAAATACCTTCCTGCCCCAGGGGGACCTCAGTTAAATACCTTCCTGCCCCAGGCCTGGGGGGACCCCAGTTAATACCTTCCTGCCCCAGGGGGACCCCAGTTAAATACCTTCCTGCCCCAGGGGGACCCCAGTTAAATACCTTCCTGCCCCAGGGGGACCTCAGTTAAATACCTTCCTGCCCCAGGCCTGGGGGACCCCAGTTAATACCTTCCTGCCCCAGGGGGACCCCAGTTAAATACCTTCCTGCCCCAGGGGGACCCCAGTTAAATACCTTCCTGCCCCAGGCCTGGGGGGACCTCAGTTAAATACCTTCCTGCCCCAGGGGGACCCCAGTTAAATACCTTCCTGCCCCAGGGGGACCCCAGTTAAATACCTTCCTGCCCCAGGGGGACCTCAGTTAAATACCTTCCTGCCCCAGGCCTGGAGGGACCTCAGTTAAATACCTTCCTGCCCCAGGGGGACCCCAGTTAAATACCTTCCTGCCCCAGGGGGACCCCAGTTAAATACCTTCCTGCCCCAGGGGGACCCCAGTTAAATACCTTCCTGCCCCAGGGGGACCCCAGTTAAATACCTTCCTGCCCCAGGGGGACCTCAGTTAAATACCTTCCTGCCCCAGGCCTGGGGGGACCCCCGTTAATACCTTCCTGCCCCAGGGGGACCCCAGTTAATACCTTCCTGCCCCAGGGGGACCCCAGTTAAATACCTTCCTGCCCCAGGCCTGGGGGGACCTCAGTTAAATACCTTCCTGCCCCAGGGGGACCCCAGTTAAATACCTTCCTGCCCCAGGGGGACCCCAGTTAAATACCTTCCTGCCCCAGGGGGACCCCAGTTAAATACCTTCCTGCCCCAGGGGGACCCCAGTTAAATACCTTCCTGCCCCAGGGGGACCCCAGTTAAATACCTTCCTGCCCCAGGGGGACCCCAGTTAAATACCTTCCTGCCCCAGGGGGACCTCAGTTAAATACCTTCCTGCCCCAGGCCTGGGGGGACCTCAGTTAAATACCTTCCTGCCCCAGGGGGACCCCAGTTAAATACCTTCCTGCCCCAGGGGGACCCCAGTTAAATACCTTCCTGCCCCAGGGGGACCCCAGTTAAATACCTTCCTGCCCCAGGGGGACCCCAGTTAAATACCTTCCTGCCCCAGGGGGACCCCAGTTAAATACCTTCCTGCCCCAGGGGGACCCCAGTTAAATACCTTCCTGCCCCAGGGGGACCCCAGTTAAATACCTTCCTGCCCCAGGGGGACCCCAGTTAAATACCTTCCTGCCCCAGGGGGACCTCAGTTAAATACCTTCCTGCCCCAGGCCTGGGGGGACCCCAGTTAATACCTTCCTGCCCCAGGGGGACCCCAGTTAATACCTTCCTGCCCCAGGGGGACCCCAGTTAAATACCTTCCTGCCCCAGGCCTGGGGGGACCTCAGTTAAATACCTTCCTGCCCCAGGGGGACCCCAGTTAAATACCTTCCTGCCCCAGGGGGACCCCAGTTAAATACCTTCCTGCCCCAGGGGGACCCCAGTTAAATACCTTCCTGCCCCAGGGGGACCCCAGTTAAATACCTTCCTGCCCCAGGGGGACCCCAGTTAAATACCTTCCTGCCCCAGGGGGACCTCAGTTAAATACCTTCCTGCCCCAGGCCTGGGGGGACCCCCGTTAATACCTTTCTGCCCCAGGGGGACCCCAGTTAAATACCTTCCTGCCCCAGGGGGACCTCAGTTAAATACCTTCCTGCCCCAGGGGGACCTCAGTTAAATACCTTCCTGCCCCAGGGGGACCTCAGTTAAATACCTTCCTGCCCCAGGGGGACCTCAGTTAAATACCTTCCTGCCCCAGGGGGACCTCAGTTAATACCTTCCTGCCCCAGGGGGACCTCAGTTAAATACCTTCCTGCCCCAGGGGGACCCCAGTTAAATACCTTCCTGCCCCAGGGGGACCCCAGTTAATACCTTCCTGCCCCAGGCCTGGGGGACCCCAGTTAAATACCTTCCTGCCCCAGGGGAACCTCAGTTAAATACCTTCCTGCCCCAGGGGGACCCCAGTTAAATACCTTCCTGCCCCAGGGGGACCTCAGTTAAATACCTTCCTGCCCCAGGGGGACCCCAGTTAAATACCTTCCTGCCCCAGGGGGACCCCAGTTAAATACCTTCCTGCCCCAGGGGGACCTCAGTTAAATACCTTCCTGCCCCAGGCCGGGGGGGACCTCAGTTAAATACCTTCCTGCCCCAGGCCCGGGGGACCTCAGTTAAATACCTTCCTGCCCCAGGGGGACCTCAGTTAAATACCTTCCTGCCCCAGGCCTGGGGGACCACCCAGCTCCCCCCTTGCCACGGGAGCTGCTCATCCGTGAGTCAGCTGTGGAGGGATTCGCCCCTGCCCCTGGCTCCTGTCCCCTGTCCCCATCCCCGTGGCTCAGAGCCATTCCTGTCAAGTGGCTTGGACGGGCCCTGGGGACTCCCAAGTCTGAGTCCCAGCCCTGTAGACTGTGCCCAGGGCACCATGGTCTGGGTTACTGCATGCGTGACCTCTCAACAGCAGCCCCTTGGGGCCCAGCAGCCACCCCAGGCTGGATTCCAGCTGGTGGCGAGTGTCCTCTGCCTCTCCAACACCATGGGGACCAGAGCTCAGGGTCAGGATGGCCGGGCTGGGAGGGGCAGCAGGCCCCTGCCCTTCCAGGACTGACCTCAGCAGCCTTTGTAGGGGCTGCAGTTTGGGAGGTTCTAGGTCTCAGAAGTGTGTCACCAGGTTGTCCTGGCCTGTCTGAGGTGCCCAGGAAGGTCCCACGGTGGGGGTTCAGGGACTGCGGGCCAGAGCGCTGGACTTTAGCTCAGCCTTTCAAGCCCATTGCTGCCCCTGCCTGCCCCCGACACCAGATCCCAGCCCCTGCTCCGGAGCCCCTCCGGCCAGCCCCCCGTGTCCCGGGAACATGTCCTACTATAAGTGTGAGATCCCCCGAGGCCCCTGCGGCTTTCTTCTGGGGCAGAGTAAGGTGAGGACATGCCCCTCACTTTTGGAGTGACTTCCTGATGCCCTGACACTGGAGTCCTGAGAAGGTGGCAGCCAGGGCACGTCCTTCACCCTGCAGGGCACACACGCCTCTCCCAGGCTGGCCACGGCTGCCCACTCGGTCCAGCTGGCGAGGGTCTTGGGTTAGGGAGAAAGGGACATTCTGCAGACTCCAGATGGCCACTCCTCAGGAACTCTAACTCAGCTCTGGACTGCAGATGTCTGTGGCCATCCAGACCTGTGCCCTGCTTTCTGGGTTGCATGTGTGCCGCCTGCCAGGGCAGTGCCATGGAGACCAGGCTGGTGGAAGCCCATGACCCAGGGAGTCCCCAACATTGTTCTCACCTGAAGTTGAGGATCCGGCTCGATTCAGGGACAGACCAGATGGGGGACATGACAGGGCCACCACCTCGTGATGTCTCTGGGGGTGGCTCTGATCTCCCAGTCTTCAGAAGGCAGCAGATCTGCAGCAGGCCTCCCGAGGATACGGAGAGCCCACGGCAGGAGCCTGGGCAGGGCCACCCTGGCGAGCAGAGGCCACTGCAAGGGCTTGAAGGAGGGGTGAAAGTTGGCGGCCGGGCGGGGGTGTGGGGGTTCTAAAGGCCCTGGGGCAGCAAGGCCTTGGGCTCAAGGGCAGTGGAAGGGAGAGTATGCCACAGTGGGCAGAGGAGGTGTGGTCTCAGGTGAGGTGTGGCCTCAGGTGGAAGTGTGCCCACAGGGTAGAGGTGTGGTCACAGGTGGAGGTGTGGTCTCAGGTGAGGTGTGGCCTCAGGCAGAGGTGTGGTCACAGGTGAGGTGTGGCCTCAGGGTAGAGGTGTGGCCTCAGGTGGAGGTGTGGTCTCAGGTGAGGTGTGGTCTCAGGCAGAGGTGTGGTCACAGGTGAGGTGTGGCCTCAGGTGGAAGTGTGCCCACAGGGTAGAGGTGTGGTCACAGGTGGAGGTGTGGTCTCAGGTGGAAGTGTGGTCTCAGGCAGAGGTGTGGTCACAGGTGGAGGTGTGGCCTCAGGGTAGAGGTGTGGCCTCAGGGTAGAGGTGTGGTCACAGGTGGAGGTGTGGTCTCAGGTGGAGGTGTGCCCTCAGGGTAGAGGTGTGGTCTCAGGTGGAGGTGTGGCCTCAGGTGGAGGTGTGGTCTCAGGTGGAGGTGTGGTCTCAGGTGGAGGTGTGGCCTCAGGTGGAGGTGTGGCCTCAGGGTAGAGGTGTGGCCTCAGGGTAGAGGTGTGGTCTCAGGTGGAGGTGTGGTCTCAGGTGGAGGTGTGGCCTCAGGGTAGAGGTGTGGTCTCAGGTGGAGGTGTGGCCTCAGGTGGAGGTGTGGCCTCAGGTGGAGGTGTGGTCTCAGGGTAGAGGTGTGGTCTCAGGTGGAGGTGTGGTCTCAGGTGGAGGTGTGGCCTCAGGGTAGAGGTGTGGCCTCAGTGGAGGTGTGGTCTCAGGTGGAGGTGTGGCCTCAGGTGGAGGTGTGCCCTCAGGGTAGAGGTGTGGTCACAGGTGAGGTGTGGTCAGAGGTAAAGGTGTGGCTCAGGTGAGGTGTGGCCTCAGGGTAGAGGTGTGGTCTCAGTGGAGGTGTGGCCTCAGGGTAGAGGTGTGGTCTCAGGTGGAGGTGTGGTCTCAGATGGAGGTGTGGTCACAGGTGAGGTGTGGTCACAGGTGGAGGTGTGGCCTCAGGTGGAGGTGTGGCCTCAGGTGGAAGTGTGCCCACAGGGTAGAGGTGTGGTCAGAGGTGGAGGTGTGGCCTCAGGTGGAGGTGTGGTCAGAGGTAAAGGTGTGGCTTCAGGTGGAGGTGTGTCCACAGGGTAGAGGTGTGGTCAGAGGTGGAGGTATGGTCACAGGTGAGGTATGGACACAGGTAGCCCAGCCTGCAGCCTGGCAGGCCTCCTGAGTGTGGGTCAGTGTAAGGGGCACAGACAGGTCAGAGGGCAGACCAGGCAGGGCCGGGCAGCGGGACAGTTACATGAGAACCAGGGCCTTCTGAGGTGGGGGAAGGTGTGGCCAAAGGGCCCCTGGCAGATGGCCTGGGCCAGATGGCCCCTGGTGCAGTCAGCCGCGGCTGGGTGGGGGCACCATGTGCACTGGGGTGTCCTGGGGAGGCGATCTGCAACGTGGAGCTGGGGAAGCTCTGCTCAGACCCCAGAACACTGGGGTGCTGGGAGGTGGAGCAGGGCTGCTAGAGCAAAGGCCACGTTGGGTCCCCAGGAGAGCAGGGGCGGGGCAGGAGCCTGCCCAGAGGGCACCTAGGAGGTCACCCAGGAGGGCCAAGGTGGGCCCGAGAGGAGGGGGCAGGAAGGGAAGGCGAGGGGCGGCTCAGGAGAAGGGGGCCGCTGCCTGCAGGACCCTGTGCCTCTTCCTGTGGCCTGGCTGAGCCCCTCCAGCAGCGGGCTCCTGCTGCCCAGGTGCCTGCATCCACCCACTACGGTCTCGCTTAGAGCCCAGCTGGAGGTGTGGGCTCCAGAAAAGGGATGGCCGGGAGAGGAGGCAGATGGACAGCTGTCCCCTTGCCTGCCAGCCCAGCTGCTTGTTGGAGTGGCACAGGCGGGGCAGGAGGGGCACCCCTAGCAGAGGAGGCTGGGTATGTGGAGGTGAAGGTCAGACACCTGGCAGAGGCTCAGGTCCCAGGTGCTCACCTTTCTGCCCACACCCTGGACCCTGCAGTGGGCAGGAAGCTCTTGGCCAGCTTGCACGGCTCATGCTGGCCTCCCTCACTGCCTGCCTGTGGCCGTCTCACCTGCTCTCTTCCCTCCTCCTGGTAGTTCCCCCCGGGGTTGCCTGGGCACGGGGCAGTGAACACACCATGCCCCTTGCACCCTGGTGGCCAGCACCCGCCTCTCCTCCCAGTTCCTGGCACTGCTCACTGTCCCTTCACCCACTGCTTTTGTCCCCTCCTTGCCTGGCCCAGCCCAGCCAAGAGCCCTGGAGGCCTGTGCTGGTTTCCTGGGTGGCAGGCCGTGTGGCCCAGCCGGAGCAGGATTGGGCACCCCCGCCTCCTTGCCCATCTGTCCAGAGGCCATGTGTGTTGCATGTCCACGCATCTCTAGCCTGTGAATGTGGCACTGATGCCTGCCAGGCGGTGGGATGGCCGAGTCTCGTGCCAGCTCCTTCCTCACCTCCGTATGTGAACGGACAGCGGCCTCCAGGGACGACCCCATATCCTGGTGACAAGGGCAGCCCAGGTCTGTCCTGCACCACACACAGTGGGCGGGAGGTGACCATGCACCACAGGCTGCCCAGGCTGGGGCCTGTCCCTGCAGCAAAGCTGATTGACACGAGAGCAGCTACCGCCTCCTCCGTGTCAGATGGGCATTTCACCTCCTCCGTGTCAGAGGGGCATTTCACCTCCTCCGTGTCAGACGGGCATTTCACCTCCTCCGTGTCAGACGGGCATTTCACCTCCTCCGTGTCAGACGGGCATTTCACCTCCTCCGTGTCAGAGGGGCATTTCACCTCCTCTGTGTCAGAGGGGCATTTCACCTCCTGTAGCTCCTTCAAAACCCACCGCCCCAAATCCACGGTGGTCTGACGTGTTGCTTCTGCACGGTTTCCAGTTCCGGGTCTCGCAGGAGCTCCGGGTAGCAGTGTGTGCTCTAACAGGCTCCTTGGGCCCTGGCACCTCTGGTGACGTGTCTGTGCTGTGTGTATGCCAGCACGTCCCTCTGTGGGCTGCCCTCGCTGTGGCCTCCTGGGGTCTTCTGGCACCAGCCCCCGTGAGTCCCCCATTCTGGCCTCGGAGCTTCCTGTCGCACCTGCTCTTGGTGCCCAGTGCTCACCTGTGTGGGGCTTGCCTGCACAGGGGGCAGACGCCTGGGTGGAGAAGCTTCTCTGCCCCCGAGTGGAGCCCCCAGTGGACTCTCCTGACCAGGACCCCAGTACCTGGACCCACCCGGGCCACCGCTGTCCTTCACAAACTTCTTCCCTCCTGTTTCGTGTGTCCATCGTCCTACCAGATAGGCTTGTCCCAGTGTCCCCATGTCCCCTGCAGACCCAGCCCTGGGCCCAGGCATTTCCTCCCAGAGCCCTGGGGACAGCTCCGTGGCCCTCTCTCTCCCAGATTTCCTGGGCTTCCTCCCTGGGCATGAGCCACTCAAGGCCACTCGAGCACCCCCCAGGGTGGCTCCCAACCCTGGGTGGCCCTGTGATGCTGTGGGGAAGGGGTGGCTTCACAGAGAGTGCCTGTCCCCAGGAGGAGAGGTGCCGCTTTCTCCTGGCTTCAAGCTTTCTCGTAACGACAGAAGCCGGCTGGCGCTCTGTCCACTTCTGGACCTTTTCTAGCTGGGCAGGATGGCTGCAGGACGGTTAGACCCAGAGCCCTGGGGACACACCATCCTCTCATTCACACAAGTGTCCAGGTGAGTCGGGGGCTCAGCTCCACGTCGGGCTCAGGAACTGTGGCTGCTCTTCTGCTGCTGCCATCTTCACGACTCCAGGGAGAGGGGCGTCTAACCGCAGGGCGGGGGACGGGGCAGCCTGGCTTGGGGACTAGCCACGGCCTCTCCCTGAGCCTTTTGCACACCTGAGCTTCCTGGTGCTCAGGCCTGATTCCTCCCTGGGGGTTGGTCTGCCTGGTTGACAACGGTGCCCTGAGCGTCCTGGGTGGGCATGCAGGGCCCAGTGCTGCAGGCTGAGGTGGGCAGCGCCGTCCTGCAGGAGGGGCTCAGAGCTGGGCAGGGCCACGCGGCTTCCTGGGGGCTGGGGGCTTTAATCACAGGCATGTACCCCTGACAGTCTGGAGGGCGGATGTGACAGGAAGGTTAGCAGGCGTGCGCCCCCAGGCTCAGGGGACTCCCTCCTGCTCCTCCTGCTCCTGTGGCCCGGGCATCCTCCACTTATGGCCACTTTGTTCCAGTCTCCACCTCACCCTCAGGGCATCCAACTTCCCTGCATGTGTGAATCTTCCTCCTTCTAAGGACGTGGGCCATTGGATTTAGGACCTGCCCTGCTCCAAGTGATCTGGTCACTTAATTTCTCTTGCAAAGAGCTTTTCTTAAAATTAAGGTCACATTTACTTCTGGTTTTCAGGAGGTGGCCATGCCCTGAAAGGCCCCCTTCCGCCTACCAGGGCCCCAGTGATCCTAAACCAGGAGTGGGTCCATGGAGGAGAATGGGAGCCAGCGTCTGACCCTCAGCCACAGCATACCCCTTGCCCCACAGTCCACACCACGCCCCCCATACACCTCCCCAAAGGCAGACGGGAGGCAAGACCTCGCATGAGCTGCCTGCAGCGGCCCGGCTGTGAGCAGTCACGTGCCAGGGAAAAGGGCCCACAGGACCAAGGTGGCCAATGTCATGGGGTCCTCACTGGATGCGACTCTGCCGGATGAAGACGGAAGCTGAGCAGCCGCACAAGTTGCCCCCGGGGCCACCGCCTGCAGTCTCTCCTTCCTTTCTGTCACAAGTTGCCAGCCAGGAGCAAGTGACAAAGGCAGATAACCTCCCGGAACCCCGGTTTCCTCGTCTGTGAAAAGAAGATAACCAAGTCTCCCTGAAATCAGGGGCCACCTGGGAGATGCCGACCAGGAGCTCAGAACTGCCCGTCCTGCGGGACAATCCCCAGGGAGCGAACTGTGCAAGCCAGGTCCTGCAGAGGGGACCGGGCAGGGATGGTGGACGATGGGGAGGACAGGTGGTCATGGGGAGCAGAGGGGAGACCCTGGGGCTGGGGCGGGGAGGGCCCACGGTAGGGCTGAGGGCAGAGCCTGGGGCACGAAAGATGTAAGCGACCACAGCCTGCCTTATTGAAAAAGAAAATATTCCCTGAAAGACAGTAAATGAAGTAAATAAAAGAGATAAAAATGGAAATATCAAGGCAGCAACTTCTCTTGTGATTACAGACCGAGCGGGGCGGGCGGGCGCAGGGGGACAGCTGCAGCAGTGCGGCCTGATAAGGCCCCGCAGCCTGTGCCGCGAGATAAGCCGGCTGCTGCCCTCAATCCGCCGCCATCAATATTCATGTGGCCTGAGCAGCCGGCACTGCAGACAGGGCAGACACGGGCGGCCGCCACTATCCAGTCCCTCCTAATCCGCCTGCAGGCGTTTAAATGCTGTGGAAACCATGAAGTTCAGCGGGCACCGTCAGGGGCGGGCACCGTCAGGGGACAGGCACCATCAGGGGCGGGCACCGTCAGGGGCGGGCACTGTCAGGGGCGGGCACCGTCAGGGACGGGCACTGTCAGGTCCCCTCCTGGAGGTGGGGGCCGGGGGGCAGCTCCAACACCTGCTGGGAGGCCCCTGGGGACAGGCCTGCCAGGACAGTCCTCCTGGTCCTGGGCAGGCTGGGCGGCAGCTGCTGTGCCCGGAGGGTGCCCAGAGAGGACCCAGTGCAGGAGCCCAGGCGTGGCCCTGAGTCTGCTGCCAGACCTGTCCACCCGACAGAGACTGGCTCTGGGCATGTCCAGGGCTGCAGGGGGACGAGCAGGACAGGCCAGAGCAGCAAGGACGCCGAGACGTTCCTGCTCAACATGGCCCGCTTCTGCTTGGGGCCCTGAGGACCCGCCCTGGTCTCGGGCCACTTTTGGCCTCAGTCCCGGCTTGCCTGTGCACATCCAGGCGCCCACACAGCCTGCCCATCGCCTTCACATCTTGGCTCAAATGCCACCCTGCCCTGTGCCCCCTCTGCATACCCCTTGCCCCACAGTCCACACCACGCCCCCCCATACACCTCCCCAAAGGCAGACAGGAGGCAGGACTGGTGGCCCCTGGACCCTTTGGGGGGAATGGGGAGGCACTGAAGGGCGGGGCCCAGGAGCAGCTGCCACCAGCAGTGACTGCCCAGTCCCTGGAGCTGGCTCCAGGGCGACCTGGGAAAACGGGTGGGACGCAGCCCTTGGGTCCACCGGCAGGCTGGGTTCCAGGCAGGTGGAAGGGAGCCCTCCCCTGGCCGCAGACTCAGAGGCGGCTCCAGGAGCCAGACAGAGAGGCCAGGGCACAGGAAGCAGGGGGAGGGGACGGGCAGAGCAGGGCAGCCTCGTGCAGTTGTGGCCCAGAGCAGTCACTGAGGGCGCCCTGCGCGCCTGGTCCTCACCAGCACCCGGGCGAGCTGCGCGGCTCCTGCAGATGGGTCACTCTCCACCTCTTTCTTCCAACTGGACTCTTGGGTCCAACTGTCCCACAACCGGGCTTCCCGGGGTCAACCAAGGACGGAACCCCTTCCCCGGACAGTCGGCGGCTCACCTGGAGGGAAAGAGTAACAGGAGTTTGCAAGAATTCCTGGGGGCCCTTCATTTGCTCTGAGTGTTGTGCCGACCCATGTGGCCAAGTCACCCATGTGACAGTCACTGAGGGCTACCCCCAGTTGCCTACCACCCTGGTGCCCTGTCCCCAGTCACCTGTGTGCTGCTGATTAGTGGCTCCTTCCCACAGTGCTGTGTCAAGGAAGTGCTGGGTCCATCCGAGGTCACCCCAGAGAGCTGGGACCTGGTGATGTCTCCCAGTCGGACAGTACGGGGCCAGGGGAGGGAGGGACGCTGGGATGGAAACCTGTGGGGAGCTGGGGTTAGGTGGCATCTCCCAAGTTCCAGAACAAGTCTTCTGAGAGCTGACGTGTGGAGAGGGACACCATCGGGGACACGCTGTTACTGCTGGCTCTGTGACAAGGGCAGCCCAGCCAGCCTGGCTGTGGGGCTGGGTGGAGAGACCCTGGTGGGGAGGCGGCCCCCCTGGCCAACCCTCCCTCCCCAGCCTCACCCTGGCCACACGCTTTCTGAGACGGGGCAGTGTGAACACACCCCACGACGGCCTCTCTGCCCAGGGCTCCCCTCCTCTGGGCGGCTCAGCCTTTCCTCCGGCAGGAGTGCCCAGGAGAGCTGCCCGAGATCCAGTGTGCCCACACCCCTGAGCAGACACCCCCACAGCAGGGAGGGGCAGTTCTCAGCACCCATTCGGCTCATCTCCTTGAGTCTTAAAAAGCACCCATGGCCGTTACCGGCCTGTCCCAGGCTGGGGGCAGGCACTTTATGGGGGGGACAGTTAACCCAGTAGTTAGCGGAAATTGCTAGTCTAGGAAGTTAGCCCTGCACAGTTAGTCCAGCTGACATCGTCCTTAAGGACACGCAACATCCACCCACCCACCCACCCACCCAAATACCCATGTACCTTCCACATACCTACCACCCACCCAACAACCCATCCACCTTCTGCATACCTACCTCCCACCCAACAACCCATCCACCTTCTGCATACCTACCTCCCACCCAACAACCCATCCACCTTCTGCATACCTACCATCCACTCACCCACCCACCTGGCATTCACCTATCCACCATCTACTACCCACCATCAACCTATTACCTATCCCCCCCACCCATCATCTACCCACAAATCCCCTCCATCCTCCACTCTCCATCCTCCACCCACCCACCCTCCCACACATCCATCCATTCACACACCCATCCACAGATAGGTGCTGAGTTTGTGCATGAGCCTGGGTGTGTGGCCAGCCCCTGGGAAGCACAGCAGTGGACAGACCTGTGTCTGCCTGCAGGGTCACCATCTAAAGCGAGGCTCCAGGCGGGCGAGCTCCCTGGGGCAGCAGTGGCCCTGGAGTGGAGGACACAGCACCAGCACTCCTGTGGGTGCCCCTGTGTCCCCCTGGTCCTCTGTACGGCTCCTTCTGCACACGTCCTTACGGTGCTCAGCGCTCGGTCACAGCTCCAAGGGGCTGAACGAGGGGTGGGCAGCAGATTGTGCCAGGTGAGCGGGGAGGTGTGACCCACCAGCCTGAGGAGCCTCCTGGAGACGTGAGGTTGGGAGGGAGAGCTGGGGAGGGGCTGCTGAGGGTCTTGAAGGGTGCCCTGTACGTTGGGGGACTGTGGACACTCCGCAGCCCCTGGGCTGGAGGACGAGAAGCAGCCAGGGTGTGAGGTCAGGTGGGGTGCTCCTGATGAGGGTGGGCTTTGGTGCCCGTTGACCCCGTGGTAGGGACCACTTAGCAGGGATGAGGGCATCCGACCTCCCCGACCTGAGGGTGGAGTCCTGTGGGGACAAGGAGGAAGGGGTTGCTCCTGTGGCCGGGAGGAGCCGTGTGGAGTCGGAGCCCAGCGCTCCTGCTGGGGTGCGGGTGGTCCTGCCGCTGTGGGACCAAACCTCCATCACAGTGGCTTCAGACAACCGTGACTGTCACCCTTGGCTCAGGCTGGCTGCGTGCCTGGGCTCCTGCCCAGCGGGGGCCCAGCTCTCCACATGGCCAGCCTGGCCTCCTGCCACGGCCTCCTCTGGGGATCCAAGAGGACAAAGCTGGAGACCACCCACCCTCCGGGGCCAGCAAGAATCACACCTGCCATGTTCTGTGGCCAAAGCCAGCCAGGTCCCCGGAGGGTGGAGATCCCTGCTTGTCATGAGGCCAGGTTCCTAGACCACAGTTGTCCCCAGCATCAGGCCCAGGTCAGCTGGACGTGTCCACACATTCTTGGCATGTCTGTGCAGTGTGCCAGGAACAGGGGGTGGACAGGCTCGGGGGTCGGGCACAGAGGGGTCAGGAGGGTTCAGGACCCTGCAGAGCTCTGCAGGCCTGGAGCGGGCGGCAGAGGTGGATATGGGAAGGGCCAAGGGTCCAGGTGGGCCCCCTTCCTGCCAGGTGGGGTGGGGTCTGCCCAGCCTCTGGGCAGAGTGACAAGATCAGAAGTGGGTCTGGCAGGAGGGGGAGGGAGGCAGGTGGGCGTGGTGGGGAGCTCCCCCTGGGTGGGCGGAGGGCACGGGGGGGGGGGGGGCTGGCAGGGGCCCCTCCAGGGAGTGTGCACTGCAGGGCGCAGACCCCCGCCCAGGCCCTCCTCCAGGCCCAGGTAGCCTCATCTCCTGTCCCGACTGCAGCCAAACCCCGGCCCAAGGAGGCCTGAGCAGAGAGAGATCCTGGGTCAAACCCCCGGGAGAGCTTTAGAAATGCAATTAAATGGAAAATAATTAAATCCAATTAAAAAGGAACCGTGGAGGAGTTCTGGGGACTCCCCGCCGCGCTCCTGGTGCAGGCTCTGCCGCTCGGCCTTCTTGGCAGCCTTCCCAGAGCTTGGCGGCATTTCTAAGGGGCAGCTGAGGGCCTGGCTGGGTCTCCTGGGACCTGCCCTGCAGATGGAGAGCTGGGACCCTGGACTCCCCCTTCCTCTGGCTCTCGCTCCTGTCTGCCCAGGGACCCCAGTCCCTCCCCCGGAGGCTGTTCTCCTGCCCGTCCTGCTCTCCTCAGTGGACCAGATCCCAGGAAGCACCTGAATACTTTCACGAGACCTGCCTGAACCCCTGTCCTGAGTGTGCCCCAGGGTCTGGGAGCCGGCCAAGGGACTCTGGCCTAGTTCTGCGGATCTGGGAATCTGGTTTGTGTGAGGTCTGGGGGTCTCTGGGGGCAGGCACCCTGGGCCACAGTGGAGATCCTGGCTGGCCTTCTTCTCACTTCACAGAAGACTCACCAGAAGACTGGGATGGCCAGTCTGGGTGGCCACGCTGCTGCCCTCCCTGGGAGCTGGCCTTTTCTGGTCATCATTGAGCCATATCCTGAGAAGTGACTGGAAGTGTGGAGGGAATCAGGCATGGCTGGCTCCAGGCAGCTGGATGAGGGGCTGCTCCTGTGGCTGGGGGCCCTCTGGGTGGCCTCCTGGGAACTTGCTGCTTCTGTCCTTGGCTTCGGCCCCAGAGCTGTGTGTGCAGCAGGGCTGAACCTGAGCTGAGAGCTGTGGAGCCAGGCCAGCAGAGGATGGCCAGGCCAGCAGAGGATGGCCAGACCTGTGCCTCAGACTAAATTGCTCGGGGTGCCAGGAGGGCTGGCAGTGAGGCAGGTTCATGGTGGACCAGGTGTCCTGTTCCTGGAGGGACAGCACAGACAGGCTTGGGGACACCTCCTTTACTGAAGATTTGTTAATACTGCAGAGCAAATGCCCACGACACAAACAAGAGTGAGCGAGCCAACCAGCCGCCCAGTACGGCCACCAGCAAGAGAACCAGCTCCCTTGGTGACACAACACCAGGGCCCTCCGAGGTGGGCCGTGAGCAGGAAGTGTCTTGTGTTCATGCACGTGTGTGGCTGCGTGCACATGAGTGTGACCCAGAGTGTGCATGGGTATGGGTGTGCCCACCTGCAGAACCGTCCCCAGCTGCTGGCCAGCAGGCTGCCCACCTGTCCAGCATGAGCAGGCTCACCGTGCACATGCTGTGGGGACTGGATTTTCTTTCCAGAGCAGAGAGGAAGCCCCTGGAGCATCCGGGAGGGGAGCAGCAGGGTGTAGCTTGGGGAGGAGAGCCTGCTGCGGCCCGCAGGCGAGGTAGGTGAGAGGCTTCGCCCCCGGAGGCCCCCAGGCCCGGTCTCTGAAGACCCAGGGAAGACTTCAGGAAACCTTTCCCTGGCTCTTCGGGGAGGTTGCAGGAAAGCCCGGCTTGGTCTCCGGGTGATGCTCCGGTAGCTGAGCTGTCTTATCAGCCTGTGTCAAGAACTGTGGAGGGTCTGAGGCGAGCAAGTCGGCCTGCCATGCTTTCAAAGACCCTAGCAGAAGGCACCAGATGCCTGGAGCAGAGAGACCTAGGTTTATTACACAGGGCACAGCCAGAAACTTGAATTTACGGCTGCTTTGATCTCCCTGTCCCTCAAGTCCTATGGGCAGGGCCCGAGGACAGCAGGCACACAGGTGGTCCTCCTCACAGTGAGCAATACTGAGTTTAGGGACCTCAGAACTTCCAAAGGGCTGCCGGCAGACTGGCCCGTCCACCCCAGAGGAAGGAGCGTCCTCCGCACACTAGCAAACAGCGGCTTTGCCCTCTGACGGGGGGTCGCTCTCCCCCTGGGCTGTTCGTAGGTGAAGACCCTCGAGGATGACCTGAAGGAGACCCACAGCACCCCCGGAAAGACAGCTGGGAAGCGCCCCTGAGGCCCACTCACGGGACAAGGGTCCTGATGGTGGGTCCCGCACAGCGCTGGACCTCAGCAGGGACCGGACGTCTGGTCACTTGCAGCCCACGTCCCCATGGCAGGTGCCCTTCAGTCTCTTTTAGTTCACAGCACGACCGGCAGATGGTCCAGATGCTGTGTCCCCACTGAGGGGTGAGCGCAGGCGAGGTCTTGCTGAGGGCTCAGGCGCCTGCCCAGTGCCAGGCACATTGGTCTGCCTTTCTGCTTCCCCTGGCCACAGATTGGACTCCTCTTGCTGGTGCTGTTTCCTGGCTGAGTTCAGTGCAAGTCTATCCAAGAGGAGCCCCTGTTTCCTCCTTTGGCCGAGAATTAAGTCCACTGCAGGCCCACTGATGTCCAGCACCAGCTGGCGGCTTTCCATGGCAGAGCAGCCTGTGCATGGGTGCCAGTCCTCAAAACCTGGTCACACCCGTCTCTGGCTGTTCGGCGGCATGTGCTGTGAGGTGACGTGTCTCTGCTGTGAGGCTGTTACTGAAGGAGTTCTTCCTGTACTGGGCTCAGGGTTGGCCGGAGGGCGCGGGGCTGAGGGCTCAGCCGTCCCTCCCAGCCCTGTGCGGTGCTCACCCGCACCAGCCCTACCCAGACCCTAGAGCAAGCTCCTGGCTCCCCCCGCACCCCACCCCGGGTTTCCAGCATGTGTTCAGCTCACAGACGTCTCCAGACCAAGGGCCGCAGGGTGGACCCACGTCCCTGTGCCACACCAGCAGCTGGAGAAGCCCAGCACCGCACACCAGCTCGGCTTTGTTTGAGGTGAGTGCTTTGAACACCTAAGGAGCCCCAGCTTTGGGGTGTCCGCTCACGTCTGTGGAAGTCGCAAGTCACAAGACACACCATGGGAAGACCCAGGTGATCACTGAGATTCAGGTGTGGACCACCCACATGTGCACACCCCATCCCTGCACAAACCATACCACACACACACACACACACACACAAGTGCACACACCTGCACCTGCACACACGCCACGCTCAGGGCTGGTCGTGAGTCCTGACCTAACAGTCCCCCTGGCTCCTGTCCCCCTGTGGTCTCCTTGTGTCCTTCGGGGTCTGCATTCTCTGGAACTGAGCTCTTTGAAGAGGGGAGGGGAGCTAGCATCCCTGGACCTCCTGCTGTTCCTGGACCCAGACCCCATTCCATCTGGGTGCCGGTTCAGCCGCCCTCGGCCCTCACCCCCGCCTGCTCTGCCTCCGCTGCTCGAGGCCGCCTGCGAGCGTCATCCGTTCTGGCAACAGCTGGCTGAGCTTAATTAAGTCCCACAGAGCCAGTTCCACCTGGCCAGGGATTAACAACAATAAGAAAATAGCAAACAGCGCGGGGGGGGGGGGGGGGGGGGGGGGGGGGGGGCACAGCGCTGGGCCCTGCTCCTCCCAGAGGGTGGGAATGGGTGGGGAGGCTACTGGCCTCTGTCTCCTGAGTGCAGTGGCCACCACGGAATCCAGAGGCGGTGGGTCTCAGTCTGTGGGTGTTTGTGTGCTGAACTGTGGGGTGTGGGTGCAGGCCGGGTCGCCCCCCTCAGGGGAAGGGTCTTGGGCTGCACCAGGCTCTGAGGTGGGCTGTCTGCACACAGCTGCTGGCACCTGCTGTGCAGGACCCTGTGTGGCTGCCCAGGTCACAGTGTTTGCAGCTGGCTGCGCCCAGGCAGGATGCCCACAGTGGGGTAAGACCCCACCACTCTGAAGTGAAGCAAGGAGCACTGGGTCTGCCTCAGTGGAGCCCAAGGAGTCCCCAGAGCAGCATCTGCTTCCTGCAGTGGACAGGGTGCAGGTGGGGCCAGCTTCAGGCCCTGGAGAGCAGAGGCTGGCAGCGGAGAGCAAGCCACACCCTCGGGCCCTGGGACCTGGAGTCTGCTCAGCAGAGGTGCCTTCAGGAGGGTCCTGTGCCTCGACTCCGCAGCCTGCAGTTCTGGGGGACAGAAGGGGGGCGTCTCCAGGCACAGACCCCCATGGTGAGGGGCCAGCAACTGGGCATTTACCGGGCACTAGCCAGGCTGTGCACACGGGCTGAGTCCTGTGTCCACGTGATTTATGGCCTGTACCCATTTGCTTCCAAAAGGGGTTTGGGAAATGCAAGGAAGCAATGGGATGGGAAGGAGAGTGGCAGGTGAGTTTCCGGGTCATGGGACTGTGGCACCCGACCGCCCGAGCTCTGTCCTGAGCTCCACACCGACTCTCGGGCTTCTCAAGGAATCGTGGCGAGTCAGGAGCTTGGTGGAAAGAGCTCCGTAAGCCACGGGAGGCCGGGAGGGTCCTCCTCGCTGACCCTGAGGAGGTTCCCAGCCTCGGTCTTGCTTTTGCCCTGGTGGAACTAGAGCAGCAATGTCCACCTGCTTCCTGGGGCAGCTGGGAGGCCGGGGGAGCTGAGGGCCGTGGATCCCGGTGTCCCACTGTGAAGTGACAGAGGGTCGTTGACGGGTGCTTCCTCTGCCACACGAAGTTCCTGAAGATGACCATGTGGTCACTCCCTCCTGGTCCCCACCGTCCCAGGTCAGGCGCAGCCTGATCCATCAGCTCTTGCTTGGCGGGTGACGATGTGGTCCCCGTGTGCGTGACGCAGGCCTTCATGTTGTGTTTCTTACTAGTAAAAAGGGGGTCCCTTGCCCTGCGGAGCTGGAGCCGTGCGTCAGCCCACACGACGCCTGGCCCAGCGGAGAGGACTGTGACAGGCACAGCTGCAGTGCCAGAGGCTCTGGTGATGAGGAAAGGACAGAGGGAGCCAGATTCCAGGGGCCCAAGGACCTCCCTGGCAGGGGCACCCAGGAGCATCCGCTACGTCCTGTGACACCATCTCCTGTCCACCAGGGAGGGCGGGGACGCCGGGCGAGCCTCCGCAGCCTCTGAGGACTGCAGACAGACCCGCGCCTCCTCTCGGTGCTGGCCGTCCATGCTTTGTGCTTCAGTGACCACTGATCTGTCCTTCCTGGAACCAAGACACCCCGCTGTCTCTGTGTGGTGCTCTGAGTCTGAGTTCAGTCTTTATCAGATTCTCGTCTTTTCGTAGCTTCTCTCTCTTCTTGCATCTTTTGAGGAGTTGGCTCAGTTGCTTTGGTGTCAATGTTTTGGTGTGAATTTGTCAGAGGAGCCCCTCCAACGTCTGCAGCTCCCGCGGTGCTGTCCTGTCTTCATTCCTCATTCTGGTCATCTCTCTCTGAGAATCTAGGAGCTCATCGATTTTATTAATCAAAGAACAACTTCCAGGGGTCCTGAGTTGGCTCTGTTCATTTTCTTTTTGGTTCATTTCTGCTCTTTATTTAAACCTTGGGAAAAAAGAAGATCAATTCGCTCTTCTTTTTCTAGATTTCAAGGCGGAAGCTCAGATCATCTAAGTCTTTGGTTTTTCCCAACACAAGGGTGTAAAGTCATAGATTCATACTCTAAGACGCCTTGACCACAGCCCCCAGGTTTGGAAGGCCACGTTTCCGTTGGGATTGGTTGAGAGGTCTCCGTGGCGCGTCCTGTGGTAGGAAGTCTGCTGCTGATTTCTGGGTGTCACAGGAAGTTCGCTGGGATCTTAATGCCATGGTTCCAACTTCACTGTTGGAGCACGTCCGCCGAGTGGTTCTGACCCTCCTGCTTCCAGGTGGGTTTTGTGGCCTGGGATCCGTGTGCTTGCGGACTGGGGCACGTTCAGCCACGCAGGTGAAGAACCCTTCCGCGGTCGACACGTGCTCTCACGTGTGTGTGACCGCCACGAGGGCGCTCAGCCCGGGTCAGGAGGGGGGGAGCCAGTGGGACTGCCCTGGCCCCCTGGTATTCCTGGGCACCCACGCACAGATGCCAGGCCCGGCCTCCCGTCAGGGGCCAGAGGATGCCTCATCATGGAGGCAGTGGGGCACCCAGGTGTCCCCAAGGCCATGCTCACAGGCCCCGCGTGGGAGAGTGAGGGGTGGCAGGTGTGCAGGAGGCAGGGAACAGCACTGTGACTCCACGTCTCCTCCCAGGCCCCGGGAAGCAGCCATGTCACCGAGGTAGGGGCTCTGGGAGCTGCAGGCTGGTGGCCCTCTGCCCCGGCCCTTCGCCCGTCCCGTTCCCTGGCCCCGCCCACGCAGCCGCCCTGCCTTTCCCTCTGTCCTCCTGCTCCCTCCTGTTCCTCCACATTCTCTCTCTCTCCCCCTCTTGAAAGGCAAAAGAATGGAAGTCAGGGATCTTCTCTTGGTGATAATTAGTGAAAAGTTCAACGTGGAGACAGACAGCGGGGCGGTGGGGAGGGAGCGGGGACATTGAAATGCATGTGCACAGCTTGCCTCTGCGGCAGATGTTGGCATAATTAGAGAGGAAAAAATTATGAAATTAATTTGTGGTTCAATGTACTCTCCGGTGTGGGGGAAGCTGGGCTCCAGTTACCGCTCGCGCACACATATGTGACACATGCCTGCGTGCACACCACATCCTTGTGCATGCACACACACGGGAACCCGCACACAGCCTCCCAGGAGAGGCGATGGCCAGGCCTGCCCAGGGACACCTGAGGAGGAGGGTGGAATGGAGTTCCCTCCCCTGAGCGCAGGAGCTGGTGGGACCAGGAGGCACAGTCCTGGCATCCCAAGAGCAGCGCCTGGTTAGGAGGACTCACGGAAAAACAGGGGCGGGGGCCTCCTGTGAGGTGCCCCTGCTCCCCCCGCGGTCAGGGCCTGATCTTGGTGGCAAGGGGGGTGGCAGTCCCCCGCATCAGCAGGTGTGCGTGCCACCTTGCACAACACGGGGGAGCGCAGAAGGACGCTGTGGAGCAGCTTTGGGGAGCAGTAGGTCCCTGGTGTTGGGTCAGGCAGGCAGGGTGGCAGGGTGGCAGCTGTGTGTGAGCCCA